>NC_071121.1:24197500-24797500 GCF_024256425.1 Clarias gariepinus | reverse complement strand
GATGTTGGTCAGGTTTCACCCTGAACCTACCAAGGGCATGATGTGTTTTCAGTTGTGTACTCATTGACCTGCAGGACATTCCTGCTCAATCGGGGAAGCCTGCAGCTCGGAAAGGGTTCAGTGCCCATAGTGGTAGGTTTGTGGCCCGCCATGTGCAAGGCCAGGGTTCGATTCCCACTCAATGCCCAAACATCAGCCACTGATGCAGTGCCAGTCCCAAGCCCAGACAAAATGGGACAGTTGCGTCAAGAAGGTCATCTGGTGTAAAAACCAGTGCCAGGTTGTTGTCCGGATCGGGTGGTCCGCTGTGGCGACCCCTTAACGAGATCTGCTGAAAGACCAACGACAACATCATGTGGTGAATACTAAGCAAGAAATAAAGACCTGCAGGTATAGGAATGTCATCAACAGCAATGCAGATGATGTGGAGTTATTGTTACCACCCCGAAGTTGATTATTTTATCGTAATCACACAGTTATTCTATAATTTATCATTTCCTTTAATAGCAGTTTTCCAAAAATAGATTTTTCCACAAGAAACTCGTTCCTTTTATCAGTTCGCTCTCTCTTCCTGAATATTATATATATAATTTTGTTTTATACGGTGTCAGTTCCATCCTCTCAGCATCATTTTTTTTTATCACCTATTGATCTGTAGAAGCTATGTGACTAGGTGACTGCAGCGTGTTTGTCATCCTCGGCTCTCTGCTATCATTATCCGCTCTCTGCTCTTAGTAGCTCTTTTCTTCTTTCACTTAAATTCACCGGGAATAGAGCTTTGAGAAAATGTATTAAGTGGCATTATCTTCTGAAAATAAATAAATAAATAAAGTCACTGCATCATGCTGAAAAGTGGGCTTGTGGAGAAAGTAGGACTACACCCACTCAGAAGATGACAAAAGAAAAAGATGATTTGTCTTACACAATCTGCAGTTATTTATATACCTATTAGCTGGAGTGTTTTGGCACGGTGGACTCAGCATATAAATGTATATTAAAATAAGTAAGTCAAAATGCAGCGGATATCTTAAGCTATAACGTGTTATTTAATAGTTATACTGAATTTAATAAACAATTAATAATTAGAACATTACGTATTCTGAAGTGATTCATTGTGGTGTGATTATATTGTCATATTGTCATTTCACTCATATGAGTTATACACATGATTCATTGGACTCATATAAGTTACACATATGCTTAATGTTACTCGTATGAGTTACACACATGATTTGTTTCACTCGTATAAGTTACACACATGATCTATTTGACTCACATATGGTTACTTTTACTCATATGAGTTACATACAATGAGTCACTCATATGAGTTACCTACTCATATATGATTTGCTTCACTCAAATGAGTTACACACATGATTCATTTTACTCATATAAATTACACATATGGTTAATTTTACACGTATGAGTTACACGCATGATTTGTTTCACTCGTATGAGTTACACACATCTATTTGACCCACATATGGTTACTTTTACTCATATGAGTTACACACAATGAGTCACTCATATGAGTAACATACTCATATATGATTTGCTTCACTCAAACGAGTTACACACATGATTCACTTCACTTGTATGAGTTACACACATGATCGGTTTCACTCATATGAGTTACACACAGATGATTTTTTGACTCACATATGGTTACTTTTACTCATATGAGTGACACACAATGAGTCACTAATATGAGTTACATACTCATAGGATTTGCTCCACGCGATTCATTTCACTTGTGTAAGTTACACACGATTTATTTGACTTATATGAGTTACACACAATGTGTCACTCATATGAGTAACATACTTATATATAACATATTTAGGTTGTACATGTATTACTTGTATGTCAATACAGTGAGTTATGCACGATTCATTTCACTTGTGAGTTAGTAACATGAATTATTTCACTTATTTATCTTTATGTTCTTTTTTTTGCACGGTGGACTCGGCATATAATTGTATATTAAAAATGTAAGCCAAAATGCAGCAGATATCTTGAGCTATAACAAGTTATTTAATAGTTATACTGAACTTAATAATCAGAACATCACTTCACAGTATTCAGAATTGATTAATTGTGGTATGATTATATTGTCACATGATTTATATACTATGAGTTACACACACGATTCATTTGACACATATGAGTTACAGACATGATCCTTTTCACTTATAAGTTACACATATGAAAATTACACTTTTATACCTTATTATACGTTTTGCTTCATTTTTCCAAATAATTTCTTTATTTACACAAGTAATTTTTATGCAGTTCATTGTCACTATTATTTATTTATTTATTTTGCAAACAATTGATTTATTTTTCCACGAATCCTATTTTTGCTCGCCATTTCTTCAGAATCGATGGTTGGCCCGTGGTGTGCTGTTGAGATGCTCCAGTTTTCAGTTCCTGCTTGTTCCTGTGACTTTTTGCCTTCAGTCTCGTTTCCAGTGAAATAAAACGCAGCTCAATAGGGTTGAAGTCAAGTTATTGACTTTATCTGTTGGGGATATTCAGCCATAAAAATGCAGAAACATGTCCAAACAGGAGCAGGCTGGCATTTGATGGGTCACGACTTACTGGCCGGGTCAAGCTGACATTTTCTGATATTCTAGTTTAAAGTAAAAAAAACAGACCAAATCAATCTCAATCCAGGCAAATAAGCCGAGTCTCTTTTCAAAGAAGCGGTGTTACTTCGTTCTCAGAGGAAGAAAGAAGTCAATATCAGGGGTCAGTTGGGTGGATTGGACTGACAGACTCATTGGCAGTCAGTTTAAACTTCTGACCCTGACCTTGGAAAGGGAGTTTTTGGCACTTGATGGATTTGAAGTCAGCCTTCTGCTGCTGCTGATGTACTACGGCATGGCGACGATTACAACTACATGACGTGCTGGTGCATCTCGGACATCTTTTTTTTTTTTTTACACTCTTTGTCACTAGTTAATCTTCATAGACACGACCTTGCCTCGGAGCATTTCTTATCTTTAGTGTAGTCCTTGATCTATCGCATCAGTCCGGGGCAGTGTGCCTGATCTGTTCCAGCTCTTTTTTCATGAGTGTTCAAGCACTTCCGAGTTGTTTTACTCAAGACCTATCATATAGTTATCCTCTTTCATTGGTAATGGGATTATACAGAATTTTTAACAGCTTTTTTCTGAGCCTGAGCTCAGCTTACAGAGCACAGAGAACCGAATGTAAATGCACGATTGGGAACAGATTTCTTGTGCATCATGCCTTTCTCGCTGGCTTTGACTTGAATGCATTGGATTATCTGTTGCTTTGTCCGTGGTCAAAAAGTTCTCGATCAACGATGCTTCACCGACCTCTCCGGGTCTCCGGATTCCGATTTCTGATTTCAGACTACATCGCCTCCGTATTGTCTTCAACTTGTCTCTGTCCTTCATAGTTAAACGAGTTGGCCTTTCTGTGAACCGCTCAAGTACAGCCTCGGACGGCCAGCCTCATTTGCTTTCAGTTGATCAAAGAGCACTCGTTCCCTCTCTCATGCTGTGCCACAGCGGAGCTCACAGTGATTGCCTCAACCTGAGTTTCTGTCCTCGCCGACACCATCATCTTGCTTTTTTAACTCGACTAAACAGAACAACTTGGGATTGCACTGTGCCAAGACTGCGGCGTGGATCTAAAAGGAAAAAAAGGAAAAAAGTTTGGCATGTGTTGCTGGTTACGACGATCATAACATGCACGTGACGCAAGTCTTTAGGTTTAAAATGATTTTCCAGAACGCGACACAGGAAATGACCGATTTTATCGTTCACTAAAGAGCGCGACCGCGACGACGTTGGGGTTTTTCTTATTGGTTTAGACGCATGAGTGCTCATTGCCATGGCAACAGTGCCGTGATCCTGCGCATGAGATTGTGAATGAGAAATAAAGGTTTAGTCACTGAAACGATCCCGATGACCCATTTCAGGATACAAGGGTCACTTAATGGAGCTCTGTCCCATTATGTAAAATGCGAATAAACATCTTATCAGATGTAGGTGTCTCTGGAAGCAGGATTGACACCTGTGACAGACGGGTGTTTTTCTGGTTTCATTTTTTTTCACCTTCCGCGTGAATACGGTTCGGTTTGTTCAGTCAGCCCGTTTACGTGGACCATGCTCCCTTCCTTTCTATCTCAACTCGCTCCTGTTAATTTTCCCTCCATTAGTGCCACGATTAGTGATAGTGCTATACGTTTTTGTAGTGAACTCAGCCTCTTCGTTCTTCATGGTTGAGCGTTTTGATGTATTCCGGCAGCCTGTGCTCACTGGACACAAGCCTTTCATCACCTGCTGATGAGACGGAGGTGTGAAAACACCCGTGCTCGTTTGAGGGAATAATGAAAATTGGTTTGTGCAACACACCGAGGCTTTTATTTACTGCCGCGAATAAAAGAGCACTAATTTGCATGTGCGGTCGGATAGCGTGCGAGAGAGGCTGGTGACGAAACATCTGGTTATAGCTGCTAGGACATACGCGATAACAGGGGGGAAATAAATTGTTTCACAGGCTTCAAATGTTAAACGGAAATATAATTGGAAAATAAATTTATTAAAAAAGCAAAAGTCATGGTTCGGTATGTACTGTACCTTGGAAATGTTTTTTTTTTCTCAAATTAAACCAGGATTGTGCAGAATGGAAGAACACTGTAAGAGTAAAAACTATCTTTATTTCTCTATATAATCCCCTGATACACTAATGCACTTATCCCAGTGTTTCACTAAAGCTTAGATACCACCAAGGTAGAAAGTTTTCTCAGTACACCGTGATCCGACAGCCTGCTTCACATCTGAAACACTGGCCTCCCAGGAACTCCACTAATGGCCCCAAACATGTGGAAATGGCTTGGAGCGAGGTCAGGACTGTACGAGGGATGTAGCAATAACTCCCAGCCGAGTTCCTGTAATGTGCAAGAGGTGTTATTCATTCATTTTCAAGGATAAGGTATTCCACTGGCTGAATGTTAACGAGAACGACTGAAGTGGGTTTCAAGCCACCTTAGCCAGGATTGCTATTCACGGATGTTCGGTATTCTTTAAACGTTAAAACCTGTCAAGTGCTTTACTTCGACTAGGAGTCTTATCACCGTACTGTACTTCTGTTATCGATGGGAAGTTTGGATCATTTTTGTGACTCGGTTCTTTGAATCTCATTAGTCTAAATGAACAAATATTTTTTGGAGTCATTTAGTTTATTTCGTTCTTTTGCTCAGAAATAAAATAAAATGTTGCATTTTCAAAGAAACAGACCCCCCCAACACGTCTACATACACAAATTTTGGCTACAGTTCCAGTATTGACAATATTGATAATATGAGTAGTTCACCTCTTATATCTTCTGGTCCGAGACGTTTATTCTTTTCAATCTATTGCACCGCGTAGCGTCTATGGGAGTCACGTGACAAAAGAATGAACGATTCGGACCACAAGTATCAAAGGTAACTATTCATTTCTGTTTCGTGTACATAACCTACGGAGGTTTTGCGATGCTTTGCGCATGCGCGCCCAGTAGAAAACTAATGAATCACTCTCCGAGAATACTCGTTCTTCTGAGTCACGTTAAAAGCACGAATCATTCATGAACGACCCATCACTAACTTCTGTAGATGTCGTGAGTTTTTTTTTTTTATCACATTTTTATGTTCGTAAGCACAAAGTGGAGACGGTTCTAAATGTCTAAAAAATGACTAAAAAGTGAATTTTGCTAAATTAAAAACCTTGTTTAAAGGCTTGTGTTAGTCCCGGGAGTTAAACTTTTGGTCGTTAGCATAGAATCCTAGCCGACTAGGAAGTAATTAGCATAAAATAACATAAAATGCAATTAGCGGGAGAACTTCCGAAATGAAACGATGGCACTGTGTTGCGCTCATTTGCCTTGATTTAGGGAGACGTACTCACTGCATGCGTTTTATTGAGAGTAGCAGCTGCTCGCTGATGATCACGGAAGGATTTTTTCCCCTCTGTGTATCACTGTGGATCATTGAGACAACAGATTTGTGCCTCACTATGACCCCCTTTACTACTATTTTGTTCTTGATTTAAAAACACGGGTTTCTGAGTGCAATAATGAATTACGCGAGGCGCGATGACATGAATTTTTCTGAAGTGGACCAGCAGTAGCAATTTAAGGCATGAAATGACAAGTGATGGTGAAATACAGTCGAGATGGGAACACCTGCTATATTTGAAGATGTTTCTGTGTAATTTGGTGTTTAAAATGAGTGTGTGATGTTTTTAATGACGGTGCAGTTAATGAGCTTTTAGGAAAAAAACACTTGTGAAGGTTATACGCATACATATAACCCACTGTTGGAAATGATCTTTTTTTAGGTCTTAGAGGGGTCCAATCAGTTACAGTACAGCTGCTGCCCTTTGCAGAAGTGTGACCACCCCCCCCCCCCTCGCCCAACCAATCAGGGAGTGCCAAAGACTAACACGTTTTCTCAGATCCACGCGACGACATCGGACCAACTTTTTTTTTTTTTTTTTTAGAACCAATTTATGTCATGTATTTCTAACCACTAATGGCTAACCTAGCCTTCCTTAACTCTTAACAAAATAGACAGTTCAGGAGATTGAAGTCCGATATCAGTCACATTTTAGCTTTAATGAAATTGAGGATGCCATTGTAAATTAGCACTTAATAAGCACTAGCTTAGTTGTTGGCAGGTCGGCACGGTGGTGTAGTGGTTAGCACTGTCGCCTTGCACCTTTAGGGTCTGGGTTCGATTCTCGGCCAGGTGCGATTCCCGTCTCTGTGTGCATGGAGTTTGCATGTTCTCCCTGTGCATGGTGGGTTTCCTCTTACAGTCTAAAGACCTGACGTTCCCAAATTGCCCGTAGTGAGTGTGTGCCCTGTGATGGATTGCATCCTGTCCAGGGTGTACTCCACCTTGTGCCCTAAGCCTCCAAGGATAGGCTCCAGGCCCCTCGTGACCCTGAATACAGGATAAAGCAGTATAGAAGATGAGTGAGTGAGTCAGTTGTTGGCAGTTAACCACTAGCCACTAACAGTTAACCTACTCTTCCTTAGCTCTGGGTCAGGAGATTGACCTCCATATCAGTTGTGCTTTCATTTTCATGTTGCTCAACAAGTAAATATCGAGGAGGTGATCAAAAGCAATAGATCTGTTTTTTTTTTTTTTACTTTTGTTTTGCTCTCCGTCAGTTTCAGAGTACAGCGGAACCTCGGCATACAAATTTAATCCGTTCCACTTTAGAGTTCTCAAGGTGAGATTTCATATTGTGAAATGCATTTTCTCATAATAAATAATGTACACGCAGATAATCCATTCCAGCCAACCAAGCATAATACCAATTTAACCTCTTTCCAACACCATAATTAAATTTATATATAATTATAACCTTAATTTATGATTTCTCTTGGTACCAGCCGCTTTAAAAAAACCAAACTCAAAGTTTTCTTCTTGCTAACATTCTTGGGACCCGCGGTGCTACTGTATGTCTTCACTATAAATCTTGCACAAAATGGGAAAAAAAAATAACTCGCTTCATTTGGATTCCTCTGACACAAGTTTTAATTTTTCTACGGCTCCCAGGCAGACACGCAACTTAACCGGCGCTCAGTTCAGTTCAGCCGAAAATGCTTCTTATGCCCAGGCAGATTTCCTGGAAATTTTCATTTCTCAATGAGAACATTCGTTAAGTGAGTAGTTGAACTTGACATTTAATTCAGATTAAAACTAGTATTAAAGTTTTGTTAAAAGCCTCCATGTGGCGCAGTGGTAAAGATCGCTGGTTCGATTCCCGGGTGATGCTGTAACCTCTCGCAGCCGGAGGTCTAGAGAGAGCTGATTGGCCGAGCTCTTTTAGAGGGAAGGGGATGAGAGGTACTTGGTGCTCCCACATTAATCACGGCTCTACAGCCAATCAGGGGCGTTTGTGAGCTCACGCAAGCGCTGTCTTTCGAGTGTGTTACCCCGCCCACCACGATGCGTGAGCGAGCAGTTTGAAAAGATATGATTGGCTGGCGTCACATGGTTCGGAGGAAACGCGTGATAGTCTTCGGCCCTCCCGACTGAGGTGTAGTAGTAGCCTTAATGTGGAGCGCCCCCTAGTGATGGGGAGGAATTGGCCACGACTAAATTAGGAAGAAAATCTAAGAAAAATCCCCAAAAAATTATAATTAAAAAAAAGTTGCTTTAAAAATAGCAACACTGACAGTCAGGGCCACTCCTGAGCTTTAGCTTTAAATTGGTTTAGAAGCAGTCTGGTTGGAAATGTTTTGCGCACGCATGTACGTGGAGATGGCTGTAGAAACACTTTCACTGTAATGATCTATAACCGTGGTTTCTTCATGCTTTTTGAGATCTGGAATAAGACGCAACAGCAACAACAATATCAAAAACAATATGACCGAGATTTTCTTTAAGCTGTGACATGCGGTGGTCCTCTACAGTCTGTTGTAGGCAACATACAAATGTTTTTTAGCAGATTTAGCACATGCTGGAGATCTGTGTGACGGTCCAGAAAGCAAATTCCATGTTGAAAAGAAGCCGCAGATCGTCTTGATCTCAGTGAACACACAGGTACAGGACACATAAGCTGTCGGTACAAACATACAGATTGTGCTGAAGAGGTGATTATAATTCCGCACTTCGGGATCCAGTGACTTGTGTGTCCGTGGTGCTTATTTCAGTCCTGATTGTTCCGAGCAATCGTTGTGCGTTTGTAGAGTTATTGGTCTTGCAATTTACCGGGACTGTTCTGTGATGAGTTTCTGTAGCACTCCCAAGAACTTCCACTTAACTAAAGTGTGTGTGTATGTGTGTGTTTCTTTGTATGGGTGTGAGTGTAGATTGGTTCTGGAGACGCTTGTAGCGTTTTCGCTGTGCCCTATTTTAACTTTTTGCTTGGAAAAGATTTTCATACTTCCACGTATGTACAAAAACAAAATCAAAAATGCTAATGTGTTTTGCGAATGTGTTTTAGAAGGAAAATAAATGAAGTAACTCCTGAGGTTTCGGTTTCCTCCACTGGAGTGATGTGACATATTTAAATCAGGCTCTTTGCCATAAAAGGTCAAATCTGATGTGAAATTACGATAAATGACGTCGTGCAGTCATGAATTTCTAAGCGGTTTTACGCACGCACACACACACACACACACACACACACAGAGAGCTCGGTGCATTTCTATCAACTCGATTTCATTATCTGTATTTTTAAAGAGCAGAGCAGAACCCGTGTGTGATTCTACACCGCACATTAACCTGGAGGTGCTCTTATCTCTAGAGTGATGCGTTACTGAAGATGAGATTGACCTTACTTCTCACGTGCACAAAATAAACATATTTTTTGTCCTTTTATACAAGTGGAGCTACTTTCAGTGCGAACGCGTTTGCTCACAAAACCACTCAACTGTAATGGGAACAAACACACAGTATATTCTGGTATCCCAGCACCTTGTACCCAATGCTACGGTACTTTAAGCTCAAACAGGCTGGAGGTGGTGTCGCAAACAACATAAAAAAAAATGTAATGGAATGAAATAATTTTAATTGAATTGAATAAATATTGAATTATGACGCATTCATAATCATTTGTCTATTTCTGCCAGTGCGCTCTGGAAAACTTTATGCGAGCGGTTGAGCGCTGGTTAGACCACGTAGGAAATTAATGAGGAGGATCACGATGCCAAATCAAAACCCCGAGCCCGGACCTAATTCGCATGTGACGATGTACGCCAGACATGTGATCTAACTTACTCGAACACTTAGTCGAATTATTGTTCCTGTCCCAAAGAAACCTCATCCTGCTACCCTCAATGATTATCGCCCTGTAGCCCTCACTTCAGTAGTGATGAAGTGCTTTGAACGCCTGGTCAGAGACTTCATCATCTCTTCACTACCAGACACACTCGACCCACTACAGTTTGCTTATCGTCCAAACCGTTCCACGGACGATGCAATCTCTCATCTCCTCCATACATCTCTCACTCACCTGGACACTCGGAGGGGGAATTATGTGAAAATGCTCTTCATCGACTACAGTTCTGCATTTAATACCATAATTCCCTCCACACTTACCACCAAGCTGGAGCACCTGGGACTCAGCTCATCTATGTGTCAGTGGATCTCCAACTTCCTAACTGGCAGACCACAGGCAGTAAGGATGGGCGGACATGTCTCAGCCTCCCTCACTCTCAGCACTGGAGCCCCCCAGGGTTGTGTTCTGAGCCCCCTGCTGTACTCTCTGTACACCCACGACTGCGTGGCCACTACCAGCTCCACCACCATCATCAAGTTTGCTGACGACACTGTTGTGGTGGGCCTGATCACGAACAACGATGAGACGGCCTACCTGGAGGAGGTTGGAAATCTGGAGAACTGGTGCCAGAGAAACAATCTCCTCCTGAACGTCAGTAAGACAAAGGAGCTGATAGTGGACTTTAGTACAAAGCAGGTGAGGAACTACCAGACCCCCGTCATCAACAGGAGCCCAGTGGAGAGAGTGGACAGCTTCAGATACCTCGGTGTTCACATCACGCAGGACCTGGCATGGTCCTGTCACATCAACACCGTGGTAAAAAAGGCCCGACAGCGTCTCTACCACCTCAGACGCTTGAGAGACTTTAGACTGCCCTCCAAGGTGCTCAGGAACTTCTACTCCTGCACCATCGAGAGCATCCTGACGGGAAATATCATGACCTGGTTCGGGAACAGCACCATGCAGGACAGATGAGCTCTACAGAGGGTGGTGCGATCAGCTGAGCGCATCATCCGCATCGAGCTCCCTGACCTGCAATCGATTTACAGCAAGCGGTGCTTGACCAAGGCCAGGAAGATCGTGAAGGACCTCAGCCACCCCAATAACGGACTGTTTACTCTGTTGCGGTCTGGGAAGCGATTCCGCTCCTTGAAGGCCAACACAGAGAGACTGAGGAGGAGCTTCTTCCCGCAGGCGATAAGGTCTCTCAACCACAACCACACCACTATGCAGAACTACACAATATTTTCATAATTGGTCAAATCTATCAATCTTCTTACATCCATGAACACTATGGACAATTACACGCTCACCTTCCTTCATATATACACTACATGTCGTACGTTACATCCTGGACCATTGCACAAAGACACTTTAATAACCTTGCACACCTACCTTCACAACTACTCTACATTTTACAGTTTTACGTTTACATCCTGGACCAGTGCACAAAGACACTTTAATAACCTCTGCACTAAGACACTTTGCTCTATGCATATTACAGTATATTTCAATTTGCACAGTATATTTCTATTTTGTACATCATATTTCTATTTTTATTTCTAGTTCTATTTTTTTTCCTAGCACATTTCTATTTTTATTTTTAGTTCTATTTTTCCTAGTTTAATTTAATTTTTTAATTTAATTTCTATCGTATTTCTTTTATTCATATTTATTTCTTATTTGTAAAATTTAACTCTCTTTTAGGGTCAATGGCAGTCGTATAATGCATTTCACTACATTTCGTACTGTGTATGTTTGTGTATGTGACAAATAAAATTTGAATTTGAATTTGAATTTGTTTATATCTTCGAGTGTTTGTAACTCTGATGTTCGTATGTAGGGGACTTACTGTATACTGTATATACAGTAAGTGGAATGAATACACACTGCCAGGTGTTTGTACACCGTTAGAAACAAAGTCAAATCGTGAATGTCATGTTTAATTAAAAGTAAAAATTTATGTATGGTTTCCCACCGAATTCGGCTCTGGAGACAGAATAACAGATGTAAAAGCACCCTTAAAAGCACCTCCTGCCAGTGATTGTTTTCTTTTTTTCTACCCTCTATTTTTTTCCATCAAATCTGTTCCTCCATCAAACCATATGTGCTTTGTCTGCATTAGTGACAAGTCACATTAAGCGATAATATCCGAGCATCATGGAATGGAAGACGAAGACGGATACAAGCGTCAAGCTGCCGAGAAAACATGAATGTTAGACATTCGGCAAAACATACAGTCTACTGAGAAAGCGATAATGAGTATAATAAAGGCTTGGACACTGAAAATACTGGTGTTGATAACAGTAAAATAATATAACGGCACTGGTGTGGGGCTGGTGGATATTTCAGTAGTTGAACGACGTCTTTGGCGCTTCCATAACGACAAGAGGGCCCCTGGAGACTCGTACAAAATGTATTTTCTCTGGTCCTTATGTCGACAGGGTCATGCGGATGTGTTATCCTTAATGCAGCAAGCGGGAGGTAGGTGTGTAGCGGAGTGATCTCCGCATCGCTATGGCGTGGCCTGAGATCCAAGAAAAACTAGAACAGCCACCTTGAAGGGTCCAGGATGGAGCCGGAGGAGGGAACCACGTCCACCATGAAGAAAGAGAAGGGGTAACAGGGTTCTCATTAGAGCGATTAAAGGGAGTAGAGGGAGGAGTAAGTGTTGTCATCAAGCAAGCAGAGATAGCGATGTTCTAGTGCCCGTTAACCCGATGTCTAAACATACACTTCATAAACGTGACTAAGGTTCTTAGGGACAAAAGCACTGATGAATCACGTATGTAAAATATTCAGTAAACTGGTGACATCATTGGCCTCTACGGTCCCTAGCTGGACTACAGAGGTTTCCAGATGGATGGATGGATGGAAACTGGTGAAAGGATCATGGGCACCCAAGGCTCACCCATGCCCGCGGAGACCAATAACTATCTCGTCCTGTCCAAACTCACTGAAAAGTCAATGCATCAAAAAATCCAAAACAGTCAATGATGGCCATGACAGAAATGCACCAGAACACCCAGTGCACCACAGCTGGAAAACAGCCCTATGCCACTGACCCAGCATCCAAACTCCCCAGATACCAATCTATGACAAAACCTTATCCCTAACGGGGACCCCAAAACCTACTGTAGGTGATTGTAATTTTAATGGTTTAAATGTTATAGCTCATGGTTTATGAGTTTAAACAACAACAACAAATGAAATAGTTTGAGGTGCAAAATCTGCTCTTGATAAAAACTCTTCTGTATCTTGTTAGGTGGATGTCTTTCTGTGGATAGACAGAGTGCCGTGAAAAAGTATTTGCCCCACTTTGTCATAATTAAATTATTTAAATAATCTCAGGGAGTTTTTCCTTGCTACAGTCTCATCATTTTGATTCATACACATTCACATCTCATACAAACTTCCATCATTTCTTTTGATTGTGTAAAGCTGCTTTCCGACAATGACGATTGTTAAAAGCGCTATACAAATAAAATGTAATTTAATTGAATAATTTTTTATATTATATTATGTATTAAAATATAACTTGAGTAATTGCAAATCTGAGTAATTAATAAATAAATAAATACAAAAATGAATAAAAGAAAAAAAAATTTTTTAACATCCTGGGTAGCTTAAGCTTAATTTAACTTTTTTTCCCACTCAATCGTATGAGCTTCTTCCTTAAAAGAATCTGATGTCGACATGCTGTGATTTTATCTTAAAACACACTACTACACGCACTCACATGCCATCAGGCCCTGATTAAGCCGGCTTGCCCTTTCCTCCAGTTCCTTGAAAATGATCATTCTCAGCGATTCATTATTTCTGGAACTGACTGACGCACGAATTACCAGGGGAAAAAAAAAAACAATGCATGTTGTTCTAAACAATAAAAGTTAGATTTTTCCAAGAGCAATCCAATGAGCACAAATTACTCAATAATTTCACCAAGTCAGAAAATCACAGCGTATACTGTATAACCTTCTGCTTTTCAGCCTTACACACACTGCATAAGTGCCTCCGGACCAGGAAAAGCTCGGTAATATCCTGCTAGGATTGTTTTGTTTTTTTTCCTTCTCCATTTGAATGCGACACAGGAGCTTCGAAACACGTCTTTCAGATAATTACCGTAACAGGTGCGGCGTGTCATTCTCTCTGTATGTCAAGAAAAGCTCTAATATTAGTCCGCTTGCTGACGTCATTTCAAACCTGCCGCTCTGAAATACTGATGGATTGATGCGAAATATAAAAAGGAGCGTTGTCACGTGTATATATATATATATATATATATATATATAAGATATATTTCCTTAAGTAAAAAGCGCACAGGCTCGGATCACAGCGTTGTTTTGTCTACTGAAATCGTGCCACAAGGTGAGCGATAATATTAGTGCAGGCAGGTGATAAAGGTTTGTTCGCAAATCGAATGAAACCTTAGACGATGTGCGACACGGCTCCAATATGCCCTCAATTTGCACTCCCGAGGACATCCAAAGAGGGACTAGACATGGGTATCTCATCACGTAGTCATGGAATACGCGAGCACTCTCATGAAGAACAGCGATCGTCTCCGAGACGTCGGTCCACCTTAGGATGTCTTTCAAGTGTTCGTCGTTCAGCTCGAAGAAAAATCGGACACAAGCTGTTAAATGGAAAAAGCCATAAGTAGATTTTTTTCTGTTTTTTTTTTTTTTTTTTTGGAGAATGGAGATCTGGCCTCTATATTATATGTGTGACATCCGTATCACTATCAGAACACGATATAGCTCGGTGGGTATTTCTCCTGCTTTAATCTCCCCCAGAACAATACTGTACATGCACAAGGACACAAACAGCTATGGGAAGTATAACTGAACTGCATCGCACAGTGACACTGGGGGAAACTCGCCCACTCACTCGTCGCCTATACCGCTTTATCCTGTATACAGGGTCACAGGGGGCCTAAAGCCTGTCCCAGGAGACTTAGGCCACAAGGCCAGGCACACCCTGGATGGGGTGCCAACTACGGGTAATTTGAGAATGCGAATTAGCCAAATCTTTCTTTGGACTGTGGGAGGAAAGCTATCAAAGAAAAAAAAAGTTCAATTACAATTTTCTAAATTTATTGATACATGATCATTTTATATGCATTATAGTTAGGTTTAAAGTTTTCAACATCAGTGTGAACAAGTTACAGTAAAAGGGTGAGTCAAAAAGTACCTGTACTCCAGTTATATTAAATCCTGTCTTATCAGTGCTTTACGTTCAAGGCTCCTGTCTCCCCGGTCACTGCTGTGCAGGTGTGAACATGTTACATCAGTTCATTTGTAACTGCGGTGCGAGCAAAAATGGACGCCTCACTTTTGTGATTTACACGAAAAAAAAAAAGCGTGCAGTGATAAGTTTTTATTTTCGGTCTAAGGGTGCACCTAGTGCCGAAGAGCATAAACAGAAGTGGTTGAATATCTGCGTAAAATCTCTTGGAGCGATACTCTAAGAAACGTGAAAGTTTCAAAAGTCAACCAGCTATGAAATCATCAGCTATAAAATTCATCAAGGCTTACAGTTTTCTGGGATTCTCGGAGGGCCAGAAGTATTGGAACACAATCAGAAAAAAAGGTAAACAAATTTCTTTCAGGGTCTGTAGCTTCACATAAACTGGAAGTGCATTTTCCTAGCCAGTCAGAATGCAGATACGAGGAACACCTGCGAAAGGCACCTGTTTATTACCCACTCATTTCCAGGCATTTCCCACCTTTTCACGGCTTTCCCAGATTATTATTTCTGATGATCAAAACAAGCAGGATTTATTTTTTCAGCAATAATCAAATAATCATGTAGATGTTTAAGGGGTTTTATTTATGATGTCATTCTCAAGGCCTGAGGGAGCCTAGGTTAGCTATTAGCAATTAGCTGCTAACCAACCCATCGCACAGATACCTCCTGTTTGAAATCGCCATCTTATGTTTACAATTTTATATCATTGAACTGATTAGAATTTTAGAAAATAAAAGTGACACAGTGGATCCGTTGCTACTAAAAGGCCATGGAAAGATTCAAACCTATTCTTTTACGATGATTATCTTAAAGATTGATCCTGCTTTGTCATGCAATACTACAAGCGATTATTAGTAAAGTTTTTTTTTTTTTTTTAACTTTTTCATTTTCTTGAATTAAACCAATTTCAAATTTAAATTTAAATGTAAAATAAAATTTGAAGATCTGTTGATTTGATGATCTGAGGATCCGGCTTTGAGCCCCACTGTCGATGAGTTTCTAAACCCCATACTACCCTGTTACTGCATGCGGTGCTGGTTCCAATCCCAGATAAAATGGAATAAATTGCGTCAGCAAAGGCGTCCGGTGACCTCTGGAAGCCGAAAGTAGGCAGTAGTAACACATACAATAGTAACTTAAGCTATAGTATTTTCCCAGGAGCAGCTTGAGAAAGCAGCCCAATGTGAAATGACTTACACACACACACACACACTCTTGCAATGTTCAGGATAAATATAAGAACATTAAATAAATGATAACCATTGCTTCTTTTTTATTTTTAACAATATCGTCAACATCACAAATGAGGACAATGTATGTACAGTAAACACACACACACACACACACACTGGAGACCTATAAGGCTTTCTATGAATGACCAAAAAGTGCATTTTCATTACGCATTAATTGAAACAATTTGACATGCTTCCAAAAAAGCCGAAGAAAGCACTAAAGCCATGACGGAGTGACTCGGTAATGGAGGTGAGATGAAATCAGGGGTCAGTCAGTGCACCACACACTCCAAACACCAGGTAATCAATCTTCAGTCATTACAGCCTGTTGATCGGTAGTGCTTTTCTTCACCTGTGCTCGACTTCATGTGCAGTCCATCACCATTTAAAGGAAACATTTCAAATATGATCATTACTCCGCTGATTAATAGGCTAAACAGGGAGGAAAAACACAAAAATGTATGCTAGTCTTATTGCAGCCATCCATTTAATGCATAACACGCGCTCGAGCAGAAAGCCTATTATATTCATTTTGCCTAATTTCCCGCTGTCCACTTCAACCACGGCTGATTTCTAAAAATATCTAATTCTCCTGTTCCAGCATGCTACTTGTATTTTTTTCCCGCAAGTGACCGTCATTAAATACGCCGCGCTTGCCACCTTCCAGTGACCGCTTTATTAATAGAGGCAGTTGTCCTCTTTCTGCACAATGGGTCGGTCTATTAAATCTGGCTCTGCCTCCTTTTCATGCATTTGACCTCTCAAGTTATTTTCCACACTCGATGGCATCCTGGGCTTTCATTATTCCTTTTTTATTTCGTGGAAAGGATCAGAAATCATCTTTTTTTAATTTATTTTTTTTATCAGAGAAGAAGAACGTGCTGCACATTCCGATACAGTTTCCAATTCCAAGAGCATCACAAATGCAGCTTTCTAGGAAAGTGTCTGTGAATGTAGTTCAAATGTATTTATTTACTCCATTTCTCCATATTAATCTGTTTATTCCAGGTGTGCGCTTTTTCCCACCATCCCTATAGCTTTAAGTGAGGTTGGTGTTTGGGATAAACGATGTAAACGCACCTTAAACGCACCCCTGCCTTAATTTTTGTTGTTTTTTTTGTTTATCTTTTTTTTTAATCAGAGCAAAGTACTTTGAACGATTTTTCCCAGTAAAGCCTTGTGCTCTGTCATGACCAGTCACCTTGAGGGCAGATTTGCTCAATAAGGCGTGTAACGCAGGCCCTGTGTCACCTGTACAGTACCAAGCCAAAATGAATCTGCGGAATAAATCACGCACACACACATGCACACACTTTGAAGTCCTTAATTACAAATGAATCTGGCTTGGTTTTTTTTTTGTTCGCCGTGTCCTGCATGAGTGACAGATATTGAGCATATAAACGGATCAGCCATAACCCTAAAACCACTGAGATGTGAAGTAAATAACATCAAAGAGAGATTAAAAGAGCTGGGATTGATTAGGCAGCAAGTGAACTTGTTGTGATGGAAGCAAGGAAAACGGGCTACGGTAAGGACTTGAGTGATTTTCAAAAGGGTGAAATTGTGAGGCTTTTCGGAAAAAAACAAACCCTGCAGGTCTTGACCACTGAGGCACAGAAGAAGAAGCTAGCCTGGTCAATTATCGCACACCACTCACAACCAGATCACCAATCATCACACACCACTCACAACCAGATCACCAATCATCACATACCACTCACAACCAGATCACCAATCATCACACACCTCTTACAACCAGATCACCAATCATCACACACCACTCACAACCAGATCACCAATCATCACACACCACTCACAACCAGATGACCAATCATTACACACCTCTTACAACCAGATCACCATTTATTGCACACCATTCAAAACCAGATCACCAATCATCACATACCACTTACAACCAGATCAACAATCATCACACACCACTCACAACCAGATCACCAATCATTGCACACCACTCACAACCAGATCACCAATCATTGCACACCACTCACAACCAGATCACCAATCATCACACACCACTCACAACCAGATCACCATTTATTGCACACCATTCAAAACCAGATCACCAATCATTGTACACCACTTACAACCAGATCACCAATCATCACACACCACTCACAACCAGATCACCAATCATTGCACACCACTCACAACCAGCAAGCAGATCATCAATTGCACATAACATACAACGAGATCACCAAATATCATGCATGTGCAGATCCCCACTGATAATACACTGCACACAATCAGGTCATTAATCACTACATAAAAAACACAACCATATCACTAAAAATTACACAAATAGGCAATCATTACCTACAACCAGATCACCAAAGACCACAACATGCAAAACAGATCACCAATCTGTTACAAGAAACATACAGTACCACCTCCCTAAATGCTGTTACAGACCCACAACACTCCTCCATGGTAACAGAATTCTCTGATGGCAGTGACCTTTTTCAGCAGGAAAATGCACCCTGCGACACATAACATTGTTCAAAAACAGCTTGGGGAACATAAGAAAGAGGTCAAGGTGCTGTCTTGCCCTCTAAATTCCCCAGATGCCCAAACAATGGGTCAGTCTATTAAATCGCTCTCTATCAGCATTTGACTTTATTGTTCATTTTTCACAGTTGATGAGATCCCTGGCTGGTTTTCCCCTTTAAAGATAGCATTGTTTTTTATCAGAGAGGAAGAGCATGCTCCACATGCTGATACAGATTTCAATTCCAGGAGTTGCTCAAATGCAAGCTTCAAAGGAAAGTGTTTATGAATGTAATTCAAATTTATTCAGCATGTTCATTTTAAGAATGCTCTTTATCTCTTCTACTCCCTCTCCCTCTCTCTTTTTTTCCTCTAGGTTTGGGCGAGTTTGCACCCGGAGTGTGAGTACATATTCCAACTGGAACGAGAAGAGCAGCTCTGTTTAAGAAGAATCGCTGAACATGAAAACCTTAGCACGTCAGGACAGACAGGTGGACTTCTTTAAAAAAAAACATTCCTCATTTGTCAGATGCTTTTTTACAAGACCCCATAAAAGTAAGACATTGTGTGTGTGTGTGTGTGCATGTGTAGGCTGCCTTCCAGTATGGGACTCCGCGGTGTGTTGGCCCAGAGCAGCAGTTGGAGAAACTGTTCAGTCCCCCTGTCCTGCTGTCTTCTCTCTCTTTAGCAACCACACAGGTACAACAATTTTTTTTTTTTTTTTTACAGTTAAATGATTTCCGTTGATTACTTTTTTAAAAATATACATTTATTGCCAGTGCATTTATATAAAAGATTTGTCTTGTGTTTTTAGACAACCCAGCTGAGATTTAATAAATGTAAAATAATGTACTTACATGTTTTTGGTATTTTTTTCTCCTGTATGTTGATGCATTTAAAAATAACACTACATGTATTTACGTCACACACTATTTTCAGTACTAGCTATTAAAATACAAGATAATGAGCTAAAATGGTTACCATCAGTTATGCTGGTTCACCAGCTAAACCAGCATCAGACCAGCACTAACCAGTATAAACCAGCACTAACCAGCATAGACCAGCATATGAATCATGTTGGTCTATGCTGGATCTTTCAGCAGGGCATTCATACAGATGAACTAGTATTTCGAAATAAGGTAATGAAAAGGTTTATTATGCAAAATTTAAATACATAATGTACAAAAAAAAGGGAAAAAAAAAGAAAACAGAGCTGTGGGCATAGGATGGTGGCATTGGCTTGATGGTACAGTGCTCTGATAACAAATGTGCGTTGGATTTGTAATTCATACCTTATTTATGCCCCTAAGCCTCTTTGAAATGTATAATGACCAGAGCATCAAATGGAAAAGACACTATGATTGTCTTTATGGTACCATGGACCCCCAGCTGTGTAGCTCACACTGGCTTAGTGTGTAATAATAAAGTTCTAGGGTTAAAATGGGTCTGCAGATCAAAGGCAAAAGGTTACAGGTGGTCTCAGTATGTATGTATGTGTGTGCATGTGTGTGTGTGTGTTTTTTTTTGGGGGGGGCGATGGGGGGCGATGGAGATGCATGCATTACAGAATATAAAAAAAAAAAAACCCACGTACATGTCTGCCTGTCTTTTTGTACAGTAGAACTCTCTAACTAACTAGTACAAAGAAAAAAAAATTTGCAGAGTTGAGAATCTTATGCGGCGGCACGGTGGTGTAGTGGTTAGCGCAGTCGCCTTGCACCTCCAGGGTCCGGGTTCGATTCCCGTCTCTGTGTGCATGGAGTTTGCATGTTCTCCCCGTGCTTGGTGGGTTTCCTCCTGGTAATCCAGTTTCCTCCCACAGTCCAGAGATATGCAGGTTAGGCTAGTTGACGTTCCCAAATTGCCTGTAGAGTGAGTGTGTTTATGTGTGTGTGTCCTGCAATGGATTGGCACCCTGCCACGTGCCCTAAGCCTCCTATGATTAGGCTTCAGGTCCCTGCGACCCTAAATACAGGATAAAGCGGTATAGAAGATGAGTGAGTGAGTATCTTATGCTGAGTTGTTTACGCTAAGTTGTACTTTTTTGTGATCAGCCAAAACTCCCTGTTCGGTAATCACAGATGAGAAATCAAAAAAGTAGATGGCATAAAGATGAAGTTTTGTCTTAAAACGCATCCAGCGCGTAAAAATTCACTTATACCACTTCAGCACTGTTATTTCAGCGAAAGTAAAAATATGAACTATTTTTTTATTTTTTTATTAATATCTACTGTACTGGTGCAGGTATTTGTTTACATTGAGCAAGTAGCGCATTATTATAGAGAGATTTCTGACCAATGTACAGACAAAACCTTTCTTTCATTTAGCAGATTTAGATATTATTCCACCTTCCACTAGGGGCGCTAAACTGAGAGGAGGTTCATTGAGTACATACAGTACAACATCCTGTACAATAATGAAGAATGCTATTGAGCTAAAAACTGTTTTAGCCGCCATCTTGAAACTGTTATCCTTAGTAAAAAGGTTAATCCTCTATTTAAAAAAAAAACTGAGGTAAAAATAATTCACTTAAATTAAAGTAAAACAAAATAAGTAAAAGTCTACAAAATGTAATTTTTTTATAAATAAATATTTATAATATTCAGAGAGTTCAGAGACCAATGAGCTAACAAAAACATTAGCTAAAATGAATTAAGAACAAACTTTCGCTAGCAAGCTAATTTTGCTAGCTTTGACAATTCTCACTGTGGTAAGGTTAAAATTTGTTAATTTAATTCCTGGAAGCAGTCTGACACTAAAAGGTCACTTCATACAAATAGACTATGTATAATCTTTCCTATATTATCTATATTAGCCTTGTAGCTTGTGTCAGAAACAAACTTTAAACTCTAATTAACTGCTTAATATGAATGATTTATTCATAAATTATTAAAAGTGCTGATAAATTATGAATTTGTTGTTTAGTTTTTTATTATAAAATTATTAAATAATTATTGGGTATATTAATAAAGCAAATAAAATCAATAAAAGAACATGATGGTTACAGGAGAATTGATTTTTACGTTTAAAACTCACAGAGATCTACACTAGGTTTTCGGCTCTGTACACCTTTACAGGAGGTTGTCACCTCCATATCCCCATGTGTAAAGACTACAGTACCTAGCTGGCTAATACCTTCCAACCACAACCAGGAAAAATGCCAGATGTGCGTTTAATGTTATCCACACGTGCATTTTTAACCGTCATAAAATATTTTCACAGGTCTTTAAACCCCTGAGGCATCCCTTCGGTCTAAGCCCTGAAGGCACTTAGAATAAACAAAATACCTCACACATACTACCTTCATCAGTCACCAGACATCATTCGCAATAGTCTATACAATCTCTGCTGAGAAGCTGTTAATCACATAAAGTGCACCTGTAATCAGCTCATCAGCAGAGTTCTCATTCAAGCCCCCGATTCCCCAGTGAAGACAAACTGAAGACGCAATTAAAGAAGCCCAGCAGGTACTCCAAATCTCAGAATAATCACAGAAGCTGGAGGTGAATAAAGTGGAAAAATTAAAAAGGATATATAACAAGATAGATAGACTTAAAAGTCTCAGTGCATAGGGATTTTACATTTATTTTCTATTTTTTTTATAAAACACTTTCAACATAAGTGCCATCTCTTTGTAAATATATACTCTTTTCTTTACCACTTTCCAAGAACAGCTTTTAACACATCTGGAGTCATGCATACAGCTGTACTGTATGAGGGCAAGCTTGAATTTGCGCCTTTGTTCAATCCTCTTTAAAAATGTCCTTGTCGCAGATGATGGTCTCCCACTGCGCTTACACAATGGTTACGGAGATGACGCCATTGATAAGAGCAAAGTGTGTATATGGATGAAGAAGTGGGAAACCAACATTGAAGACAGTGGGAATTCAGGCACTTCCCCAATTTAAGTTCCAGATTGGATTCTCCTGTGACTCCCCTAAATAAGAAGCTAAATTACAGAATCAATGTCGGAGACTGCTAGCATGATAAATCGAATGGAGCCGAGTGAAGGGTGGAGCGGATCGAAATATACTGGGCCGCTGAGGGATTCCACAGTGAATACAGCTCGGCAGGTCTGGGTTTAAACACAAACAATAGGATAGGTAAATATACAGGGAACGATTTCTGTGTGTTGTTTGTATAGCACTTTTAACTGTAACTGAAATGAAATAAGAAATGCTATGGGCAATTAGAGCAGTTACCTTTACATAAAGGGAATAAGATATATTTAAATATCACTTATAAGCACTTACTGGAAAAGTGATTAATTGTTTGGACAATATACACTAAAAGCAAATTAAAAAAGTACTAAATGTCTTTGAACTCGCTCACTCACTTATCATCTATACCACTTTATCCTGTATTCAGGGTCGCGGGGGCCTGGAGCCTATCCTAGGTGACTTAGGCAAGAGGCGGGGTACACCCTGGACAGGGTGCCAATCTATCGCAAGGCACACACACATACACTACACTCACTCACACACTCATTCACACACTACGGGCAATTTGGAAACGCCAGTTAGCCTAATCTGCAGGTCTTTGGACTGTGGGAGGAAACCCTGGGAAGTACCCGAAGGGAAACCAAGCATGGGGAGAACATGCAAACTCCATGCACACAGAGGTGGGAATTGAACTCTGGCGGGAATCGAACTCGGACGGGAATCAAATGAAGGGCGGGAATCAAATGGACTGAATCCCAGAGCTGCAAGGCGACAGTGTTAACCACTAAGCCATTGTGCAGCTTATTCTGTCCTGATTTGTAAAATAACAGTATTTGTTGTACAACTTGCATCAGGGGCAACTTTTTAAAAGGCTCTTCGATATTGTCCTGTAGGTACAGTGAGTCGTAACTGCACCAGTTTGGGCTGGTCGCACCCGTTCCCTCCATACCATGAAGCCTGCAGCATCGAAGATGACATCCCAGAGGTCAGTGCGGTGCTTAACCCCCAGCTTTATTTCTTAATATTGATTTAAATTAAATGATGTTGATTAAATGTAATGGGAACACATTTTTTACTGCGACAAGCAGCAAAGTGGCAAAAACTGTGTATGAATCAAAATGATCAGATTGTCCCTAATGGGCAAACCAAGGGGGGAGGGTGGCACGGAAAAACTCCCTGAGATGGCAATAGGAAGAAACCTCAAGAGGAACCAGACTCCACAGGGAACCCATCCTCAATTGGATGATAATGGGTAGCAGGGATTGATCTTCAGTCATACTGTGTGTTAGGAGGCTGGACGTTTAATATGTCCATTAATGTCTTTAGGTTAATATGGAGTCCGTTCGTTATTGGAGGCTCAGGTAGAATGTAGGAAAGTCTAGTTTTGAACTATTGAGCTGCTGTCACAAGTCCTCAGAGAACAGCTGTCAGCATCATCCAAGGCCAGGCCCGTCTTCATGGTCAAGTGGAACCGTTCCCACTCACCACATGCATTCCAAGCAGACCACGCGGGGCATCCATGTGATGACATTTCCAACCAAAGGCTAGAGGACACCAGGACGAGTCAGACAGGTCCGGAGGGCAGAAGGGGTCTGGATCACTGGCAGCTCAGAAGCGACATGTGTAGCTCGAGAGAGAGACAGGGAGAGAGAAAAAAGAAAAGAGAGAGTAGAGAAGGAGAGATAACAGTTAGGTACAGTCACGTAATGTATAAAGTGAACATATATATAGTGCAGAGTGCAAGCAGGGGCAGGTACATTATGACAGCATAACTAAAAGGAAAAGCCAGAAGGAAACACAGCCATGACGGGTAATCACCTACTAATCACCGGCCTGATGCTTTGTCGTCATATGCACCTGTTTCTCACTGGTTCATGCATTAACCTAGATGTTTTTTTATGCGTAAATGATTCATAGGTCATGGCTTAAACAAAAAAATCTTCTGAAACTGGTCAGGTACAGAGGCAAGCCTAAGTCCATCAAGAAGCTTGGCGAACTATTCCTCAAGACTACATGAAAAAAAAAATACAATTTTCTTTATTAAGAAGTAGTTACAATTGTTGTGATGAATAATGCTTTGATTTTACAGTCTGATCCTTGTTCAGTGGGATAGAAACAGAACCGCATATGTTCATACATAAATAAGAACTATTCTCTCAGTATCATCTAATGCAGTTCATGTCTGACCTTTCTCAGTAGGTCGTTGTGTTCATTATCATCAGTATCAACAGTTTGAGTGTTTCTACTCGAGCGAAATGCCACCTAATTAGCTCCCGAATGGATATCTGGGCCTATTAATTCAAAATTGCGCTTTGAGACTAACTTGATCATTTAATTATGTTTTTTTCTCATGCGTAGAATGCTTAACAGATTTTTGTCAGGGTAAATGTCATAATAAGTCCCCACTGCTAATGACGTTTAGTTAAGCATAACTACATTTTAAGGTTGGTCCAGTAATAAGAGGGCTGTGGGTACAAAAGGTTTTCTTTAATGTAGATGAAAATGTAGCATTGTTCTACAAGAGCATTGTTCTTTATTTTATCATAACATATGTGATATGTTAGGATTTGGGTCAGTTTGAAAGTCTGTTGAAATTTCTGAACAAATATGTACTGTCCTGAGTTATAAGTTGTTACACTTGCTGTGAGGGAATATCAGTCTCATTTTATGGTCACAAAGCTAATGTGTTAGAAGAAGGGAAATGGGTAACCATAAGGACCAGAGCAAGGAACTTTGACAAAGGCCAGATTGTGATGACTAGACAACTGAGTCAGAGCATCACGGCTAGAACTACCATGGGCAGGGGTAACTCAGTGGTTAAGGCATTGGACTACTGATCAGAGGGTCCTGGGTTCAAAACTCCATCACCAATGAGTTGCCACTGTTGGGCCCTTGAGCAAGGCTCTTAACTCACAACTGCCGGATGTACTGTATAATGAATAAAATGTAAGTTGCTCTGGATAAGGGCGTCTGACAACTACTGTAAATGTAAATCTGCCCAGTGTGCAGTAGTTAGTAGCTACCGAAAGTGGTCCAATAAAGGTCAGAACATGTTGCTGCATGTATGGGGCTGCATAGCTGTAGACCACTGAGGCTTTCCATGCTGACACTTGTCCACCAGTGAAACCTTCTACAGTGGGCTCATGAGCATTTGAACTGTCCCATGGAGCAATGTGGCCTGGTACATCATGTTGATGGCCGTGTCCATGCGCGAGTGCATTGCTTTGCATTGCAGTGAAGAGATGGCTACACTAGGATACACTACAGGAAATAATGCATTGGGCAGCGTTCTGCTGGGAAACCTTGGGTTCTGTCATTGATGTGGATGTTACAATAACACATATTGTACGAACCAAGTACACCACTTCACCTACACCATGGTGTTCCCTAATGGCAGTGACCCTTTCAACAGAATCATGCACCCTGACATAATGCAAACATTATTCAGGAACAGTTTGAGGAACATAATAAAGAATTCTATTTGATCAAGCATCTGTGGCATGTGTGCTGGACAAAGACGTCCAATCCATGGAGGCGCCACTGCTCAGCTTTGGTGCAAGATACCAAGATACTTCTTCTCCTTGACTCAATCACCTATTTTGTGGCACAAGTGGGATCGACACAATATTAGGCAGCAGGTTTTCATGTTATGGTTGATTGCTGTGTAACTGCTACTTGTGTCTATGCCAGGAATCGTACTTCACCATGGTGAGACTGATCTACTCCATTGGCTACGGGGTCTCTCTGATCTCGCTGTCCATTGCGGTGGTAGTCCTGCTGATCTTCAGGTACCTCAGTCGATATTTTTGTTGTTGTTGTTGTATTTGTCTTCAACCTTTAAGGTTTTTCGTCATGTGCCAAAAACTTTTCAGCTGTTTCTCTAAGCTTGGTGATAAAAAGCAAATCTAATTCACCCTGCCAACCTTTATTCAGCATGTTGTCATTTGGGTTTGGGCTGCGGCAGACGCTAAATCTGATAAAAACCTAGCGGGCTGAAAAGAGTAAATTAATTACAACAACACTAGGGAACACCGCTGAGATAGAGAGAGCTGTTAGGGTAGGTGATTGCAATTTACCTGGCGCAGACAAAACAGACTGTGGCCTTTTGCTGTCAGAGACAGCGGACATCTTTCTCTACGCATTATGTCATCAGGTCTTCAGACAAGACTATTTCAGCTTATCCCACAGAGGTCTTTAATTTCTGATTCTAATTACCCTTATGGGAAATTAATCAGATTCAGGGTGTTAACAGTAACGCTGTGGGTGGTGTGTGTGTGTGTGTGTGATTATGTGTGTATGTGCTTGTATGCAGGAGGTTGCACTGTGCAAGAAACTACATCCACATCCAACTGTTCATCAGCTTCATCCTCAAAGCAGCATCTGTGTTCATTAAGGACGCTATACTCTTTGGCAACGAAGATACCGACCACTGTTCGCTGTCTACTGTAAGTGTATAGAGAGAACACACACACACACACACTTACAAATTCACACATAATTGTAGCTATTATATTATATTGGAATCGAATAAATGATGCTAGAAAGGTGGAAATTTCAAGGTTGTGGTTAAAACTTGATTGCATTTGTCTGCTTTTCAGTGTAACATGTAATCCTGTGGTTGCAAGAGGAATCATTTTGTGAACCACAGTGATGAAGTTACATGATCTAACTTTCTTTTCTCAACTACAGCATGACCTTACCTCTGTATTCTGTTCAACAGTGACGCTTTCTTGTTCTCCTAATAAGTTTGTCTTCTCTTAAATCCCGCTTGCCTTCTTTTTTTTTCATGCAGGCAGCCTGTAAGGCATCTGTCATTTTCTGTCATTACTGTGTGATGAGTAATTTCTCCTGGCTGCTGGTGGAGGCGGTGTATCTCAACTCTCTGCTCCTGTCGGCTTTCCCTCGCAGTCGCCGCTGTCTCTGGGGCTTCTCTCTGCTAGGCTGGGGTGAGGGCACTTAACACCGCTGCTAATTCTTTTCTAACAGCATGAGGTCCGTGCTTAGCATTTGTTCAGGATACAGTATAGCATGAAGACAGTTTAGCCCATATGATTTGTATGAGAAAAGGTTGAAGATGTGTTCGAGTGCTTGAGCATAACACCACTTTACCTGTGTCTTAATATTCCCCAGAAAATAGCTAACTGGAATACAAATGGATTACAAAAACAGTTATTCAAAACTTAAAATCACTTATGTAGTGCTGGACTATTTATCACATTAAATCGAAATCGTGATACGGACCAATTATTATTATGCAATTATTTAATCACAATACACTAAGTGCAATTTTTTACAAGTAATATATGCATTATCAAGCATTTATGTTAAGCTTGTCAATTATATATATATATATATATATATATATATATATATATTTTTTTTTTTTTATTATATATATATATACATATATATATATATATATATATCATTTTGTGTTTGCCAATATTGGCAAGCATCTTCCTAATGAGGTAATTTGTCATTGCTTCTTGTTAGTTGAAATAAATACATCTGAATAGAAATGGTACATTTAATAGTTAGATGTTACAGTTACAGAATATCACACACACTGCAAATACCTTTTAATGCATGTTAAATTTTATATTTTAGGTGTTGTAGGTTTTTGCAGATTAGCAATTTACGGAAAGTGTTTCGACAGTTTTGTCAGTTAATTTATGTTACATTTTTTTCCTTACACTTGAGTCCCACCCCTTGTTTCGCCTCCATGCCCGGCCCGTCCAACATAATAAATAAGTTTTTAATCATAACATTTGTAATCATAACATTTAGGGATGATACTGACTAATCATCAGGCACTTATTGCCCTACAAGATGATTTATTTAATACAAGATGTATTAAAGATACTAATAAGAAGATAAAAATGTATTAACCGGTAATGTTTGTTTTGCGTCATATTTCTCAGATGTGCTGTAGCTCACATATCTATTCAGTTGTGCACCAAAAGAGGTTCAAGTGGTGCATAAAACTTTTTAAAGAAAACTTAAACTAAATCAAACATACAGTATGTATCGTATCATTAATTATGATTAATAAGTGATCGATCAATTTATTGCTAATGTGTTCAATTATCACGTAAGAAAAATGAATATACGTACAGTACATTGTAAAGACATGTACATTTTGGATCCATTGCTGTAATATAAGGTTTGTTTCTCAATGCAAACTGTGAATAATTTGTTATTTCATCATTGTGTGATGTTTCAGTCATAACTTAGTTGTAGGTTGATCGTTGGCTTTGGTGTGTAATTTGTCATAAATAAATCACAGAGTGAGCATTGATAGCACACAGTTGACAGATGAGAATAGAGAAATGTAGATTATAGTCATCATTTGAGATGACTGGGTACGGCTTCACGCTTCCTGACACTGCAGTCACATGAATATTAACTACCTAATTTTGATCTTGCTTTGACTTTACAAGGAAATGTCACAGGTAAAAAAATAAATAAATAAATAAATAAAGGATGCTCTTTCTTTTGGAGCAACATGACATTGCAAAAGTGTCATATCACCATGACATCCATCAGTACCTTTCTCTCCACTACTCCCTCATGAAATGCTCCAGTCTTACCCATTGGTCCATAATGGAACATTAGGTGAAGGATATAATCTGAATAGCGTGTAATGGAGGAAAAGCACCAAACCGAATCAGTATAACAATATCACTGCATGATTAATCAAGAGACCCTACTACAGATGCGAACCAATAAAAAAACTGATACGCACAATCAATGTGCACTCCATTCACACAGGCGTCCACACACCAGCGAGCGGCCCTCCAGTCGATAATCTAGTTTAACACTCGACTGTTTTATCATTTGTCTCTTTCTGCCTGGCACACATTCTGCTCTGCAGTCGAAGCTGTGAAAAACACGACGCCAACTTTCACGGGAGGTTTCTTTGTCAATTCTTTGTACTATGTTCCGATTCTCCCGTGGTAGGAGCTGACTTCATGATGGTTTTTGATAATGTTCTTGTGACTAATTCCTGGTGTCACAAAGCTAAAAAAAGCGTGTTGATAAGTCTTAATTACATTTCTGTTATAACTCGTCTGTTGCTGGGTTTCACCAGTTTAGGATTTAATGTGGGTTTTTTTTTCTTTTCATCATTCAGACTACAGAACGTCTTCAATATATAATTAAGTTTCTGTTTCTAAAACCTTGGTGACTCCTAAATTTTTTTCCACTTATAATAACATATAACCTTAACAATACAGTATGTATTAGAACATCTGGAGCAAAGACTAGTAGTGCCAGTGTTTATTTGCTAGCAAATCTGTATATATTAAAAATCCATTAATCAATTTGTTTTTCATTTTGCACACTTTTGTAAATTGCACATTTTCACTAATTTTTTTATATTTGTGCAGCCATATTTATTTATTTTATTTTTCTGCAGCTTAGTTTTTCTATATATTTTTTTCTATTTTATTTCATAATTTATTTCTTATTGATAATCTTGATTTACAAGGTCACGAGCGGTCGTATAAGCATTTCACTGCATATCGTACTTTGTATGACTGTGTACATGACAAATGAATTTTTTATTTGAATTAGAAATTAGAAACTATTCATACAGTAATATCTCGGCACATGAACGCCCCGCCTCCCAAAGTTTTACCTTAAAAACAGATTTGCCACAACATACGACTGAACCGAGTCCAACCAAACGCCGGCTAAGTTGCGCGTATGTTCGTGAGCTGTTTAAAACTTGTTTGCGTCAGTGAAAAGCCAAATAAAGCCAGTTTACTTGTGGGTTTTTTCTTCTTCGCATTTTGTGCAAGATTTGGTGAAGACATGGCACCGATGGTCCCAGAAATGTTAACAAGGATGGTGGCAAGAAGAAAAGAGAGCCACTTTCAGTTTGGTTTTTAAAGTAGTCGGTGCCAAGAGGAATCATAAATTAAGGTTAAGCAAGGTTTAATGTCTATTTATTTTACTTTATTTATGTTTTTATATGCAAAAATATGATTATAGCATTGTAATTTGTTAATATTAGTAATATTTTTGAATGGCTGGAAATAATTATCTGCATTTACATTATATCCTATGGGAAAAAGCGTCTCACAAGATGAATTTTGACTTTAGGAACTCATCTCCGGAACGGATTAAATTTGTATGTCTCGCTCCCTCTCTCTCCTGCGTGAAAGTAAAAAACCACTAAGCCATGAAGTCCTGTTGCACGACTCAACCAGAGTTGTCTCCTATTCTTATTCTGTATTTGGTTCCCATTACATCACTTTTTATTTTCTGTTTATTTATTCCGAGGCGGCATGTAGTGGCTTAGTGGTTAGCACTGTCACCTTAAATCTTAAGGGTTCGAATCACACCTGTGTGTGGAGTTTGCATGTTCTCCCTGTGCTTGGAGGGTCTCCTTCATGTCCTCTGGTTTTGTCCCACAGTCCAAGACATAGAGCGTAGCCAGTAGTGTATAATTGGGTGATTGTGATTATGAGTGTGTGTGCTTACAATCCTGTGATTGGCACCCCTTTCAGATGGATGTTCATTCTGAATAATTTATTTCCCCACTGGATTACGTCCCTAGTGCTTCTGATGTGCATGTTGGGTTCATGCTAATGAGTAAAAACATCTAAAATGAGCGGTTAAAATGTAGTTATCCTGCAACTGAAACCTGGACTCTACCATCGGATTTGCATAAAATTAAAGTCGTACCATGAGAAAAAAAATGTGTCAATCAAGAGTAATTTTGGGTGTCATTCTCATGTCGTATGTGAGCTGTTTTCATCTGTGGCATATTTGAGTTAATTAAGATTTTTTTTCCCCCCATTGATTTATCTTTTACATGATTTGAATGAGAATGATTAAGAAGACTAAATTTCCTCTCCACATGATCTCCACTGCAGATTAGTGATGATGTTCACTTCCCTTTCTTTCTCTCTCTCTTTCTTTCTCTCGTCTGCAGGAGTTCCTCTGTTTTTCATCCTCCTCTGGATCATCTCCAGGATGTATTTCGAGGACACAGAGTAAATATCTTGCTTTTATTCACTGCTTCAGCAACTTGACCTGATATCTTTGATGTCTATTAGAAGGTTTTCGTTGTTGCTTTATGTGCCTTGCAGAACTTTTGCATTCGTTACTAATGAAGCCAAACTTTGCATATTATCGTATTTTTATACTTTTATCATGTCAAATGATAATTGATGCCCCGGGTTCGTGAATACATGTTGTTGTTGTTGTTTTTCCAGATGCTGGGACATTATCGAAGAGTCCCCGTACTGGTGGATAATCAAGGGTCCGATTGTTGTATCCATAGGGGTAAGCTTCCATATTACTCCATTACTGTATTTTACTTTAAGCAACAGCACTGTTAACTTGCTGTGTTTTAACTCTTCAGGATGTGTAGTTATAGGTAAGTTCAGATCGCACCTTCAGATTGGTAACAGTATATCTGCTTCATCACATCTTTTAAACAGATTAACTTCCTGCTGTTCCTGAACATCATTAGGATACTGGTGCAGAAGTTGAACCCGCGGCTAATTCAGTTCAACAACTCGCCACAGTATAGGTATGAAGTTAATACAATTTTTACAATTAAATATTAGGATGTAGGAACATTTACAACACTGAAATATGTCTTTTGTACACACACTTCCTGCACGTTGCATAAGTGCACCACATGACTTTTTTCCCTGAGTCTCAAGTGGGTTCCTTATGGACACACAGCTGTTTAGTCCCAGTTCTTTGACTTCCCATCACATTGTATGTGTGTGTGTGTGTGTGTGTGTGTGTGTGTGTGTATGTGTGGAAATGCTCTTACTTTCATTGGTAAATTTCCTCTGTTCATCTTTTATGATGCAACTTTACCAGGCGTTTAAGTGATCTCTGGTCGTGCTCATCCCGACTGCGTTTTAAGGTTCAAGGTTTTTATTTTTTCAACGCCACCACATGTGCAGACATACAGAGAAATCGAAGTACTGTTACTCTTCTCTCTCACCAAGTGTTTCTTTCATGAAATTGACGGTTCAGGAATATCCTTGCAGGTTAAGTCTTAACTGAGTCTTAACCCAGTTTCAGTAGTTTTAATATTTCTTAGCTTGATGTATACCAATAATTTAAACTTTTTGAAACAGTGACATTTTTTGGCCAATCAGTATAGATTTATTATTCAAGATCATTTTAAATGCATAAAGATTAGTTTAAAGGCTGCATGTATGGATTCGATTATGGGATAATTGGAAAGGCCGCAAGAAACCAAGATCATTGGAAAAGAAAAAAGTTCTTAAAAACTTCGGCTCAGTTAGATTAATTTAGCAATGAGATAATATAAATGTAACAATTTGTAACGTTTGTGTCCTGCTTTATAGGGAGTCTCAATAGTAATTTAATAAATAAGCATCGAATTTGCATTAATATTTTTTCTGTATTCTTCTCTAGAAACAAAAATATCCTCGCAGCCATTATGGACAGATATAACCTGAATAAAACACCTAATGGTCTGTCATGTATACAGAGTCTATCGTTCCCAGCCAGTAACCAAACCCGCATATATTTGTGAGGGTTGCATCACTAAGGGCATCTGTTGTGAAAACCTGGGCCAAGTTGTGTGCCAATCGGATGGTCCGCAGTTTCCTGGTAAAGCATGTGCGCACTAAAATGTGAGTAAATAAATAAATATTTTAAATGATTTAAAAACAACATGGAAACTATCATAATGGATTTGAAGTGTTTTTTTTTCCCATAACCACCATGCATTTGTCTCTAATGGATCCACATACTGTACAGTAGCATATCTTACCATTGTGCACCACTGGATTTGGAGTTGACGTCACATACTTTTCTATCTTCCTGTCTACAGTATGGGTCAAACACAGTGCGTCTCTCTGCACTCAAGTGTACTTTTTTTTTCCATCTGTGTTCTTTTGAATAGAAAGTAACTAACTAATGTAGAAAAGCACCAACACTAAAAGCTCAGCAAAAGCTCAACACTAAAGTATATGACTGAGGCATAAAACTAAGGGTATCAAATCCTATTACGTAACTGATGTCTAACCATCAAATAGTCTTTTTTTCGTCAGAAAACAGAGACAGATTTGTTTTTTTGAAGAGCCCCTATAGAGCTGATGGAGAGAGACTGGCGTGTATCTGAGTGAGAGAGAAAGGGAGAGACGTTGAAACGGGGTTAATTTGATGTTAAAAGTAATGGTACTGAACATGAACACAATGCCTAAATCATCATCTGGTCACGTGTCGACTCTAAATCTTTAACATGACATGACGCTCAGTTCGTACTTAACGTATTATTTAATCACAAAGAAGCGCTTTACATGTAGGGTTTTGACAGATCGTAGCCGACACTCACAGAACAATGTACCGATTCTACAATAACTGCTTGATTGCGTAACACCCTCAGCACAAGAGACAGAGTTTTCACAGATACACAAGGTCAGTTTGGAGGACTTATTTTCCAATATAGGGTTATCTTCCTTATATAAAAAAGCCAAATGTGTTTGTTTTCTTTTGAGTTGCTAAATTATACACTGTTTGGACAAAAAAAAAATAAACAATTTCAGAAGGGTCAAATAATTGGCATAAATCAAGCAAAGAAAACAACTAAGGAGATTTAAAATGACTGGAGCTGGGTTTAGAAATATAAAGGAGGCAAAAAGGTTGGACTTTGGAGCGATGGAAAAAAGTCATGTGGTCTGATGAGTCCAGATTGAGTTTATTCCAGAGCGATGGGCGTGTCAGGGTAAGAAGGGAAGCGCATGACGCGATGCACCTGTCTTGCATAGTGTCCACTGTACAAGCCTCTGGAGACAGTGTTATGATCTGGGGTTGCAGTAATTATAGATGGGGCACCGAATCTTAGAGTGTGTAACTTTATTTTAGCCAGGCCGTGTACAATATAATTCTTTCATAATTCTTTATTTCACTAATGTTAGGTTATACCAGTAGGAAATTTCCGAGCTTTTATTTTGAAGTAAAAGTGCATCCCAAAGTGTTTTATTCCTCTTACATACAGTACGCCCCATCATCCGAGGATCACAAGTCCGATTCCGAGGTGATGCTTTCGAGGTGATGTGTTAGCCAGATGGGTCACTCTGCAGTACAAATGTAGACCAATCCGATTCAGGATTTTGGAATTCAGCATTGCTGTGATATGAACCATGAACATCTGACTAAGCTAAAACTTTAAAGGGTTTACACAACTGCACACATTTTCAGAGATAAGAATAGGTTTAATTAAATACATAATGCTGCCCTTTCAAATGCATAACGAACCCCTGGAAGTGCATGAGTAATCTCCTGTGCTGTCCTTCAAGCTCAGAGGCAATTTCATCAGATTTCACACACATCGATCTGCACAGCATTAAAAATCACTGACAAGTGAAGTGAATAAGGTTAATTATCTCTTTACAATGGCACCTGGCAGAAGGTAGGATATATTAGGGTGCAAGTGAACAGTTAGTTCTTAAAGTTGTTCGGTTGGAGGCAAGAAAAATTGACAAGTTTAAGGATCTGAGCGACTTTGACAAGAAGCAAATTGTGATGTCTAGACGACTGGGTCAGGACAACTCCAAAACTGTAATACGCTGTCAGGTGTTCCCAGGATCCACTGGTTAGTACCTGCCTAGTATACACCATGTGTAACTTTCTACAGTATGGTGAGCTATTATTTTTCTACCCCGTTTTCCCACTCTTTTCTCTCAGACGCCTGACCAAGTCCACTCTTCTCCTTATCCCCCTGTTTGGGACCCATTACGTGGTGTTTAACTTCCTGCCGGACTTCACTAACATGAGCCTGCGTCTCTGTTTAGAGCTGTGTCTCGGCTCATTCCAGGTACCAGTCACCCCCCATCTATCATAACCCATCTATCATTTAAACTTGATACTGAGTCATGTTGCAACACTTTGTACGTCATAAAATGTTCATTATGATTTAATTCCGATTGGAGTCAGACAGAGTTTCCAGCTGTAATTTAAGTCACGGGAATGTATATTAAAACACTGACCCTAATATGCTAATGTGCTAATATGCTAATATGTTACATTTGTGGAAGGAGTCATCAGTGTCGGATCTTTGTAAAGATTTTCCACCATAAGAGAATCTTCATGAAGGATGACTTTCAGTTCTTCTTAGTTAACTTCATTAAAGGAAACAAAGTTTGGTTAGAAAACGTCTGTTTACAAGAACATAAGCGATATTAGGAATTAATTTGTTTTATGAAATTACAAAATGAAATGTACCTGTAACTAGTAAAATGTCATTCAGTAATAAAAGAAAAAATGTAATAATAATAACTTCTTACTTTATGGAATGACATTTTTATCATAAACAATAAACAAATATGTTTCTAGTGTAAATAATAAAATTAATGATTCAAGCAAGAAGAATATTATTATGAAATAAAAGTAGTCTTCCTAAAATAATAAAGCTGGAATAAAATAGATAAAAACAGACTGAAATGTTTTACTTGTATTTTATAGGTGATAATTTATATCATTCACTCATCGTCTCTACCGCTTTATCATGTATTCATGGTCGGGGGAGAGGGGGGGGGCACACACATACACTCACCCACAGTACGCCAAGGAAACCCACCAAGCACAGGGAGAACATGCAAACTCCATGCACACAGAGATGGGAATCGAGCCTGGCCGGGAATCGAACCCGGACCCTGGAGGTGCAAGGCGACAGTGCTAACCACTTCACCTCCGTGCCGCCGGAGGTGGAAGATGACTACTTTGTTACTGTACTTACGTACATACACTTCCAGTCAAAAGTTTGGACACAGCTAGTGACCTCATCTAGTTCCATGGTTGTAGACAGCAACGAAACAGCACATAGAGAGAGACAGTGTGACAGAAAGAGCGACTTTTACTATGACGCAAAGGCTACTGAAAGCTAATACATGCTCAGTACTTTTGATACTTAAATACATTGAAAAAATAAGTACTTTTTTTTTTTTACTGTTGCTTAAGTACAAATGTAAATAAAGGGCTTCTACTTTTCCTTAAGTAATACTTTACCTAGAGTATCTCCACTTTTACTAAAGTACACGATTTGTGACACTTTCATAAGACCATAGTCTGAAAGCACCAGGTTGCCCTGGAGTGCTGTAGGAACCTTTTTTTCTTTCGTGTTTTCAACTTATTCTTGTTCAGCTTTGTAAATTCAGTGTCCATGCCTTTAAGTGAAATGGATCTCACCCCGAGTCTGAATTGCACCGAGGCTCTGCTATAGTGCACGTTGTTATAAACTCGCATTGCTACTTTCCACATTTTCTTCTTCCTAAAAGCAGTAATAAGTAAAGCGGCAAAGCTGTTTTGTTGTTTTTAACCTGAAAAATGCACTGCTTTTCTGAGAAATATTTCAAAAGCGGGCAATTACTACAACCAGACAGCTTGAGGTTATATACAGTACGGTGGCTTTAACCCATTCGATGTTTTATCACAGGGATTTTATAGGGAAAAAAGGGACTACGGAGACCATTTATAATCTATAGCAAGCAGGATGTAATAAATAGTAAACTATATAATATAGGAGATAAAACCTCTTATGCATTTTAAATACAAACTAGCTTTGTGTAAGTATGAAGCCGAGATAATATACTAGATATGCTTTCTGTGTATGGTGCTGGAGGGATAGTGTTACTTTCTCTCCTAACACTCACAGTAACACTTAATGATCATAAGTGTCTATGGGATGTCTATGGGGCGTCTCAGGGATGTGGATGAGGGCTTTCCTCAAAGTGTGATTCACTGCCCTGTGATGCAGCAGTAGAAGGAGATACATATGGCTGGCTTCATGTATCTTAGAGGAAACAAGTGCTAGTCTTGACACTCTTCAGTAGGTAGCGTTTCTATAACAGGGCAGCGTTATCAACAAATTAGGAAGAATTGGGTAAAAAAAAATTTTTTATTAATACCATCTCTGTGTTTTGAAATTAAGGAATATTTTTTCACAATTATGACTTAATTTATATGACTTGTTTGTATCAATGTGTATTTATGGCCAGGAGTCTATGAAAAAGATTTTCTTTATAAAAATAGAACAAAAAATTATTGACATCTTTCAATAATCTTCAGCATCTTCAACTGTTTTCTATCTATTACTAAACCTTACTATTTTGAAATTACCAAACCACATCTGCCTCACTCTCACACATCTGCTGTTTAATCACTGCTTTCTTTCATCCGGAGAGCTTCATCTCCATTACACTTACTCATAATTACTCACTCTTACTCATTATACCATATGATATATATATATATATATATATATATATATATAGGCCTATATCGGAAAGTATTTACAGCACATCACCTTATTCTAAAATGGATTAATTTTTTTTCTCAGAATTATACACACAACACCCCATAATGACAGCATGAAAAAAGTTTACTTTATTAAAAGTTGACAGTGTATTCACAGTGTTCGCAAAATTGAGCTCAGGCGCATCCTGTTTCCCCTGATCATCCTGTTTCCCCTAATCATCCTTGAGATGTTTCTGCAGCTTAATTGGAGTCCACTTGTGGTAAATTCAGTTGATTGGACATGATTTCGAAAGGCACACACCTGTCTATATAAGGTCCCACAGTTGACCGTTCATGTCAGAGCACAAACCAAGCATGAAGTTAAAGGAATTGTCTGTAGACCTCGAGACAGAATTGTCTCAAGGCACAAATCTGGGGAAGGTTACAGAAAACTTTGTGCTGCTTTGAAGGTCCCAATGAGCACCGTGGCCTTCATCATCCATAAGTGGAAGAAGTTTAAAACCACCAGGACTCTTCCTAGAGCTGGCCGGCCATCTAAACTGAGCAATCGGGGGAGAAGGGCCTTAGTCTGGGAGGTGACCAAAAACCCGATGGTCACTCTATCAGAGCTCCAGAGGTCCTCTGTGGAGAGAGGAGAACCTACCAGAATAACAACCATCTCTGCAGCAATCCACCAATCAGGCCTATATGGTAGAGTGGCCAGAGAGTCTCATCAGACCTGAGAATTTTGTTTTTCATAAGGACTTTACCAAGGAGTGGCTTCCGTTTGGCCACTCTACCATATAGGCCTGATTGATGGATTGCTGCTGAGATGGTTGTTCTTCTCTGGAAAGTTTTTCGGATGCACTGTATATATACAGTATAGTATAGTCAGTCAAAAAAAGTGTTATATGCACTTCAGGAAAAGGAAAACTTGTGTAAGTAAAACTAAATGTATTGCAATACGCTATATATGAATATATTTAATAATAATATGATAATCAGACTGATCAGACTGTCCAAAAAGAGAATTTGACATAATACATGTCCTTTAAAGCTACAGATGCGTTTAACAAATAAAGAGAAAAAGCTTTGGGTCATGTTTATTATTACATCTAATGTTGTGAATCAGCACCCCTGTTATATTCTGTTATAGAACTGAAAACATAATGCCAAATTAAACAATGATTACAACTCTCAACAGTTTATTTTTCCTGGAGTTTCTGTAACTCTCTGCAGATTTCTGTGTACATACTGTACTGTACAAATGCGTATCTCTGAGTCACGGAACGCTTTTAATGGAGTACATTTCCCAGCAAAGAAAGGCCTTTGAGTGATTACATAATTGGGGTAATGAAAGGAACTTAAGGAGCATAATTACACAAAAGAGGTGAATGTTTTTGGAAATAGGTTTACGCTGAAAGGTTAAAGCGTTGCAGATTCCGGTGGATAGCTGAGTATTTCCTTTAGTGTTACTATTTGGGTTGCGGATACAAATTTTTAGTAAAAAACAGTAAGTAAGGAGCAACTTTTAGTTTTGTTTAATAATTTTAATAACAAATTTACCTTATGATGCATATTTTTGTAATGTTGTTTGATTCAGGCATTTACTTTTCTTATTTCCTTCATTTAAGGGCCTCGTGGTGGCAATTCTCTACTGTTTCCTGAACCAAGAGGTGAGCACTGTATGCTTTAGAGACTTCAGTTAAACCACTAAAACACTTCAAGAGCCAAATTTGGTGTGTGTGTTTTTTTTTGTTTGTTTTTTTCAGGTCCAGAAAGAGGTGCGTCTGATGTGGATGCGCTGGCAGGAGAGCAGTTACGGCGTTGTTATCGCCGGGGCCAAAGGCAGCCAGATGGATACACCATTCTGATTCTGTCTATGTTTGGCAAACCAGAGTCTTTAGGGTTTTTTCCTCCATTTTTCTGCTTTTTTCGCCAACAGCAAGGGAACAAGACTGTGATGGTCAGCTCCTGTTGTCAAATGATCAGTGATCAGGCCTGGCATGAGATTCACTTTTAGTTTAGAAGGTGTGAAGCTGTGGCTCTGTGACACAAACTGACAGGAACAGAAATCAAAAGAAAAGAAAGACCCACAACAATGCTTTATAAATACAACAAAAACATTTCTGACCAGTCGCTATGCTAGCTTGTAGCTATTGAAATAATTTATATCTTACCCAATCTTACTTTTTTAAGGCAAATTATTAACTGAGATTGTCAGCTTAAAAGAAAAACTTACCGTGGGAAACTTTTACGTGAAATGTGACTATAATTATGGCAAGCAAACGCTTCGAATTTCTAATGTTCAATCCTCAGTGTTCAAACATTTCAATCTGTTTGTCTGTCACTCAATTATTTCAGATCTTTTCTTTCTTCTTTTAATTAAAAGAAACTCTTTTTTTGCTCTCTTTGATGTGAAACTCAATTCCTGTGAAAATCGTTAAAAAGCCCCCCACCACCCCACACTCCCCCCACACACAAATCCCAATCCACCTTTTCATCAAAGCTTCATTTTCTTTAGCGGGCAGGGATTTAAGAATAAGACGCGGAGCTGAGCATCACACCTCTGGCTTCTGGGGTGGAGCTACAGTAAATCCTGGCCTGGAAATTTTAACACACCTGATCATTTCAGATTCATTTCAGTATACATCATTAACATTAGAAGATTTTTCAAGATTATTAAAATGACAGATGATGCCTTTAATGCACAAATATCTACATACATTCTTTATACATTCATAGAAAGAGAATCAATTTTTAAAAAGGTAAAATCTTTACCGCTTTACTCCCAGAGTTAATAAAACTTCAGTCCAGTTTTTGTGGCATTTAAAGTTCATGAGCATGTGAGCGCATTTGTGTACTTTCTTTAAAGGACACTACAAGGACAACACTCTCAGAGAACAAAAATAAGCCTGAAATGTTCCCGGTCTACATGGAATTCTCCCACCCATCCCCAAAAACAGCACTCTCTTGATTTTTTAAAAAAAAGTCCTTAAAAAATGTGGACGCTCACTCCTTTTATTTCAAAACTCACACATTTCAAGGGTTTAAGGCAGAAAGCAGGACAAGTGCAAATGGCTTTGTGCATTTGTTTTAAGGAAGGAAGTAGAAGGCAGAATTTTTCAAGAATAGATAAAAGGGAGGTGAATCTTCTGAAAGGGATTTTAGAATTTGAGCCATGATTTATATAGAAGCCACAATGATAATTTTTTTTTCTGAGGCTGAAAGAAGGAAGCTTTAAGAAAGACAGTAAACAACAGCACTTGTTTCATGAGCACTGTGATTATTTTGATGCTGGTACTAAAATTTTTGACCGTGTGGTTCTTTACTGATGTTCAAGACGGGCAAAAGATAGATTTAATAAATTTACCAATTTTTACTACATTTGTAGAGAATTTATCAGGGATGTGAACCTCAAACTTCCACAAAAAATGTTCCAATCTGACAAACTACATTGCTAGCCTGTTTACACATCTGTTTAAAAATATGAATTATTTTTATACACCAGTTTTCTGTCTGATTGTGATGATAATCTGTTCAGGATCTATTTTAAAACACACCAATGAAAGGTGATGAGATTCCTTTTTTTTTTATTCCTTTTTTTGTTAGAAATGTTCTGTTTAGGTAAAAAAAAAAAAGAAATTAGGGGGGAAAGATCTGTACAGTTTGATTGTAAAGGCATTTTCTGAATTTGATATGTTGTCACCCAATTTCTCCTTCCTTCTCTTCGCTTTTTCCTGTATTAAACACACGTATTTATACACAGTAATGAACAAAAGCATACTTTCTTTATCCATTATCATGTGTTTATAATTTTTTTGATGGGTATCTCTATTATTGATGTTTACTGCCTGATGAACACGTCGACTGTGTTAAAAAAGGAATAAAGAAGTATTTAAAACATTTTTATGATAACCAACTGGTGTGTAAATACCCTTTCTTTCATTATGATGACATTGGGTTTAATCGTATTTTTAAACTTATTTATTTGTATGCGAGAATAATGTCTTTTAAGCATGATAATCAAAAGAATAAAAATGACCTTTAGTAAAAATGTAACAGAATTTAAGTGCTTTAAATTTCCTACTTACACACACAGCGCCCTCTATTGGGGCCTTGATGTCACAGAGTGGAGACTTATAATTTTGGACCTTTTTTATTTTTCCATAGTAATTAATAAAATCATGGTATAAAAACTTTAGTGTAATTAAAAAAAACTGATAGTTAAGAAGAAACTTTTTTTTGTGTGTGTGGGGAGAGGGGGGGGATCTCATTAATGTTTATCAGTATCCTACCACAAAGTGGATGATTTTGATACAACAGTATCTTCGTTTAACACAGCATTTCACCAATAATTACTAATAATCTAATATTAGCAATAAAACACTAATCAGGTTTCAGCCATTTAACGTTGCAGTTAATGTTGCGCAGTGTCCACGAGACAAGTAAATTGCTCTTCTTACGGTACTGTTGTAACAGTTTTTAATGATTGTCAGATAAATAATAAAATAATTAAATGTACTTGTCCTGAAAACGTTTCTGTGAGCACTGAAACTAATGACCACAAATCTAGTATTATTAGTATTTGATTTTGTGATTAATTTTGGTTAATCACACTGTCTAAACTACATTTAATTAATTAACTACAATTAGTAACTGCTTTTATTTGACTGATCACATTTTGTGGGTCTAGTATGTTTGGTTAATTACAATATTGGGTTTATTGTAAGTACATTTTGATGATCACATTTTTGGATCACATTTGGCTAAAAAAAATCAATTTAATTGATTGCATTTGTGGGGAACGGCTAGTTTAGTGGTTAAGGCATTAGACTACTACCTGTACTACTGAACCACCCTGTTTGTTTAATCACATCTGGCTGATTGAGAACATTTGTCTGTCTGACCGCATTTGGAGAAGCACTCACTAACTCAATCATCGTCCATACCACTCCATCTGTATACACCTGCAGGGCCTGGAGTCTATCCCAGGAGACTTAGGGCAGAAACTTGGTGAGTTGGGCTACACCCTGGACAGGGTGCCAATCCAGTGCAGGGTATACACACACACTCACACACACATAAAGTACATACACACACTCATTCACAGACTATGGCCAATTTGGGAACAACAGTTAGTCTAATCTGCATGTTTGGACTGTGGGAGGAAACCAGAGGCTCAGAAGGAAACCCACCAAGCAGAGGAAGAACATGCAAACTTCATGCACATAGACCGAAGGCGAGAATAGAACCCGAACCCTGCCATGCGGAAGGCCTGGGTTCGATTCCCAGCCACTGAATGCAATTCTGGTCCCAAGCCCGAATAAAAATGGGAGCGTTGTGTCAGGAAGGGCATCCGGCGTAAAAACCTGTGCCAAATTGTAGTGTGGACTGGGTATTCCACTCTGGCGACCCCTTGTCGAGAGCAGCCGAAAAACCAACAAGAACATATGTAGCTGATCAAGTAGATTTCATATATATGTCTACATTTGGTGGATCATACAGACGATTGGGATTAGGGCCATCATTAAAAATATATATATTTAGTTCTAAGTTGAAACCAGTTAAAAGTCAAAAATGTTGATTCTTTTCAGAAATGTTTCTTCATTTGGGTGTATATAAAACATAACGGTGGTGCAGTGGCTCCTGAGGCTGGATATGATTCTCGCCTCAGGGTCCAAGTGTGTGGACTTTCTCCTTGCACTTGGTGGGTATCCTCCAGGTATTTTGTTTCCCTCTCACAGTCCACAGTCTTGCAAATTAGACTAATAACATGCTCCAAGCACATTGGTATTTCCTTCCATCTTTTTCCCTTTCTCTAAATAGAAAAAATGAGAGAAATTTCTTGGAAATATAATCTAATTAATTGCGAAAGCAGGTTGAAATTACACATAAAAACTTTACAGTGCCTTAGTAAAAATTTTTAGTACATGTTTTCCATTAAGGGTGGCACCGTGGTGTAGTGGTTAGCACTGCATCCTCGCACCTACAGGGTCGAGGGTTTGAGTCTGTGTCCTTGGTGAGTTTCCTAGTCGTAATCTACAGTACGTTCCCAAATTGCCCGTAGTGTGTGAATGTTGACTGGAGGTCTTAATACGATCGTGAAAATTAGAATAAATCCAATGGTCACCCTTGGCCTCCACAGTCTCTAGTTGGACTACAGTTTCCTAGATGGATGGATGGATAGAACGTAAAACAGATTTGATCCATATCTTAAAACTTAAAACTAATCTTGATCTTTTTTCCATGTCAGCTTTATTACATTTACAGAACATTTCAGTCAGTGATCACAGCACAAAAGAAAAACAGTATGTTCTTGTTTTAGCCATAGACTGTTTCAACACTCTATTTTAACACACTCTCTAGTGCGGTAGGGCGGTTTTGGACGCGGCCCCAGGTCTGTGAGCTGGAGAGAGAGAATGCTGGCTTTGTTTTGCGCCCTCCACCGGGGAGTGGCCCGAAATAAGCTCCTCTCTGGCTCCTACTGCCCACTCGAGAGGGTTTTTCTCTCCGTCTCTACGCGCAGGCGAAGTATGGAAAAAAACTTTTTGAGAAAACATGGCGGATAAGTGAAGACTTGTTTGAAGAACCCGGAGGTTTTTGTTTTGTGTTTTGATTTTTTTTGGGATCCGTTGGACATGTTTCCGGTTTGCCGACTCGTCGCTCGCGCATTTTAAAGGTAAATTTAAACGTCTCGTGCGTTTTGTTTGAATCTCGCGGAGCAGTTCAACCGTCGGAATAGATCCATCGCGCGCGAGGCAAACCGTCCTCCCGCGCGCTTTAAACTTAACAGATTTATATCGTGTGACTTCGTATTTTCCGATAATTTCTTAAAAATTCGTTTCGATATTGTGTATTTAAATTCCTCAGGAAAGTTTGTTGAACACATCTTTTCGTCGCTGCTTTACTCTTCATGTTTTAGTTTTCCTCAGTTAAATGTTTTTTCCCCTCAATTCTGATAATTTTTGGTTTTCCTTTTGTTACTGAGAGGTAGTTTTTACCATTTATAGTGTAAAAATAAGATTCATACTGACAAAATAGTGGTATTCTTTTAGAGTTTTATTCACAAACCCGATCTAACAAGCCTGAATCAGGTGTGGTGACTAATACTGTCCTCATTTTCAGTGTCACAATTACTCAATACTATTATAGTCATGATACTGAACATGATACTGGAGTAATATTGGCAAATTATCAAATTCATATAGTTTCATTCTCATCCAAGGTGTATACTTTTAAGACATGTCAAAAGATGTGCATCCAACTGGTGTACAAAGTTGGATTCTTGTACATAACTAACTAAAGAAAAGTCACAATAATGTAGCTGAAAGTCTGTAAAAGCGTAACTAAATTCTGACTCATCTGATATAAACTAGTGACTAAAGTTGTAAGACATAATTCCTGGTGAAGTCAAACAAATTCTGTGATACGGTGTCTCATGATAGACCTTTTTACGAAAGCAACTACAATCTTATCAGTCAGCACCCCTGCCAAGATAGCAGTGCATACACTAAAACTTTATATGAATTGGTTTTAGGATATACAAAGTAAAGTATTTTTGCCCACAACCATGTTTGCCATCACCACTACCGTAAAATTTGTAGCTATCCAATGGGTTTTAGGTAATCCTATTGTTCCTTGCTATTGGTGGCTTTTAAACAAACTTTGTAGCAGCACTTGCACTGATAGTTGTGTCATCGATTGTCTTTAACAGATTGACACAGACGGTTTTTCACAATTGTACAGCATATAACCGGCTTGGACGTAGTGATGTTTTCTTGGAAAGGTTTTTGTGTCAAGTAGACTTATTCATTTATTAACCTTTTATGTTTTATTTATTGGCACCAAATATTTCTTGATTAAGTAGCAGTGATAGTGTAATTTCTTACTTTTGAACGATTTCATCCAGATCGACATCATTACAGTACATTATGAGATGAAGCATGCTAAAGGAAATATGATGGTGGCTGTTAAGGTAATTATTTAATGCCAATTAAGAAGCACTACAGCAAAGCCAGGGTTTGCTTTAAAGCTATTCAAAGATGAAAAATCTAGCAATAACTTCCCGCCATGTCATTTCAAACATTTACAGTGTTAAGACTTTTAAGATCAAATGTGATATTTGGGGGATAGCATTGTATTCAAGAATTATACTCGAGAGAGAGAGAGAGAGAGTTTGTAGAATTTCACAGTAAACTTCTTTAGTCTAGTGAGATTGTCGAATAATAATAAATATATTCATGACATTTTTGCGAATTTAATACAACCTGACGAGACTTGACTAACTTTGACTAGCCTATTTAGACCCATTCACTGTTAGCAAACATTATTCGTTTTTTTGTGAGTAGTTTATCTGAGCATGTATCGTCACTGAAAATGTTAATATTAACCAGCGAGATGGATTTGCGCTGTGAATGGAATGGAAAGAAATGTACAACCTTTGTCTCTGGTATGCGAGAAACCTTCAAGTTAGAGCCATTACTTCTTCCTGTCTGGCAGCCAACAACACAGCAAGGGAACCTTTTTTGGAGGTGATGTTACCCAATTTTGTGTTCGCCTCCCTTTTTGTGACCCAGGCACTAGAAGTGTGATTAGGAGTTAACATGTTTCATGGATGTTCAAGTGCAATTCAGTGCAACAATAAATGCCGATCAATGATATTAGTGCCGTGGGATAAGAGAAATAAAATACACAGGTTGTTATAGGGAAATACTCTGAGCCTTTTATCAGGCTGCATCACCACTCTGTCGTTGATGGTTTTCCTATCTCAGCACACCACCAAGTGTTTTATTCTCTTCATTCTCATTCAATCCTGAATCCAAATCAGTGGTTAAGTTTTTCAGTGTTTTACTTCCAAACATTTGTAAAGCAGCTGTAATTCTAAGAAATAAGAACCAATCTTGCCTGATTTATCATTAGATGTTTATAAGGCTTGACGAGGACAGGGAAGTCTAGTAAGCTCTTTGCTTCACGCTCAGGTACGTTTCTTTGCATCCACACACAAAATCGCTCTGAAAACCCAAACACTGAACACACACAGTGCGGAACTGAGATTCTGTATCTTACGAGCCATCATACGTGTACTTGTTTTGCAGAAATATGCTTATTAAGGCCATTTCCTCATAGCTCCCATGCCTGTACCCGCACTGCAAAGCCACATGCACTTCATTCATTCTCACTACATCATGAGTTGCAGAGTTATCAGATTTTGTGTGTTAAAACGATGATGGATAATATACCCTAAAGGTCAGTACATTTCCAGTCAACATTAAAAAACATATTATGCTTCTTAATATCTTAAAAAAACATGCATTGTGATGCAAGTCATCATGATATTACATTATATTTTACTCTTCTCTAAAAAAAAAAATCTTTAAAGTTTTTGCATAAAAAAAACTTCCAACTTGCTATGCAAATCTGAAATAAAGCATGTAATGAACGCAAATCTTTCAACCACCAGTTAAAAAAAAAGGAGGAGGAAATTGCAGACAATGGGATGGCAGTTTCAATAATCCTGGATTTCTTTTATAACTTTGTAGAAGGAGGGTTTATTTTTTATTTTTCTCCTGTCAAAAATTGGACACTGACATGGACACTGGTGTGTGTGTGTGTGTGTGTGTGTGTGTGTGTGTGCGTGCGTATGTACGCATGCTTCTCTTTCTCGGTCACACACATCCACAGTACTCGTCTCATGTTTCTGTGGTGTTTCTTCTCACTCTCCGGTCTGTCACTCGGCCTTAGTCAGACTCCCTTTTCCTCTGATGTCTGCCTCTTTTCGTTTGCCTCTCATTCACAAAGTTCGAGTCTTTATTATGTCTCTAAATGGACATCAGGATGAAAGATGAGGAGCAAACATTTTACGTCCGTTCCAGGTAGGAATGTCGCTGCAACAGTGGAAGGCAGGTCTTTGTAATAGGAGAAGCAGTTGATGTGGATGTGTTCTTGTTCTATTCTTTCTGAACTTTTTTTTTTTTTTATCTTGGAACAAAAGACTTTGTTGGTTATGTGGCCTAATTTGTTTTAATATACAAAAGAGTTTAAAGAGGTCCTTTTGAATGCTTTGAAGTGAGTGTGTGTGTGCACGCATGCATGCGTGTGTTGGATCTATATATAGCCTTTTTTTTTTTTTTATTGTCACATTTTAGTTGTCCCTGAATAACTATGCTGAACTGTAGTTTGGTCTTGAATCAAAAGTTTTGGCACCCAGAATGGTTCTGTACTTTAGTAAGGAACTCCTTCAAAGTTTCTTTGCAGAACCTAGAACACAATAGAACCTTTTCCACTGGACCAGTTTTGAAAGCTAAACATCATCCATTTTAGAACTCATAAGAAAAGAATGCAGTAACATGCCACTATTGAGTTAGGTGATAAGAGAAGATAAAGCTAGAAAAGTAATGAATTATGTTTAATTTTGCTTACACTACAGCAAGTTGACAGGAATGTCTTTTTAATTATTAAAAGGAATAAAAATTAAAACATCCATTTAAATTTGCGTTCAATGTTGTGGAACATCAATGAAACAAGATGACACCTGATATCTTGTATGTTGTAGTAGATTCATACAATCGTATCCTCACCAACTTCACTTTTTATTATTATTTGTTTTGGCTGTGTCCCAACAAGACAATATTTTTAAAAGATGAAAAAAGTTCTTGTTGCAGAAAATTATGGGGAAAAACATTGTGTCATGGAAAAATTCCCGTTTAAATTCTGACAGTTTCAAAGCACCTACACTGGAGACTTCCTACAGAATATTACAAACATGAATCAAACATGTCCTCAAATAAATATAATAATACAAGAATAAAGCAAAGCAATTTAAATGTATTAAAGCTTCTAAATGCTACTTGGACAAACTCAGGAGGAGTCCGGTTTCAAGTAGATGCACACACACCCAGGGTTGGAAAGACCATCCACGTTCTGTTTTGAGAGAATTAGAGCTGTCGTAGCCACATCTGTTCGCAGGGCTCCACCGCTAAATCTTTCATGGCTGTAATTAAATTTTAATACCGTTGAGCGTACACACCGGACGTCTTTTGTCTTTGCTGTTTCTGCTGGTGCTACTGTACTGGTCCCTGCAAAAGACAGCAAAATTTAACCAATGTCCTGATCAAGAATATGTTTCACAGTTAAGACGACAGGTTTTGGATCTTCATTCCATCACCTGTTGATTGTTCTTGTCTTATCTGTTTGAATTTCCTCAAGAACAATAATGACAAACTTAACAAACCTCCTGAAAGAATAAACACTTTTTTTTTTTAACAGATTAGATTTTAAATTTAAACCTTGTCACACGTTCCCACATCATCTGCAGTAAGAACTCGACAGGAACGCAGTAAAAACCAGTAAGGATGTGGTATTGTCTGGTTGTGTTGGACGTAGTTTGAAGCAGGGCGCAGGAAGAACTTAATAAGGATGTAGTAACAACGGCTGACACATCTTAGGGACAGTTAGGCATTTCCGCGAGATGTTGCTATGTCAATGGATTGTTTTCACAGCGCCCTCTTCAGGCTTGTACTTCTACCAGGCTTGGACCATGCTAGTGCAATGCCATGTTGTATAAGACAATATAAGGTTCATATTATGTACTTCTGGTGCTTACCACCTTTATGGTGCGCACGCAGCAGGTTATAAGCGCATGTATGTCACGTTCTATATCATGTTCAGAGAATTTAGTTTAAATACAGGATCCAATTCTTTTCACTATCTTGTTGCGGTATTTACACTAACTTGTTGGATGCAATGAACCTTACCGGGACGTGTCAAGGTAGTAGTATGTAGTAGTTGATAAAGGCACAATTTTTTTTGGGTTGCAGTGGGAACTTCATGGAAGTTTGAACGGGAATAAATGATTAACGGCAACTAAATGTTCAGGAACATAAAAGGAAGTCGGAAAAAATATATACAGTATAATTGTTACATTTTTTTATTTTATTACCTTAAAACTATAACATTACTCACTAATGTTGTGTATAAACGGCATTTTAATTTTTTTACTGTATGTTCATTAGATTATTGATTTGTTCAGCTGTTTAAACTTTCATCGAAAAGTATGAAGTTTGATGATACTTTAATTTCTATGAAAACGCATTATTCAAAAGTAAAAAGAAGGAACACTTGTTTAACTTTTTTTTATTACAACTTGGAAGATTCAGTACTCCCCCCACCTCTCCACCCCCTGTACTTGTTTTGTGGATGTTAATGAACATTAAATGTAACCATAAAGGGTTAAAAGAAATGGTGTCATCTAGAGTAATAAATTCCAATAAAAGAAAAATATAATATAACTTAAAACAGAACAGTTCCAGATGTGCTGGAGATTCAGGGTTTTGCCTGGAACGCCGCTCAACTGGCACATCCCATTCGCACATTCGGATTTGGACGTCCATCAGTAAAATCCCTCCCCGATGTGATTCTGATGGATGTGGAAAGTGAAGAGAGAACACGAGTGAATGTTAAATCTTCTTTCTCTGCTCTGTTACTGGGCGTCGTTCTCCTCCCGGCGCTGAGGTCACGTTGGGCAAAGCGCTGGAATTACCGCACTCAAGTGGATTTGCTCGGCTTGGCCTCGGATAGCTGGCCCGTGCCCTGATGAAGTCAAGTCTCCGTGACACGGTCGTTAGGGCTGCTTCATATGCAGCCAGGAGCAACATGAAAAGAAAAACACCTATAGCCTGCAGCATTTACAGTTTACAGATCATTTGCATGGAACTAATTGCCGTTCAACAATTAGATAAATATCCATGTTGCTGACTTGGGAACTGCGGCCTGAACTCCAGTAAAAGCCTTTTTTGCTTTTAAAACGGTGCTGAGTAATGATGATAATTATTTGCATTTACCAAAAGTAAACAGGAATTTTAGTTTAGCCATGTTGTTTTTGTTAGTCTTTCGCCTGCTCCCGTCGAGGGGTCGCCACAGCGGACCACGTGATCCATACACAACTTGGCGCAGCTCTTTACGCCGGATGCTCTTCCTGATGCAACATTACCACTTGATCTGAGCTTGGCACCGGCAGTACATCCAGTGGCTAGGGCTTGTGCATGGGGTGGTTTATAAAAAATAAAATGTTTCCCTAGCAGAGGTCAATCCTGATTCTCAGACACCTTTCTATACAGTAACAAGTATGGAATCCCATACAGTTCATAAGGAGCGAGACGCATTTTCTAATAGGAAATAATGTAAATGCAGATAATCCGTCCCAACCAAAAATATTACCAATTTCCAACGCTATATTTATATTTTCAAATATTAAAACAATCAGAACATTTAAAACAGACATGTAAATAAAGTAAAATATAACATAAATAGACATTAAACTTCACTTAACCTTAATTTAGGATTCCTCTTGGCCTTGGCTGTTTTATAAACCAAATTGACATGGCTCCCTTTTTTTTCTTGCTACCATCCTTGATAATATTCTTTGGACCCATGGTGCCATGTCGTGACTAAATCCTGTTCTTGTTTTTAAACAGCTCCCGGACATACACGCAACTTAGACAACGTTCAATTTGGTCTTGTTTATATGCCAATGCAAATGTCTTGCAAAATTTTCTAAACATTAATACATATTTTTTTTACAGTAAAAAAGCTATCAAAAGAAATTCTGATATCTTTAGCAGTATCTTAGAAACATTGACTTATCATGATTTTTGTATTTATTTTCATATCTTCCAGTATACTGTAGTCTAGAGTATAAATCTCCCAAGTCAGATTTATTCAGTCTGTTGTAAGTACAAACCAAATGCAATGTTTTGATCATTTATGTCAATCCAAATATGATGCACGAAATTCACGAAAACATGATGCAGCGTGCCTGATGTTTGCAGCTGCCAAGTAATAAAGAGCATGTTAGCCAACTGTTTATACATGATTGCAATCTCTCCCTTCCTGAGCTTAGAAACAGAGCTTGGATTTTTTTTTCCCCCTCATACAAATTTCCATCATCGCTTATGAAGTGGGATGTTTGTTGTAGGTCGGAAGCTCATAATTACAGTATTGAATGTGACATAATTCCCAGAGTGTGGGTTATTACAGGAGACAGGACTTTGAGGCTTTGAGGAGAATCCTGTTTTTAGTCAGGTTTAGGGGATGACTAATTTTTAATATGACATCATGTTGCTTTTATACAGCTTTTTTTTTAAAGACATGCATTAGTTTAAAAATATACAGAAAGAGATGGTTCAACGTAAATGAACTTTAAGTTAGAAACAGTAATTATTTACAAGCTTTAGAGCAAACGGAGAAAAACATGGAAGCTGTGATGTTCATATTCTATTGTTAGTAACAGCTGCACTGAGTAATGTCCCTGTCCGTAAAGCGTCCCTGAAATTAATGGGTTGGAAGAAGAAAAAATGGGCAAACAAAAGGGTTTGAATGACTTTGACAAGGGCCAGATTGTGATTGCTCTAGGACTGGGTCAGAGCAACTCCGAAACTGGAGCTCTTGTGGGATGTTCCTGGTCTGCAGTTGTCAGGACGTACCAAAAGTGATCCAAGAATAGAAAACCAGTGAACTGGCGACAGGGTCATGGATGGCCAAGGCTCACTGATGCACATGGGAACTGAAGGCTGGCTCATATAGTCATATTGTCGTGCTGATTTTGATGGAAAGGAGTCAGAACATAGAGTACATGTTGCTCGGTAGGGGGCTGCATAACCGCAGACCAGTCAGGGTGCCTATACCAACCTGCGTTGGTTTGCGTACAATGGGCATGTGAGCATCAGAACTAGAGCATGGAGCAACGGAAGAAGATGGCCTCGTCTGATGAATCACATTTTCTTTTACATCATGTGGATGGTCGGGTGTGTGTGCATTCTTTCCGCATGATAATTTGTCCTGCTGCACTGCAAAATGGTTCACGAATGATTACAGGAACGAGTTTAAGGTGTTGACTTGGCTGCTCAGTCCAATCACGCATTTGTGGGATGTTCTGGAAAAACAAGTCTATCCATCCATGGAGGCCCCACCTTAAGAGTCTGCTACTGATGACTTGGTGCAGGATACCACATCACACCTTCAGAGTTCCAGTGGAGTCCATGTACATGTTTGCTTCCTCAAAAGTTGTAGCCTAGTTGTTAAAGCATACAATATAATAAATTAAATTAAGTGTAAATAACTGCTATTCTTTGTTCGCACTTATCCAGAACTATCTCATTTAGGTACAAAAAAAACATAAAAGGTCTTGTTATAAAGTTGACTCTGGAGTGTTGCTGGATCGTAAAATATGAAAAATGAGACACCGATATTAATTAACTAGAAGTTACACCTGAGCTGTTGATCATCTATGTGCTCTGGACACTGATTAAACCTGATGGGTGGCAGCAGGAGTGGACTCTACTCTGACTTCTTAAGCCAGGCTTACCTGAAGTCACCCGGCACTCAGCGGCGACAGCAGCGTCCGCCTCGAGCAATTAACATCTAGCTGGGAGTGTCTCGTTAGGGGACTTGGAACGTAGAGCTCAGGAAGGAATCAGGCCGTCCCATAATGGGGGTTAAAGCTCTAAGGCTTCAGCATTGGATCTCCAGCCACGTCCTGCGGAGACCCGTCTGGCGCGTCCAGTGCCCCAAAGGAGAGATTGTGGCAAAGAAGCTGGAGATGTCTCGGCTCAGGGAATGGTTAGGGCGTCACAGGAGGAGGAAGAAGAAGAGGTAGGAGATGGGTGAGATGATGAAAAGGTTTGTTGTGTTATTTGAAAGAGTGCAAATAAGTAGGAATAATTATTGAAAAAAGTAAGGGTAAATTTCAAAAATAGGAACCAGCAGAACATTTTCATTTTATTTTGATGTCTGTTCTGCAAGGCTTCGGAAGTTTACTGGAGAGACCCAGATGCTTAATAGAAAGAGAATTTTCAGAATTTTTAAAATAATTTTTTTAAAGATGGTGGAGAGCATTTAAAGGGGCTAGGGGTCACCCGGGAATTGAGGGAAACGTCCATCAAGACAAGTGTGTGATTTTAGGATAAAAGTGATAATTGATCAGACATTTAATTGACTTGGTATGATGGAAAAAGTGAGGACCAATCGTAAATAAACGCCCCTACAGCTTCAACAGAACGTCATACTATCTCCATACCATATATGAAAGAAGAATCCCATACCAAGGGAATGCAGTTTCAGGTGTGATGTCTTTTTCTGTGAATTGAAATTGTGCACAAAAAAAAAAGACCACAGTCACTACCTATGAATTTACAAGTTGTTGGGAATTAGTTTACTTTGTTGTCAAAAATTAGTCTTTTGGCCGCACATCTAAACCAATTGATTGTTGAAACGGAAAGTGGACACTAGCTGAGCCAGGGCCAGATCAGCGTTGACGAGGCCAGGATCAGGACTAGCTGAGATCAAATCAAAACTCAAGAGTCAAGACCAGACAAAAGCGAGACATGCGCAAGATCTGGACATTTCAAGTCAAAGCCTTCGCTTCAGCTGCATGACTTTTTTCTTTATTTGCTGTGCCTTTTTCTCAATCTGTCTGCATAGTGTACAGTATAGTGTTATTTTGACATTTTGGTCAACACCAAGTTCATGTTTAGCAAGAACAATGCCCAAGAAAAAAAAAAAAAAGTCCAAGTATGAATAACAAGTTCAGGTCTCCACCCTGTTGAGAGCAGCTCTGTGGCTTTTATGGATTAAGAAGTCACAAAAAGAAACACAAAGTACTGGACAAAAGGAATGCCATGTGTGTGCCTTTTGTCGTGACACGACATTCCGCTGCTGTTTCAGGAAAGTGCAAACAGAGAAAACAGAACAATTACATTGCACAATATTTTTGCTCCCAACAACCCAATATTAGCAACGGGATTGTAATAAGTAATGGGATCTTGAAGATATAGTTATGAGACAAGTGAATGGTCAATTGGAGCGGATTTGCTATTTATTCTTGATGGTTATCATTGAAAGTAGAAGCATGAAACTCTTTCCATATTGCTTTACCCCGTAGTTCATGTGGGTGTGACACAGTCCAGGCCACAATTTCACGATTGTGGTTCTCTCTGGCAAGGAAGTAAGTAAGATAAGGAGATGTTTTCAACGACAGAAAGAGAAAGCCCGGAGTAAATAACCACATGTAGCCGGATATGCTCCGGTGGCCTGTTTGCATTCTTGGAATTTGACACTGTCTCAATTTTTACCCATGTTTTTTTTTTTTTTTTTTTTTTCAGTTTCATGCCCGTGTGTCTGAACGGTTTGTATTTGTAATTTGAAAAAGAAAAGCACATCTTCCGGATTTTGATGCCAGTGAGGAGGATTTTTTCCCCCCCATCAAGCAAAAATCAGTATCTGCAGAGACCCGTTTGTTTTCTTTAAACTCTGTTCTTCCTTTCTCCCCATCTCTATCTTTTGGTCTTCAGGATGGAAGCCTCGTGTCTGGAGCTAGCGCTGGAGGGGGAGCGTCTGTGTAAGACGGGTGATTACCGCGCAGGGGTCTCGTTCTTCGAATCCGCCATCCAGGTCGGGACGGAGGACCTGCAGATCCTCAGCGCCATCTACAGCCAGCTGGGCAACGCCTACTTCCACCTGCAGGACTACACCAAAGCGCTCGAGTTCCACCGCCATGACCTCACTCTCACCCGGTGAGCTTTTGGAGCGATCTCTAGCATGCTGACGAGTGTTAAAGTGTGTGTGTGTGTGGAATTTCCCATGGTGGAAAAACTAACTTTTGAGACTTCTTCCATAAATGTTTCCTTAACAGTCAATTGATGTGGAATATCCACCGTATGGTTGTTACTATAGAAACTCTTAACGTATCAGAATAAGCACAGCAACACTGGATAAACCTGTGATCTCATTTTATTGTTAGCTGCTCAACAGAAACCAACGAGTGTTCTCATAAATTTAGCAAAAACTGAAAGATTTCATAAAAATTTTGAAGGGTGTCCAAGTGAAACCTGGATTTTTTCTTTTTTACAGTATTTTTTCCTTCATTCAGCACTCTATATATTCCCCTATTACACTAATTCACTTATCCTAGTGTTTCACTAGTTCTTGAATACTATCAAGGTAGAAAGTTTTTTTTAGTATGTACAGTAGGAGCCATGATCGGAATGTCTAAAACCCTAGCCTTCCAGGAACTCCAATAATGTCCCAATTATGTGGAACTGGTTTGGATCGAGGTCAGGACTGTCCGACTAAGAGTCTCATCACTCTGCTGTGCTTGATGTCTTCTGAAAATGTCAATCAAAAAAAGGTCACTTTTTATTTTTAATCCAAGAGAAGTCCTGGTTTGACTTGAACGCCCCTCATGTATTCGGAAATGTAACATGAATTGACTTGCATGCACTTTGTGTTAAAAAGAAAAGAAAAAGTCGCGTTCTAAAGAGCACTTAAGACTTGACACCTTTCTTTCGATTTCTAAATTCATTAAGCATTTTTTGTATTATTTAACACAAACTGTGCCCCCGCCTGATTGTATCTCACTCAAAACTCCTAGTGCTTACGTTGTGCTGATTAACATCAAGTTCCTCGCGAGCCGAGTCGGGCGTGTTGAATGAGGGAAAACACTCAAACACGCGAAGCTCATGATCCTCAGGACTGGTGGTGAGCGCCACCGGCCTAACCTGTTCCTCAGGGCTTCAGTTGCAGTGCAGCCGTACCCAGATCTCTGTCTGTGGGAAACGATCGAAACCTGACCCAGATCCCACGTCAGGAATTAGGCCTGGAAGGATACTATATAATCATGTGTGTGTTTGTCATGAACAAATACAAATAGTCAGGTTTCGCAACTGTGAGGTTTTTGAACACAGGAGCTGTTTAAATGTTTTTTTTAGATGTCTCCAGTGTCAGGTTTTTTTTTTTTCCCTCCCAAATAAGCTGCTTTTTTTTTTTTTATCAAGTTGAAAAGGGGAAAAAAAAGAGCGGACTGCTCTGCAAAAGTAATGTCAATAAATGGGTAAAAAGATGATTTTGGATGATGAGATTAGGGACGGGGTTTGATTCGGTTATGATTCACAATTCTTTTGTGTGGCAATACATACAGGCAATACATACAGTACAGTATATTGACATGTTGACTTATTTTAACATTTTTAACTTATTTTTACTTAAGTAAAATAAAAAGAATTTTAAAAAGTAAAATTTTAATTTATAAATTGGTTTGCATTTGAGGTAGTAAAATGTTGCAGTTCCTCTATATAATATACTAACAGTGTCGTGGTAGGAGTAAATAATTTCCTGTGTTTGTCTAGAATTGTAACGAATTCTGTAAAAATAACTACAGTGGAACCTTGGATTGTGAGTAACACAATTTGCGAGTGTTCCGCAAGACAAGCAAAAGTTATATATATATATATATATATATATATATATATATATATAAATTTTGACTTAAAAAACTAGCAAGTCTTGGGTTACGTAGCATGCATGGGCTTCTTGTTTTGATGCTGAGCATTTTTTTGGGGCTGTGGAACGAATAATCCGTGTTTTCATTATTTCTTATGGGGTAATTTGATTTGATTTACGAGTGTTTTGAAATACGAACACACTTCTAGAACGAATTATGCTCGTTTACTGTACAAAATTTGGATGTACAAAATCATGATGTACCACGTGGTACCTCGGTATATGATTTTTCGCCCTAAGAACTGAAATTTTTCCAGAATTTTGCCTCGGCACATGAAGCATTTTCAGCATATGAGAGCCTGAACCGAACGCCACAAGTCGCGCCTACATCTGGCAGCCGTTACAAACATGTTTGTGTCAGTGTCAGTTTATTGAAATAAACAACATTAAATAAAGCTTATTGTTTGTATTTCCCCTCTCAGGACGATCGGAGATCAGCTGGGCGAGGCTAAAGCTAGCGGGAACCTCGGGAACACGCTGAAGGTTCTGGGTCGGTACGACGAGGCGGCGGCTTGTTGCCAGAGACACCTGGACATCTCCAGAATGCTTCACGACAAGGTGAGGACGGCACCTTCAGAGAGCACGGAGTCTCAGCGAATCAAAAGCAACAAAAACTAATGTACTCTTGAATAGGGGCGTGAATACTTTTATTATATTTTTTTATGTAAACATTATGATTGCATATTATGGTGGACAGTTTTGCTGAATTTTCCCTCGTGTTACATGAGGTCCACCAAACGAAAGGCAGGTTGTAAGTTCAGAGGGGTGAATATTTATGCTAAGCTCTGTAGTGTCGTGTCGCGGCTACGTTTGGGCCCAAAGGAGAAACGGGGTGTGTTTAGTTTTTTGCTGCACCATTGTGTGACGATCCGTTAGAGAAACGTCTTCAGCAGCGGTTACTTTCCTCCAGACTGAAGTAACTAACTGTGTGTGTGTGTGGTTTTATAGGTGGGGCAGGCACGAGCACTGTATAATTATGGGAACGTGTACCACGCCAAGGGGAAGAACATATGCTGGAGTGGGACAGACCCAGGAGAGTTTCCAGAGGAGGCGCGCACCGCTCTAAAGAAAGCTACAGAGTACTATGAGTACGTGTGTGTGTGAGAGAGAGAAAGGGAATGCAGGTGTGTGCAAGTGCGTCAGTGTGTGCGTGTGTCACTGTGTATGTTGGTATGGGAGTGTGTGAGAGTAAGTAAATTTTATTTATATAGAGCTTTACTATATATAAGTTTCACAAAGCAGAGTGTGAAAGAGAGAGAGAGTGTCTCTGTGTCTGTCTGTCTTATTGTCTTTGTGTCTGTCTCTCTATCTGTCCTTGTGTCCCTTTGTGTCTCTGTGTCCGTCTCTGTCTGTCTTTGTGTCTGTGTCTCGCTCTGTGTCTGTGTCTCGCTGTGTGTTTGTGTCTGTGTCTCGCTGTGTGTCTGTGTCTGTGTCTCGCTGTGTGTCTGTGTCTGTGTCTCGCTGTGTGTCTGTGTCTGTGTCTCGCTGTGTGTCTGTGTCTGTGTCTCGCTGTGTGTCTGTGTCTGTGTCTCGCTGTGTGTCTGTCTCTGTGTCTCGCTGTGTGTCTGTCTCTGTGTCTCGCTGTGTGTCTGTCTCTGTGTCTCGCTGTGTGTCCGTCTCTGTGTCTCGCTGTGTGTCCGTCTCTGTGTCTCGCTGTGTGTCCGTCTCTGTGTCTCGCTGTGTGTCCGTCTCTGTGTCTCGCTGTGTGTCCGTCTCTGTGTCTCGCTGTGTGTCCGTCTCTGTGTTTGCATGTATGCACATGCGCATGTTATGGTGTGTGTGATGTATATATGTACTGTGTCTGTGTGCATACTACAGTTAAAGGTTGTGTGTGTGTATGATGTGTGTTTTGTAGTTAGTGTGTGTGTGTGTTTATATCTGCTACACTGACAGTAATAACAGAAGCTCCTCCTGAATCGTCCACGACATTAAATGTAACGTTAAATTGATTAAAGTAAGGTTTTGTTCTTTAGTAAATGAAACTCTGCGGCCCCGTGTGCTGTGGTGTGAGAGGAATAAAACACTCGAGCGGTTTCGGGTGAATACTGTAACTCTCTCTCTCCGGCGGTAGGAGGAACTCGGGCGAGTCTCCTGAAACGGCGGGAATCCTGAAACGGCGTTTCATGGAAGGAAGCCGTCAACTAAATTAAAGAGGGGTTTCATCAGTATTACAGCCTTGAGCTTTTAATCCAGACATGATGTTTGGCGCACACACACACACACACATTAAAAGTGGAAACTGTCCTCTTTGAACTGTGTGTATTTGGCAGTGCTGTGCTGCTTTCAGATCTCCGTACTGAAGTGCTTTTTACTGCTCGTTAACTTTTGAGCGCGCAGTATAAAACCCGCAGCATGTTTCCTCCATGCGTCACAATGTGAAACGGTCGCGCGTCATTAAACCGCTAACGTTACACTATAATGAAACAAAATAAGCGCTGTGATACACTATCAATAGACTGATTTTTTTATTTATTTATTTTTTTTAAAAAGAAGAAAGCCATAAAATCGGACCGTTTCTAGAATAATCTTTATACTCGCACTTGAACTTATGCTACATTGTTTCATCATCAAGCAGCTATTGTTCTATTGTGTTTAGATCAATAAATTTCATCCATAACACTGCTATATGCTAGATGGGGCTGTTTGTGTTCCCTCTGCTGGCTGCAAGCTAAACTGCAATGTTCATGCCAACATTACCGCCATCTCTAAACTTTTTCTTTCTTCTTCCTTTTAAATTTTTTTTTTAAGAGCTCTGTTCTAGGAGGGGCGGAGCTTGTTTTCGGGCCAGCTTATACTTTTTATGAATGTTGCATATATAGAGAGAGGAGAGGCTATATGGAGAGAATAAATGCTGCACACAAAATCATCAGTCATTCGATGTGTTTTTCATTTATGCAAAGTGGAATTCGTTACTACGGTAACTCCTGAGGTTCGTCTTCAGACCCGAATCGGCACCTTCCGGCCAATCGGTGTCAAGAATTCGACTGTTTATTTATTTATTTTTATTTTTTGTATGTAAAATCTTGATTTCGTTATTGCAATCCATTCTAGCTAGCTGTCGTCCGCTAACTTACCGTGTGTCAACAGAGCCAATCTGTCCATCGTGAAGGAGCTGGGCGACCGAGCAGCACAAGGACGGACGTACGGTAACCTGGGGAACACGCAGTACCTGCTGGGGAACTTCGAGAACGCCGTGCTGGCTCACGAACAGGTGCGGCGTCCGTCTGCAAATCTAGCCGCTTCGTGTCAATGTGTAATTGTGTAATAAATCTGTGGTTTATTTATTTATTTATTTATTTTTGTCCCTGCGTGTGTCTGCAGCGTCTCCTTATCGCTAAGGAGTTTGGGGACCGAGCGGCCGAGAGGAGGGCGTACTGTAACCTGGGGAACGCCTACATCTTCCTGGGCCAATTCGAAGTGGCAGCTGAAAACTACAAGCAAGTTTAACGCTCTTAAATAAATACCGCATACTTGTATAGATAAAGCAGAAAAAAATTAACCTATATACAGTATTTTATTTATTTATTTATCTTTAAAAAGTAGTCAGAACAGGCACCGTCTGTTAGCCATTGAGTGAATATACAGTAAGGTGCAAAAGTCTTACGACACACGCAGGTGGATGCTGTAGAGCAAGAATGTCTTTAAAATCGCCTCTAAAGCTCTAAAGTAAACAGGGACATTATTCTAATGTTGATCTATTTATGAAATCTAGTAGTGTACAGTAAACTTTATCAGTGTTTAGTTGATTACACACGATATTACGAGAGAGATTTCTTGCTTGTTTTTTATGCTTCTTGGTAATTAGGTTTTAAATCATTATTGTTGTTTGGGGGACTCGACCACCTCTCACATTGTGTGTGTGTGTCATCGTCACACGTTTGTTTTACACAGACGCACACTACAGCTGGCTCGGCAGCTCAGGGACCGGGCGGTCGAGGCTCAGGCCTGTTACAGTTTGGGCAACACCTACACACTGCTGCAGGACTACGAGAGAGCCATCGACTACCATCTCAAACACCTCATCATCGCTCAGGACCTCAAAGACAGGTACACACACACGCGCGCTCTGTCTCTCACACACAGGGGTCCATGAGTTCACTGCTTCAGCGTGAGCGATGCGTGTTCTAGCGTAGCGAGTATTAGGATTTGTTTGATCTTGCAAAGTGTTTTGCCAGGATGAGGATATGGTTTTACATCTGATGTCATTTAACATGGTTTTACAGAAAACTGATCGTGACATCATATTACACTTAGGAATATGTGCCTGTGTCTTTACTTCGCTGCTGTTACGTTTATAAAGGTACTTTATGCAGAGGGTGCCAATAATTGTGACACATGTGACTTTGTTTATTTATAGATTTTTTTTTCAATAGCCATTCTATAGATTCAGTTGGATTTATTTTTATTTTTTTTAGATATATATTTGCAGGAAAATGTTTTTTTTTTTTTTTTTTTTTTTTTATATCAAGGGTGCCAATATTTTTTCTCACCGACAGCGTTACATATAAACACAAGAAATCGCACTGAAAGAAACAAGCACTCGACCACATGACCACTAATTAGGCACATCCCTTCAAAAAAACTCGCGAGAGAAAAGCAACAACCCCGACACACACACACACACCTTCTCACACACAGACATGTACATGACTCACACAAAACTCATGCCCGGCTGTGTTCATTCACTTTCCTTTGTTTTTGTTTCTTTAATCCTGTGTGTGTGTGTGTGTGTGTGTGTGTGTGTGTGTGTAGGATAGGAGAAGGGAGAGCTTGCTGGAGTTTAGGGAACGCCCACACGGCTCTAGGAAACCACGAGCAGGCCTTACACTATGCCGAGAAACATCTGGAGATTTCCAAAGAGGTGTGTGTGTGTGTGTGTGTTTTTGTGTGTGTGTGTCCATGAGTTTTGTAATTGTCCATAATGGAAGATCAGAGGAATTCGGCTCAACAGGAAATGCTCGACTCCTATGTTAGAGTTCCCCTGAGAGCCACACACTCCTCTGTCTATTTACATTTACACTGTGTGTGTGTGTGTGTGTGTGTTAGATCGGAGACCGTAGCGGAGAGCTGACCGCCAGAATGAATGTTTCAGACCTGCAGCTGGTGTTGGGTCTGAAACACAACCACAACAATGCTAGCTACACAGACAACTCCTTGGACGGCAGCAGTCCAACAGGTTACTATCTCACACACACACACACTCATCTGTCTCATGCTGTGTTCCACATTTCACCCTTCGTCTCTGCTTATGGATTTTTTTTCTTTCTAATACAAGCCTGACCACCAGGGGGCGCCATATCGATTTAGACTCCATGCTTTCGTAATCCTCTGGACGAATCGTAGCCGATCAGTCACCTGCATTTATATAAACAATTTATCTCCGGGCATCTCACTGGACCAGAACGAGCTTCATGGCTCGGGGATTTCCTAAAACGTTTAGGTGCGTCGGAACATTCCGGCTCACCGTGCGCATGTCCTCCTCCTCTAGGAAACTGGAGAAGCCAGAGGAACCAACACAGACACGAGTAGAAACAGGAAGCTCAGAGCAGACGGTAGCCTGAGTGTTCACAAAATCATCCGAGTTCTTGACCTTAAGAGTTCCTCTTCTTGAGAAAGTGGTTTTTTTTTGTGCCTCTGCAGGAGCAAAGCCCAGATCAGGACGGAGACGAAGCATGGAGAACATGGAGCTCATGAAACTTAGTCAAGATAAGAGCCCTGTAAGACACGCACATACAAACAAATCACACGACTCTCAGGTTCTGCAGGTGCCCGCGTCTAACTCTCGCGTCTCCGTCACGCAGGGCCCAGCGAGCGACGAGGACGTCTCCCCGAAGCAGTCCAAATCCTCGCCCATCGCCAAGACCTCGTCCAAACTCTTCTTCATCAGTCGCTTCAAGGGAAAGAAACAGAAAGCCAACGGAGCGGGCGCGCCCAAAGCGTCTCAGAGCGGGAACGGCTCTCCGCGGACGCCCGAGCTGGATCCCAAGGTGCTCGGTCGCTCGTCCCACCCGTACTTAAATAATACGTTTAATTACATGAGTTCCTTTCGAGTTCATTTTATTCTCCGTGTCGTCTCCTGCAGTACGCTCCGGACACTCTGGGGGACGAGGGCTTCTTCGACCTGCTCACTCGCTTTCAGGGGAACCGCATGGACGACCAGAGGTGCTCCTTACAGAGCGGCTTAAGCCGTGGCTCCTCCCCCTCCCTTTGTGACACCCCGCCTATAGCTGTGAGGAAACGTGAGTTAGCGCCTCCCCTTTTACCTTGATGAAACATTATATAAATTAAAAACTTTTTACGTTTTTTATAATTTGATCCTGGACTCAAAGTATATAATGCTCGCCATGTGCAGAGAATCATCTTTCTTTCCTTCACTCTTTCACAACGCAGCTATTTCTCCGTCCGAAGAGGCGGCTTCGGGTCAACCCGGCCACTTCCTGGACTTGCTGGCGAGCTCCCAAGGCCGGCGGCTGGACGAGCAGCGGGCGAGCATGGGGACGCTGCCGGGATTACTGCTGGACCAAAACGACAGCCGGGACGTGCTGAGCCAGCTCATAGCCAGCGCTGACAGCAAGGAGCCGGACGACGACTTCTTCGACATTCTCATCAAGTGCCAGGTCAGACGGAGAGCCGTTCAGACTAGGGACGCACCTAGGGATGCACCGAAATGAAAATTCTGGGCCGAAAACGAAACCGAAATTTTTGGATGCACTTGGCCGAAAACCGATACCGAAAATGGCTTCATTAAAAAACATGTTTAAAATATTTTCTTTTTGTTTGTATTAAAAAAAACTACAAATTAATTAAGCAATCAAACTTTTATTGATAATAAATAACAGTAATAAGGCTGTTTAACAATAACAAAACTTGCTTCCAAACCGCCGACATACTCCGTGTTTGATGCGTAATGACAGCGCGAACGAGACTGGAGGATGGGAGAGGCGTGGCGACAATTTAGGCTTTTATTTTCGGCGCTTTCTTACGTTTCGGCCGAAACCGATAATGCTATTTCGGCCGAAAATTTTCGGCGGCCGAAATTTCGGTGCATCCCTAGACGCACCAATACGAGCCGATTCCTGTATCGGAACATTTCGCCCTTACTTTTGTTTATGGGGACGGGAATCAGCAGTCACGTCCCTAACCGATATCATCACGATACCTCTATAAGTATTAAGATTTCATATCTAGCCTGATTTTATATTACATTTTTCACCTGATTTTGTTAAAATTTTAAAAGAAGTTGATTGATTAATTAAATGTAGCGTGTTCCATATAAATTATAATTAAAATAAACACAAAGCTACATTTTTATTGATTAGCACATTTCTTCAGTCATCCATCATAGGTATTATTTCTAAACAAACTTCTAAGCTAATAACTCACTCAGGATGGAAATGTGTAAATAGTACAGTACAGAGTGCGCCACCTGTAGGATTATAAGGAAACAATGACGTTTTACCGCCTGTAATGTCTTCAAATGCTCATGACTCACTAACTTGCTTTTGTGTTGTCTTGCGAGTGGGACGGAGTTTGAAGAAAAAGGTCGATTTGGAGGATTTTAACACACGTGTTTTTGTTGCGCCACTCGGAAACTTCTGCACTCAGTAAAGAATCGTTTATATCTGAGGCTGATGATCACCTGAGGGATGCATGAAACACCACACGAAAGAATCACGATTCATAACTAAATCGATCTCTCCCCCATCTCTATTTATTTTTATGTTTCAGACATGGAACAAAGTGTATCGGTGTATCCCTGGTTTAAAACCAAAATAAAACACACTGATAAAGTCTTTCTTCATCCCATGAAGGGTTAAAATGTTTATTCATATCAGAACATTTATTGTACGTTCACGTATTTAAAAATATCTCCATTAAAACTGAGAAGCGTTTGAGTACTACTAGGACAACTGTTTTTAAGGGGGGCGTGAATATTTATGGTATCGATGGTCTTGTCAGTCTAAATTCCAGAAAATAAAGTCCCAGATTGTATCCGTGTTCACTTTAGTGTTATCTCTGTCACCCCAGGGTTCCCGTCTGGACGACCAAAGGTGCGCTCCTCCCCCTCCCCCGACGCGAGGCCCCACCGTCCCCGATGAAGACTTCTTCAGCCTCATCCTGCGCTCGCAGGCCAAACGCATGGACGAGCAGCGCGTCAATCTGCCTTCCGACCCCGGACCTACGACGCTAAACCCTGACTGAGGCCGCGTACTAACGCAAAAAACAAAACAAACACAGTGATACAGACTTCGGAGATTTGTGAAGTCACAGAGAAAAAGCGCCCTCTTGTGGTAAAAAACAAAACAACTGGAAGCCATAAATCATCTCGGAATGTCTGGGTCAGGTGTGTTTCTCACTATATAAACATGAAGGACTGTTACAGGACATCTCAGTACGGCTGCGGGTCAGTACGGCATCACGGTTTTAGGTTTAGTTTCGCTGTACTGCGTCAGTGGGAAATAGTGTTTTTTTTTTTTTTAGTTTAAATCAGGATTAGAACGAGCCGACGTCCCATCCTCAGGGTTTCTGTATCATACACTGACTTTGAGCTCGTCTTTAGATTCTGCGCTCTTCCTGGAAATGATTTTTTTTTTAATATTATTAACAATTGTTACTAATCTGAGGTTTTTGTACATTGTTCTAGAAACAATAAGGTACTTGAAAAGATATTTGTCTTTATAAACTAACTGATAGATGAACTGATGAGTGTCTGATAGCTTCTTGTCTGTTTTTACGTCACACCGGTAATAAAAACTGAATTTTAATCAAGACTGTGTTCTAAAACATTGTGTAGTCTTTGTTTTTTCTTTCAACACTTGGTGGCACTGTTGCACAAAAAAAAAAACCACTATTATTGTGTTATTTTGTTCGACAGTGCCGTTGAACACGGTGGCTTAGTGGCTAGCACCGTCGCCTCACACTGCCAGGATCCGGGTTCGTGTACATGAAGTTTAAATGTTTTCCCCCGTGTTTGGTGGGTTTCCTCTAGGTTCCCCAGTTTCCTCCCACAGTCCAAAAACATGCAGATCAGTTATACAAAAATTGTGTTTTGGTCCTGTAATGTCACTTATTGAGGTTAAGGAATCTATACCTACATTAGATTTCTTAAAAGATTACCCCCCCCCCACACACACAAAAAAAGCAATTATCATAATTTACAAAATTATATTCTTTTATTATAGTTAGAAAAAAAATCAGGATTCCTGAATATAAAATGTTTATGTAGAAAAAAAAAAGTTACATTTTTATTCAAAAAACAATTTGAGCTCAGTGCATAGTGTTTATTTATTTATTTATTTTATTTTGTTTTTTTTCATAAGGATTAAAGTTTTCTAAGAGTGCATAATAAATTGTGAAACTTTTGAATTTGAAAATAAACTCGGAATTGTGTGAAATCGTTCGTGTAAACAAACCTGTATACAAAAGTGCAGTCAGTATCTGTCACTGTATATATGAACATCAGGAGAAAATTAAAGGTACAACAAGAAAAAAAACAATTATAACAACGCTGAAAAAGTGTTGAAATTTTAGGAACCGTTGTTTAGCCATGAAATGGGATGGAACAAGAATGTTACACATGTGAAGAACCTGAGCAAACTGGGGTGATTAAGGAGGTGTTGATAAATAAGGGAATTCCCATTAGAGGGTAATGAGGAGTTTTAGAAAATCAGCTTAAATGTGTGTGTTGGTGTGCGTGTGTTTAAGTAAATTTCTTGATCAAGCGCAGTTTCAGGTATGCAATACTCAGGAATATGAAGATCATGCAGCTCAGAGCCTCGACGTTCTGCCACATGCCCCAGGTGGAGAACTCGATGCCCTGCTCCGTCAGAAACTCCTCTCCAGTCTTACAGGCGTAACTAGAGGTGTGCAGGGTGGACGTTAGATTGTTAAGTGAAATGCATTTTCATACTCAGTTTAAATACTACAATCGTTCGTCTTTTATATTCAAAAACACTGGTTATGGTCGTGTTTTATGCCATTAATTGTGCAGATTTTTAAAAAATTGTCATTTAACGATGAATTCAGTTTTCTTGCAAAAATAAAAAATTTGAAGAATAAAGTGTTAAAATGTGACTCCTTTAATAAAAGAGGCAGTTGTACAGTATGTACAGTACATGGATCAATTAGTCGTACAATTATGACTCCAATAAATAAAATTCCCCCCAAAAATTAGCAATTTTATTTAAACATTTTTGTTTTTTTTTTCCTAATAAATATTAAGACTTATAATAAAGTATTATCATTATTTGTATTATGATTTCCTTTTTTTCTCCTTATGTCATCAGATATGTTGAGTGAGTTCTTTAAGAAAATGTAAACTTTTCAATATAGTGCGACATTTGTGATACATAACTTTTTTTATTCATAATATCAGCTAATATTAATTCTTGAAATATTATGATGTTTTGTCAAAATTACTTTTATGTCTTTTTTTATTATCATTATTTTTAAGCAGTAGCCCTGAAACCATGTCATGTTATGTCCAATGTCTCTGTAAGAAATAATTTAAGTGCATGTCTCGGGTCTCGAGTTAACCTTTACACTCGGACACGTCATGCTCACGTGTTCACGTGTCTATTCGGAATGGAATCGTACGAGCATGAATCGACTACACCACTTAAAGAAAACCTTTTTCCTTGTATTATATTATTGCATAAAGTGCATCATAAGAACATTTTCAACTTGCTCGGCCTTTATTACTCTGTAACTCATCTTTTCGGCTTCTGGACGCTTGTAATTTTACACCACGTTAGCGTTTACCATCTGATCAGACACGTGTATCGTAGCGGTTGCACTGCTTACCTCGGGGGTTCGGTACCATTGACTCCAGGGAAACAGAATTTCAGCCCAACAAACTCGTTCACCAGGAGACCCTTAACACACAATCATCATCATCATCATCATCATCAATAATCATAGAATTAAAAAGACACTCTTGGCAATAAATGAATAGATAAATAGATTTTGTTTTAGAAAAGCGCTGATCTCTTTAGCAGTCCTAAAGTCGTATTTATAGTGAGGGAAATCCTGCACCCCTTCCTGATTGAATCCACTGTTGATATTTTTCACCATGTTGCTCCCTTGCCATTTCATTATGGGATGCAGCTACTGCCAGGAAGGCGAATATTTTCATAGAATTTCCTCCAGACTCCAACATGTTTTTTTTTCCCCACCACCCAAATTTACCAAAGGAAATGATCGTACTTTGTTCATGGAGCGTTCAAGTCAAACTGGGATTTTTGATTATGTAGATTCCCAGAACACATTTACAAAGGTTAAACCTCCCTTTATTTCTCTATATAATCCCCTGATACACCAATGCACTTATCCCCGTGTTTCACTAGAGCTTGGACACCATCAAGGTAGAGCATTTTCTCAGTACAACATGTGGAAATGTCTTGGAGCAAGGTCAGGACTGTACGGGGGACGCGGCAATAACTCCCAGTTAGTTCCTGAAATGTGCAAGAGCTGGTGCTGGTGAATGATTGTGCGTACAGTTTTCACAGACGGATACACGTCTTATCCGAAATTTCCGTTTCTGTATTTGTATTAATTTAAAATAAGGCATGTGTGTATTAGACTTAAAGCTAGCTCACGGTAAGGCCGTAGCGTGGAATGCTGAAGTATTTTAACCAGTTCAGCCAGTCAGCGATGCTCGGCAAGTTCACCAACAATCCTGAGAAAATCTAAAACAAAAACAATGAGAACAAAAACATCATGTACATATCTGTGAAATACTGTATATTTCTGTTAAATCTCGGTTTACGGGCAGGAAAAGTGCGACGTGAGCGTCCACAAGGTGCATCCTCACCATCATGAAGACGAAGGAGATGGTCATGTAGATGTTGGCAATGGCGACGACGTTCTGATCAGCCGAGATGGCCATCACCATGGATGTCGCCGTGTACGCCGTCATGGCCACGATGAACATGAAGAAAAAAAAGGACCCGGGGTCCGGTTTGAACCCTGGGCGAAAACACAGATGCCTTATATGTAAACAGAGCAGTGGGGGTGTGGGGGGGGCTGTCAATAAGGGGGCATTACTTATGCAGCAATCTATCCAATACTGCTACGCGATTGGCTGATTGAATAAATGTAACAAACTGATAGGTGTTCCTATTAAAGTGGCCTGGGAGTGTATACATAGTTTGTTTTAATTTGATTGGCGCTTTAAACATTTTAATTATTTAATTTTTATTGTTAAAATGCAAATGTACAGCAGGTGTGTGTGTGTATGAGAGAGAGAGAGAGAGAGTGTGTGTAGGTGTTTACCGATCATCCAGTAGGCCACCGAGCTGAAGATAATGGCTGGAAAGGTGCGCAGCGTGAGAATATCCGAGAGCAGCTTACACAGGAAGTACACCGAGATTCTGTAATAACCGCTAACGTACTCGTGGCTGTACAGAAAGTCAGAGAAGAGGAAGTGCTTTAGTACTGATGTAGTGAAATCTCTAACAGCTCGGCTCTAACTTGAAATGTCGTGGGTGAGGGCAGACAAAGCTAATGTACTAGAGATTATACCGAAGCTACTGGTTTATCATGATGTCTAAATCAGTAAACACGTCATGTTAATTTCCTGAGGGGCTGAAAGGCTCGTTGTCTCGCTTTCTAGTGACCACCAGCACCGTGCCACTTCTACGGGGGTGTAGGGTATTAAATCCCTGTTAGTTTCATCAGGGCTTTTTTGTGGTCCGAGGGTGCACCCGGTGCCAAAATAACCCGCAGAAGAGCAGAAACAGAAGTGTTTGGAGCGATACTCTAACAACAACGGATTCATCACTACGCGTATGGAACGGAAACATCCTCGATTGCCGACAGAGAAAAAGTTCAAAAGTTCCAACCATCAGCTGGAAAATTCATTAAAGTTTTGCCAGAAGTTTTGGAACATTATCAGGAAAAAGGTTCAACGATCAACAGTGCTCGTAACAGTGAGACGCTCAATGAGGAGCTAAAGCCTAAACTTCTGATTAAACGCAGAGGACTGATATCCGATAGCGAAGTGACGACAGCGGTGCATTTAGAGATCGCAGCTCAGAATAAAACTTTTTTTTTATGTTTTTTAATTACAAAGGCTTGTTCTTAGATGGACAAAGCGTATTGAAAAGCAGGGAGATTATGTAAAAAAATGTTTTTAAAAAATGATAATTTTTTTTTTAATTGATACTACAGCCAGACCACGGATAATTTTTGACTCATCCACGCATATTTCTGATTGCTAATTATATATAAACTGTCAGCTTTTTTTCCCCACTTACAGGAAGAGCTTGCGTTCTGTGATGAAGAGTTCAGCCGAGGACAGCGAGCCGAAACACTGGTTGGTGGTGATGAAGAACAAGGCACCCATCCTGTAACATGCAAACAACACAAAAGTCAGTGCAGAATCAAGCTGGAAGTCTTGCACTTTGTAATTATTATTAACTTTAAATGTTTAGATTATCCAGGATCTTGCATTTTATTTCTTATTGTTATCGCTCCTTATTGCTACATATTTCAGTGCCATCCTTAAGAAATATAGCTACCTTAACGTTTACTTTATACGCGTGTAACATTTGCCAAGTTAACAAATACACAGACGGAGAAGATTTCACTCTAACAAAATATTTCCCATTCGCCCTGACAGGAAGCGAGGGCATCAGCACGTCTTCCAAGCAAAAGCAACCAGGAAATGAGGCCACGATGTTAAGCGATTATTTATAACGTACTGCGTACATTCGGTGTAAAGTGTAAATTTCTAACTAAAGGTTCGCAAATTAAGCGCAGTACCTGTTTATATAGTAAATATTAGATGTACAATACTGTGCAAAAGTCTTGAGCTCCCCCCATCATTTATTTAAATTAAATTAAATTATGTAGATTATATTAAAGAAATAGGAACAAAAGTTTTCAAGCTCCAAAGTGCCTATAGATACAATTGAATAATTGGAGCAGCGACCTCATTTCCCCTCTCGTCTGTTCCAACGACTCAGCATTCAGCACCAGCAGTAAACTAATCATGCAGAATATAAAAAGATGTTGCGGTCATGATTCTTACCTGTTTTGAATTCCACTCATATCGGATGGCACGCTGAAAAAGATGGCACCAACAATCAGCGCTAAGAAAAGTGTCACACCAACCTGAGAAAAGAATCAGAGAATCTGTGTGTGTGTGTGCACGAATATATTTTTATATATCTACCTACACTGTACATTTATATACTGTAGGGGTTGGTCAATGAAACTGAAACGCCTGGTTTTAGACCACAATAATTCATTAGTATGGTGTTGGGACATTTTGCTCCTTTTGTGGCCAACAGCATCAATTCGTCTTGGGAATGACAGATACTGGTAAGTCCCGCACAGTAGCCAGAGGGAGTTTGAGCCATTCTTCTTGGAGAACAGCGTTCAGGTCAGTTTTCTGACTCGCTCCTCCAAAATACCACCTGTCAAACATCTGGTGACTGTGCAGGCCATGGGAGATGTTCAACTTCACTTTCATGGTCATCAAACCACTTTGTCACCAGTCTTGCTGTGTGTACTGGTGCATCATCATCCTGATACATGGCACCGCCTTCAGGATACAATGTTTGAACCATTGGGTGCACATGGTCCTCCAGAATGGTTCAGTAGTGCTTGGCAGTGACGCTTATCTAGCACAAGTATTAGGCCTAGGGAATGCCATGATATTGCAGCCCAAACCATCACTGATCCACCCCCATGCTTCACTCTGGGCATGCAACAGTCTGGGTGGTACGCTTCTTTGGGACTTCTCCATACCGTAACTCTCCCAGATGTGGAAAAGACAGTAAAGGTGGACTTATCAGAGACCAATACATGTTTCACAATGTCCACAGCCCAGGATTTGTTCCTATACTGTTAGCTTCACTAATACTGAAGTTTGGCATTGGCATGAGTAACCAAAGGTTTGGCTATAGCTCCCCGGTCATCTACATTCACCCTTTGAAACCCCCAGACTAACAGTTTTGGTGGAGACAGTAGAGTTGAGGTGCACATTTAATTCTGCAGTGAGTTGGGGGCAGCCGTGGTTTTATGTTTTTTGAATACAATTGGGTTTAGCAACCGGACATCCCTTTCAGACAGCCTCCTCTTAGGTCCACAGTTACTCCTGTTGGATGTGTTTCGTCCTTCTTGATGGTACGCTGACATTACCCTGGATAACGTGGCTCTTAATACATCACGAGTTGCTGTCTTGGTCACAGATGCGCCAGCAAAACGCACACCAGCAATTTGTCCTCTTTTGACCTCTGATATGTCACCACCAATAATGTTGTGTGCATTGCAATATTTTAAGCAAAACTGTACTATTACTCTGCTAATTAAACCTTCACATTCTGCTCTTACTGGGTGAATGTGTAATCAATGAAGATTGGCCACCAGGCTGGTCAAATTTAGCTATAAAACCCTCCAACACTAAATTGACCAGTGTTTCAGTTTCATTGTTCAAGCCCTGTATATATCCAGACACGGTATATAAAGCGCCTCACCTGAGCGAAGGAGGTCTGTGGGTTGAGCATCAGGTTGCGGAACGTCCTCTTTAGCACCCACTTGAACTGGTGGCAGAAGGAGGTCTTATAGGTGATGGTGCGTGATTTGGGCCGGTCGTCGTACTTGCGCCCCTGCGTGATTTGCTCCAGCTCGTCTCTGGTCTGCTTGTAGTACGACCACTGCTTGTACTCCTGCACCAACCGGTCCTCCATCGCCTGACAGCTGGATCCCTCTTGCTCAAGATCCAGCTCTGACGTACACACACACACATGCAAATGATCAACACACCTTCAACACTTTAAGCAATTAATCTGTGCATGTGTCCGTATGAGGGAGGTTTTATATACCATTCTCGTATTGTTTTTCCTGAGACAGCGCACTATAGTCTCCATTAATGACATCTAGGAAGAAGTCCGCGGGGTTGTTATGGGGTTCACAGGTGAAGCCTAAAAACCCGACAAGTGATGTGTACAGTACGAGAGCCTTTTGACATATTCTGATTTGATGATCTACATCTGTGTAGGTGTGTGTGATGACGCACCGATGTCGCTGAAGTATTCGAGTGCGCTCGGAGCAGGGCCGTGGTAAACCTGTTTCCCCGAAACCAGCAGAGTGAGTGTGTCGAACAGCCGGTAAATGGAGTAACGCGGCTGGTGGATGGACAGGATAATGGTCCGGCCGTGATTGGACATCCTGCATGGCAAGAGGGTGTGTTCATACATAGATATCATACACTGACTAGGTGAACTCGTGCGATTATGTGTATGCGTGTCTACCTCTTCAGCAGGGACAGTACAGAATTAGCCGTGCTAGCGTCCAGTCCAGTCGTCGGCTCATCCAGGAAGAGGACGGACGGATCTATAATGAGCTCCATGCCGATGTTGGTCCTCTTTCTCTCGCCGCCTGAAATGCCACGGATCAGCTGCGTGCCGACCTGTCAAACAGGCAATCATAGAGAGCCACTGACAATCAAAGCACCGCCCCTTTAAACCTGTCCTCAGGCCTGCCTGAAATAAAGGTGGTGCTGTTGAACGTGTGTGTGTGTGCAGTATATCCAAACCATTAATCAGCTAGTTTCGTTCATCCAGACTCCTCAGATTAGTTCTGCTTTCCATTGTTTCCTTTTAGCTGACTGTATTTTTAAGTGTGCATGTGTTTCGCCTACCCGTGCGTCAGCTACTTTAGTCAGCCCGAGCTCTTCAATCAGTCGCTCAACTTTTTCATCTTTCTCCTTCTGACTAATGGACATCGGAAGCCTCAGCGCTGCCGAGAAGCGCAGATTCTCCCTGACTGTTAGTGTTCCCATCACCACATCATCCTGCACACGCGCACACACACACACACATCAAATGGATTGACAAAGTGAAACACATTAGGAAAGAGAGAGAGAAAATAAATATTTTTACAAAAAAATGTATATTCAATATTCTCAATTATCCTTAACACTCAATATTCTATAAGATGAAGCAAGAGGTCATTTAAAAAAATCTGCAGCTTTACACGTTTTATCTTTCGTATACTAATCAAGTAAACCAATGTGTGGTCATTTTGTCTAGACGGGCTTGCAGTGCATTGTGGGTAACATGCATTTACAGGCACTTAGTCATCCACCGTTTTAGTCCTGCGATAATATCTACTCTGACATGTTCTTTAATACATGACATTTTAGCAACAAGGTCAATATTCTAGCATTTTCCATGGATAGCATGGAGTTAGCGCGCAAAGCTAACTTGCTAACCTTGCTTTAGCGCAATCAGGTCAGGATTACTATAACAAATTGCTTAGTCATGGTTGATGAAAGCGTATGCGATATAAAAGAAATTAGAAACGCTGAGTCATCCTATCACTGCATTTATCAGAGACTTCCCCTTTAACAGATTTTATGACAGGAGGCAGTTCCCTTTAAGCAAATGTCACACGCACACACTGGAAAACATCGTCCAGCATATTTATGGATTGTGTAAAACATGACAGGGCTAAATCAAAGCACAGGTCTCTGTGTGAGGAAAACGTGAGATGGACGGAAGCGATATGGCGAATGCTGGAACGTTAAGAGGATGTGATAATGCAAAGTGTGTGTATGTGTGTGTGTGTGTGTGAAAGAGAAAGAGGGAGTCTTTTACTAGGCCTATAGTAAGCTAATAGAAGATTGGTACTTTTGATACTTATGTATATTTCAAGCTAAATACTTTTGTACTTTTACTATAAATAGAGGACTTCTACTTTTACTTATTTAACATCTTACCTAGGATATCTCTACTTCTAAGGATGTGTGTACTTTGCCTACATCTGCATATGATATAATCAACTTGCGTGTACGTACCTGCACTACATATCCAGACAGACATTTAAAGTTGGGCGGCTGTGGTGCACCATCTATCAGAACCTCTCCAGTTAGTCCGTGCGGATCTTTCCGTGCGGCCAGCACATCCAAAAAACTTCACATACACACACACACACACACATATATATATATACTGTATATTAGTGCTACAACAAAACTCCAACATGAAAAGCAAACCAAACTGCCCCACATCACACACAAATACAACCGTCAAAACTTACGAGGATTTTCCGCTCCCTGTGGCTCCCAATATGGCGTTCATTCCTGGCTTCATAATTCCACTAGACAAGGACAAAAAAGCAAAAAAAAAAAAAACACACATACGAGCGTTGTCACCACCATAATCATTATCTCAATCATCGTATTCACCACTTTCAAGGTCATATACTATGAACTATGCCATCTATACTGTACATGTTGTTTAGTGCTCTGCTAAAAAAACCTTTAGTTGTCCTGAGTACTCTCTGCTAATGTGCGTCGCAGAGAAGTAATTATAATCGAGTGCATGTAAGATAATTAGTGTCCTTTGTACCTTATTATTACAATTCTTTATAACAACAACTAGGGATATTTTAGGGATTTGAGTCAATAACACCCTTAAAACCAAGTCCAAATGTCGAAGTTACTCTTTGTACTGTAGCAAACCAACAATCTGTAACGCTAGAAAATTACCTTGCAAAAATTACGATGGGGCTTGTGAAAGTCATCGCAAAACATCATTAGTGTCAATTGAAGTATTTGACAGCTAAAATTAGCAGCGTAGTTTTCAAAGTCGTTACTGGAAATCTTTTATATTACTCAGTTTCAAAAAGAAAAAAAAACAGAAAAAACATTGGTTGTGTAGAGGGAAAAAAAGATATTGCAATATATTGCAACACAAGCTAAAGACAAAACTATTCTGTAAAAATGACTCGCCACATCCCTCTTATGATTACACAAAAAGCTGATTCATGGTAGAGTTGTTGAAGTTAGCATTTAATTTGAGGAGTCTGATGTTGGCTAATGACCTATTATGAGGCGCAGACTAAGGTTATTGACCTCAGAAACTTGGGGTCAGTGACCTTTTAATGGTTCTCAACTATGTTCGTGGATGTTTAAGTGTTTTCTCAGCTCCATGCACACCTGAATAAAACATGTGTGATAAAACTGACAACTACAATGTTCATGACAAGGGGTCCACCAGCACAGGCACACCATGGTCCTGCACTGCAGTCTTACTAACCTTATGAGGACCTTTCACGTACACAATTATTGATATTAATTATTAATTCTAGGCTACGTGTAAATCTAAACTGAACTTTTGCTGCAGTATCCAAGAGGAACTCTTTTCTATGTTTCAGTACATATAAAAGAAGCTACAGTTTTGGAAACCGTTTCCCCTACATGGACCAGCCAAATGTCCCCACAATGTCAAAACTTACAGGAATTCCAATACTTACACACATCTGGTCTGGAGTTATTAACAAGCAGACATCTTTAGCTATTTTCTTCTAGGTCAATAAAACCTCAACGTTTGTATAAATTGATAATCTTTCTCACAGCTCATGTACACAATAGTGTGTGTGTGTGTGTGTGTGTGTGTAATTTGACTTTTATTCATGTTTCAGACACTTTTCATAACCCTCAGCAGGAGAATTTCCATTTTCTATTGTTCGCTTTTATCTTTTGTGCAAAGGGGAAACATATACAATCACCGGTGCGTGTTGTGTTTTTTTATTGTGTGTGAACGCCTGAATAAGCAAGAGTGTGTGATGAGCGCGTTCTCACTGTGAGGGTCTCCATGACTTTGGTTAAAGTCACGTATATTCCATCTTTGTGTAACTATATTTACACAAGGAGCTGTTTTTAATGCCCTTTGTACAGCAATTTAAGACAAGGCCTTGCCTCACATCTGTTTCCCACAGACACACCCACAAACACACACACACGTCTGTCCCCAAGCCCTTTAAAACTAAACCATAAATTTCAGTGTAATTGTTTATTAATTTTGTAATGACCTTTTTTTTTAATATTACCTTTTCATGTCGCAAAACATTTGTAGAGAGAGAAATGTATAAACCAGAGAGAAATGTATAACCCTTGCTATTTGGCTTTTATTGTCTCAAGTGTTCCAATTGGCACTGTAGCCATAATTACATTCCCCAATTAGCACCGTTGCTCTTCATTAGCACTGTTGCCTCAGCTCTCTTAATTAGCACTGCATTACAGGTCTCCTAGCTAGCACTGTAGCACTTACAATATTTCAACACTGGCACTGTAGCCTTCATTTTTTTTATCTTAATTAGTATAATAAAATTATATTACATAAGTTAGCACTGTAGCATTTATTACTTTATCTCAGTTAGCATTGTAGCCTTAATTGATTTCTCTTAGTTATCAATGTAGCCTTCATTACTTAGTCTGTTACTATGGAATATGCTACTATAGCACTTCATTAGCACAGCAGCATTTATTACTTTTTTTCTGTTGACACTATAAGATTTTATTATTTTATCTTGGTCAGCATTGTAGCCTTTATTACATGTTTGCCTCAAGCCTTCATTACCTAATCCGTGTTAGCACTGTAGCCTCCATTACCTAATCCCTGTTAGCACTGTAGCCTCCATTACCTAATCCCTGTTAGCACTGTAGCATCCATTACCTAATCCCTGTTAGCACTGTAGCCTCCATTACCTAATCCCTGTTAGCACTGTAGCCTCCATTACCTAATCCCTGTTAGCACTGTAGCCTCCATTACCTAATCCCTGTTAGCACTGTAGCCTCCATTACCTAATCCCTGTTAGCACTGTAGCCTCCATTACCTAATCCCCGTTAGCACTGTACCCTTTATTAATTAATCCCTGTTTTATTAAATTTCATTACATAATTTCACTTAGCCCTTTAGCATTCATTTCATAATCTAAATTAGCACTGTAGCCTTCATTACATTTTCCTCAGTTAGCACTGTAGCATTTATTACCCTTTTCTCAGTCAGTAGCCTATAGATTTTTAAATCTCAGCACTGTAGAATTCATTACTTAATCTAAGTTAGCACTGTATTATTATGTTTTCCTCAGTTAGCACTGTAGCCTTCATTACTTTATCTTAGTTAGCACTATAGAATTTCAGTACTTTCTCTCATTTAGCGCTGTAGGCTATGTTGTTTGTCCTAGAGAGCTGAGGTAATGTAGGCTACAGTGCTAGTTCTGTACCCTGTTATGGCCTCGGCTCTTCTAATTATTTCTATAAGGGTGAACTGTTAGACCTCGGGTAATTAAGTCTCACAACTGCCTCCAATAATTAAAGCTAGCGACTGATTGAATTGAGAGAACTTAAAATGCCTTCTTTCCAATAAAATATGTAGTCTTGGTTATTTTAATTCAGTAATTTTGTTAAACATATTAAACAATATTTTGAATAATAGTGTATTCCTGACCAATTTTCTGAGCTTTATTTAACGCACTATGTAAACAACTCATTGTGTGCCACACTTTAGCTCTCAGCAGGAAAGTGTAAAAGTGTAAAATCGTGTGAAGTTTAAGGTCATAACATAGCTGTTGCTTTGAACATGAAGGTGTGGTCCGTTCGTGTTATACAACCTGCTGTTTTTCGTGAGACCTTTACCTCAGTTCCTCTCTTATCACACAAACATTAATTACATCAATAAAAAATACGCTTTGTGATGACTTTGAGCTCTTCTGCCTCGAAGCTACAATATACAAAACAATTCTCTTGTGAAACATTTTACTCAATGGGAGTTTTAAGTTTAAATGTTGGGATCAAAATCATTGTGAGATATCGGGAAGAGAACTCACTTGAGGTCGATGAGGATGTTTTTACGGGTCTTCTTCTGTTTGCAGAGGAACCCGGTCTTGCTTTTGACGCTGTAATGGATGTTGTGGAAGCTCACCGTAGCTCCAAAGCCTCCTCTCTTCATGCTGTCCATCTTTTTCTTTTCCGGCATCCTGAAAAACACCCATCTTCATCAACGAGACAAATTAAATAATTACTTCATCAATGTGCGCTTGTTTAAAACCCCCGTGATTAAACAGTACATTCTTTTATTTCATTATGTAAGGAATGAAACACATGGCCTAAAGTATCTTTTGCACCAGGGCTACAAAGCTAACATTTATCTCTGTCTCTTCCATCCACAACCCAGTCTATAAACACAGCAGTTGGCTGAATTTCATAACCATGTGCGTGATAATGTGTTTGCCATGTAAGATTGGTACAATAAAGTTTCTCTACTGCGACCAAAGAAGTTTATTACAAGGGGCAATCAAATCAACCTGGGACTTCTGATAACAATGCAAAGTAACACTACACAGTTATGAGTAAAAATTCCCTTTATTTAGCTACACTAATGCGCTAATCCCATTGTTTCACTAGTGCTTTGATTTCATTAAGCTAGAAAGTTTTCTCAGTACAACCGAGCCATGATTAGGCTGCCTGCTTCATGTCAGAAACACTGGCCTCCCAGGAACTCCTTTAATAGCCCAAATATGTGGAAATGGCTTGGAGTAAGGTCAGGACTAAACAAGGGATGTGGAAATAACTTCCAGCCGAGTTCCTGTAACTAACAAGTGGTGCTGGTGAATAAACGTGCGTACAGTTCACAATGACAGACGCATCTCTTCCGCAAAGTTGCTGACAAGTTATCCGTAGACTTTTAAGGATCAGTAGTTCCACTTGCTGATTGTTTGTGGGAACGACTGCAGTGGGCTTCGAGCCATCTTGGTCAAGATTGCCATTCATGGATGTACGACCTTCTTTAAAACGCTTGCACCATACTGTGCTTGAAGTCTTTCGTAAATGTCAATCACTTTCACGTCTTCATTTACAAGAAATTTTATCACACGTCTCGATTTGACTTCTGCACAAACGCAAACATTCTGTGAAATGAGTCAGATGTAATATGTATAGGTTTTTCTGGGACTTTTTTTGTCATCAGTACCACAATATCTGTAGGCATTCTGAGAGTTTTACGCAACCATTCCGTTATTGGTGGATTTTAAACTCTCGTCATAGCAGTGCTTACTTTTAGATTTTAAATTCAATTCAACTGTATTTGTATAGCGCTTTTAACAATTGTCATTATTGCAAAGCAGCTTTACACAATCAAGAGAATTATTTAAGTTTGTATGGAATGTGAATGTTTGGCAAGGAAAAACTCCCCGAGATGGCAATAAGAAGAAACCTTGAGAGGAACCAGACTCAACAGGGAACCCATCCTCATTGATCTGCATTCATACTCTACAATCACACCCGACCCCAAGGGAAACTGGAGACTCCTTTCACAAACCCGCTCCTTGTGTTTCTTATCTACGAACGTTATTACTAAATTTGTTTTTAAAAACGTGTTCTGCAATCTAGTGGAAAAACTATTTGTGTTCCCCTGACCATCACTACCATATGCTATCTAGAATTAAATAGAGTTTTATTTGTATAGCGCCTTGAACCATAGTCATTGTCGCTGTGGAAAATCGCAAGAAAAATTAGGGAGCGTAATGAAATGCGTAAGAAAATATGCATGAATCAAAACGATCAGATTGTCCCTGATAAGCAAGCCGAGGGCGATGGTGGCAAGGAGAAACTCCCAGAGATGGAAATAGGAAGAAACCTTTGTATGCTGGAGCTTTACAATTTTCCCCTTTACTGGAACTAAGAAGATCAAACATGTTCCAGCATGAAGATACATACCCCAGGGCACCAAGCCAGCCTTGAGAAAAGAAGAAGAAAAAAAAAGACATCCTTTGCCAAGGTTAGCTCAAAAAACCATCCAACCATCCTGTCATCAGTGCCTGATCTCACTAAATCTCTGACTGAATGAACTCCAAAATCTAGTGGAAAACCTTCCCAAAAAATAGAGATTATAGTAGAAAAGGATGTCTTTAAACAAACAAACAAACAAAAAACCATCTTTGTAAATGTTGCATTGAAATGAAGATCATTACTGGAAATCCTTTGTGTGCGTGTGTTTTTTTTTTTTTTTTTGTAGGTATAGTTTTTTTTCTTTTTTTAAATGGGAAGAAAAAAAAAACAATGAACGTAAAAGCAAAATGGCGCGTGCTTTAATAATAGTGCACGACTTAGTGAGGAAATATTAATAGAAGTGATTGGAATGTAAAGCTTACCCGCCGCCTCGTGCTGCTGTGTCCTCCTGGGATTCTCTTAGAAAACCATAACGGGAAACGGAGCGCGCGCGGTATTAGACAATCGCTCGCACGCACGCACACTGCAGATGTGCCCGAGACTTGCGCGAGACGTTCAGACCTCACGAAACGTCTCGCGCCGACTATATAAGTCGCGGGGGCCACGTGCTCAGGATATAGGAGGGATTAATGCATAGGTTTGATGAAGCGTAGGTTTTTTTACTTCAATCTGTTGGTCCTTATTTGGCAGATTCGTGGTTACACAACTAGGTCAGGATGCGTGCATGTGCGCGTGTATGTGAGTGTGTGTAAGTGTGTGTTTACTCTTCCTGGACTCTGATCTCATAAAGTCTCATCTGCAGCCTCCGAATTTCCGCGTTGTAACCCGTGTCTCCCGATTTTTAAACCCTTCCTTCATGATTCCACCAAAGCACCAACCGACAATAATAACGGTAGCTTGTGAATCAGCTGGATTCACGTTTCAGCGGGAAGTGCAGTAACATTCCATGACGTCATTTTCTACAAAAGGATTTCTGACAGAAAAGTCAAGTCATGATTGGCCATTATGCCTAACAGTAACTGTAACAATGTGCGATGAAATGCAATACGTCACTTTTATCACCATAAACATTGCAGTGGTGATCAGTGATTGGTGGGAAGCGATGATGATCAGTGATTGTTTGTTGGTAACAAGAGCAAACAGTAATTGGTCGTTTTGGACAATGAGAATCCCTGATAGGTCATTGGGAATGATGGTGAAAGGTGATGGGTCATTGGGAACAATAGTGATTAGTGATTGGTTGGGAACCACAACGATCAGTCACTGGTTTTGCACAATTGTTGTTAATGATTGGTCACTGGGAACGCTAGTGATCAGCGATTGGCCATTGAAGGAGGTCGTGATGAATTATTGGTTGGGAACAATCGTGATTAGTTATTGGTCACGGTGGGAACCAGAAGTTAACCAAGTAAATTTACTTCATTACTGTACTTTAGGTTCTACTTAATGTACTGCATCATTACTTTACTTGAGCATTTTCATTATTAGATACTTTTAACATGTACTCCACCACTCACTCACTCTGGGTCGCAGGGGCCTGGAGCCTCTCCCAGAAGACAGTGCATGAGGTGGGGTACACCGTGGACAAGGGGGCCAATCCATTGCAAGGCACACACAAATATACACACTTTTTCACACACTTTGGCAATACCACTCAGCCTAATCTGCATGTCTTTGAACAGTCGGAGGAAGGAAACCCCTTGAGGAAACCCACCAAGCACGGCCCATGCAAACTTCATGTACTCAGACCCCGAGGTGGGAATCGAACCCAGACCCTGGAGGTGCTAGGCCACTGTGCTGCCTGTACTCCACTACATCCTACAAAAAAATATATTTATTTTGTACTTCACTACATTTCTACATAGTGTTAAATTACATAACCATAGTTGTGTGTAGGATTTAAAGGAGTAATATCGCCATCTGGTGACTATTTTGTATAATTGTATTTTTTAATCATGGATCAGGTGTTTCAAATCAGAAATGGAGAAGGTTGTAGACAATGAATTAACCCCTCTTTCACAGTCGGAAAAAAGAGGGAGGGAGAGAGAGAGAGACTTTTACTATAACTTAAAGACTACTGTAATCTAATACAAGCTCAGTATATTTGATACAAATTTTTAAGGTAAGTAATTTTGTACTACTAATCAAGTAGCATTGCGAATGGATGACTTCTACATTTGATTAAGTAATATTTTATCCAGGCTATCTCTACTAATATTCAAGTAAAGGATTTGTGTACTTTGCCCAACACTGGTGGAAACAGCGGAGATCAGTGATTGGTCAGTGGGAACTGTGGGGATCAGTGACTGAGCAGTAGTGATCAGTGGGGATCAGTGACTGATCAATGGGAACAGTGATGATTGAGCAGTGGGGATCAGTGGGAACAGTGGGGGTCAGTGAGTGATCAGTGACTGATCAATGGGAACAGTGGGGATTAGTGATTGAGCAGTGGGGATCAGTGAGTGATCAGTGGGAACAGTGGGGATCAGTGATTGGTCAGTGGAAACCGTGGGGATCAGTTATTGAGCAGTGGGGATCAGTGAGTGATCAGTGGGAACAGTGGGGATCAGTGATTGATCAGTGGGGATCAGTGACTGATCAATGGGAACAGTGGGGATCAGTGATTGATCAATGGGAACAGTGGGGATTAGTGATTGGACAGTAGGAACATTGGGGATCGATGATTGATCAGTGGGAACAGTTACTGATCAGTGGAAACAGCTGGGATCAGTTACTGATCATAATTCATTAATGAGTTTAATATTAATGCTCTTCAACATAAATGTTTTCTAGATAAACAAGAACTCCAGTAATTTACAACAGATAGTTCAGAAGGGGATAATTTGCAGGGATTTAGTTTTAGCTTATATTAAAATGTTCAATCATATTCATGATTGCTTTGTGCAGTAGGATATAAATATTAATCTATGTGGAAATATTTCTTTACTTAAGTGATCATGAATGTGATTTATATAAAGCAGGTCATGTACACATACAGAAACAAAAATGGAAAAATACAAAATTTCACTTATTCAGGCTGGGGGAAAACATTCACAAGGAATAGATGAAAGTTAAGATAAAGGTATTAATGAGTTGGAATACGTTTTTAATTGGCCATGTTTAAAACAGCCAACAGATATCCCAATTCTAGTGGACCTTGAAGAGCTTGATCAAGTTATAATTGCTAAAACCGGTTTAAAAAGACCCTCAATTCTGTAGACCTGTAATTGGGCAACAGCATCATTCATTATATTTATGCAGTATATAAACTGTTCGTTTCTAATTTTCTTGTAGCTTTGGGAGTTAATCATTTAAATTTACATTACATTTTTTTATTTATATATATATTATTTTTTTTTGGGGGGGGGTGGGGGGGGACTCAAGTAGCTCAGTGGTTAACATATTGGACTACAGTCCGAAAGGTTCCAAGTTCAAACGTGTTGGGCCCTTAAGCAAGGCCCTTAACCATCAACTGCTAGAATAAAGAGATAAAAATATAAGTCACTTTAATAATTAAATGCTTTTGTTGGAAGCTAAAAAAGAAAAAGAAAAAGCAAACGTTTGATACCAAACATGCCTTGCTTAAAAAAATAGTGGGTTTTTGTTTGAGAACAGTTCCATTAATGATTAATGGACATTGATGACACTTGGTTTACTGACTTATGAAGATCTGAATGCTTATATTCCTTTAATTCATCTTTGAATAACACAAAAGTGGACAGTGTCAGGGGTCAATACTAATGCTATTGAACCAGAGAAGAAGATTAAACAAAGAAAACACAACAGTTGGAATCTCAAGGACATAAGTTAATGGAGATAGCAGAGTCAACACCGGGGTTATCACATCCAGGACTGGCTGTTCAGTGTTCAGCAGTTCAATGATGTAAATCTTTAACACATTTACTAAACGTGGTTAATAACTGATCATTTCAATCAGATGTCTTTAAACAGGGAAATCACTACTGATCACAACGCAAATCCTACTGTACTGCAGAAATAAATACATCATGAGGCAGTTATTCTGGTTAAAGTGCACCAGTATTTCTTATTTTCAGCCCCAATTCTGAAATTTCCTCTCCAAATTATGAACTGATTATCAAACCCATACTTTGCATTTGGGATATTATATCCCGAGTCCTGAGGACTGCAGCTTGGAAACATTCGGAAAGTTATTACTGTTAAAAGCAGCTTTTTAATAAAAAATAAAACAAATGTAAATGACAAATGTAAAATTTTACCCTGAGGTCAGGACATTGTGTGAACATTCGAACAGACTTTCTGTGGTTTTCCAGCAGGTCTTTCGATTTGCTCCCAAGAACCATGACTAGATACTTGAAATTGAGTGTAAATGTGTGTGCTTTTGGTGCACTGTGATGAACTGGTGTCCATTGCAGAGTGTATTCCCATACCAAATACAGTGTTTCATCGGAATGAAAAACAATTACAGTGCTAGGAGGTGTGTAACGATACACTCCGGTCATGATACGGTTCGATTCTTAAGTGCTGGCTTCACGATTCGTTTTGTTACCCAGAATATTTTGAAGCAAACTTTGATGCTGAAATGTTTAGACATGAAGGACTACTTTTACATTTCTTTAAGTGAAAAAAAACAACAACAATGTGCATTTTTGCCTGAATAAAGTTAATAAAGTGAATAAAGGCTTATTATTTTACTATTTTACTTATTACTAAAGTTTAAAAACACAATACTGGGGCTGTTAGCATTAACACTATAACGCTTGAAGTTAATTTAAAGTGATTTAATGCAAGAAACTTTAAATTCACAGACTTCATCAATGTGATGCATGCATATGATGATTGGACAAATTCAAATACAAGACGGCGTCATAAATGTACAAACAAAATCCTTGAGAGCAGTTACAAATTTGGGGCCTATTCGATCAAACCTGTTCTCTGTATACCACTTTATCCTGTATACAGGGTCATGAGGGGCCTGGAGTCCATGCCAGAAAACCTGGGGCATGAGGTGAGGTACACCCTGGATGGGGTGCCAATACATTGCAATGCACACACATACACACACTTCTGCTCATTCACACACTACAGGCAATTTGGGAACACCATTAGCCTAATCTGCATGTCTTTGGGCTGTGGGAGGAAACCGGAGCACCCGGAGGAAACCCACCAAGCACGGGGAGAACGTGCAAACTCCATGCACACATACAGATGCAAGGCGGGAATCAAACCTGGAACCTGGAGGTGCAAGCCAATAGTGCTAACCAATAAGCCACCATGCCACCAGGTTAAATCTACCTTTATAAAAAATATTGAATACATATGATGGTGGCGAAAAGAATTCGCGACTCTGTGGTCGCACAAAAACATTTCACTGCATATTGTACTCTGTATGATTGTGTATGTGAGAAATAAAATTTGAATTTGAATTTTGAATTTGAATTCAGACAAAAAGTTTTAATGACAAAATTAAAAAACTTCAAAATAATTAAAATGATGAAATGATAATGAATAATAATAATAAATGATAATGAAATAATTTTTTATTGATTCTAATCAGAACAACTCATCTAACTAAATAGCTATAGTCACAGGATGTGTTTTGTGCACAGGGACAAGTATTATACAGTACATACAGCATATGTTTCCTTAAACCTGCTGAAAATGGAAGAGACCAATGTGTGTGTTAATATGTTAATTTCACACCATATAAATCAACGTGTTTAAAGAAAGAATCAACTGACGACCCTAATACATACATTTCAAACATGCTCCAAAAAATTAACTACTGTCCTACTGCGGTTGTGTAACCATGTAACCGGTGAACAGGCTCGCTATATATTATGACCAATTTGGATCTCTGGTGTTTAAACAGTGCAATTAAATTTGATGATAAATGAATAGAATGATGATGCACAGTAGTAATAATAAAAAGTATGTGAACCTTTTGGAATTTCATGGTTCTCTGCATTCATTTGTCATAAAATGTGATCTGATCTTCATGTAAGTCAAGAGAGTTGACAAATATAATGTGCCTAAAATAATAATAATAAAAAAATCTGATCTTTCATGTCTTTATTGAAAACAACCATAAAAACTTCATAGTAAAAAGTATGTGAATCTTTGAGGTATTTGAAGTCAGGTGTTGGCATATCTTAAGAAAATGAGTTTGAGATATGGTGTGAGCTACTTTGACTGAAAAAAAAACAAAAAACACTCAAACTTCTCAAGTTTGCTCCGCGCGAGACAAATACACTAATATAAGAAATGCCTCGGCAAAAAGAGCTTTCCAAGCATCTATGATCAAGAATTGCTGATTTACATAAAGCTGGAAAGGATTACAAAGTTCTTTTCTCAAAGACACTTTGAGACTGTGGATACTTTACCAAAAAGTGGACGCCCTGTCAAGACCTGAACAGCACAACGAAGACTCATCAATGAGGGAAAGAAACAACGCCACGTGACCGCCAAAGATTTGAGGACATCATTGGAACTGACTAACATCTGAGTTCATCATAGTCTAAGATCAAACTATTTGGAACGAACACGCTTCACTACATCTGACATAAATAGGGAACGTATAGCTGCCTGCATTGCCCGCAAACTTTCTCCAGTAAGCCTGAGCAGGATGGACCTGTTGAAGACAAACTTAAAAAGACAGCTCTTCACAGGCAAGTCCTGCCTGATGTGTCTGGCCTTGTATAGCAAGTCCACAACAAAACTTGGCTTTTGGAGTGGCCGAGTCAGAGCCCAGACCTCAACCTGATAAAGATGCTATGGAATGACTTGAAGAGAACCATACGTGTGAGACGTCCAAAGAACTAAAGCAGTTCTGCCAGGAAGAATAGGCTAAAATTCCTCCTGAACGATTCGCAGGTCTGATCTACAGCTTCAGGAAGCCACCTGGTTGAGGTTATTGCTGCTAAAAGGAGGGAGGTCAATCAGATTATTTTTTCCACTACTATTATGAATGTTGAATGAGGGGTTCAATAAAGACATGAAAGATTTGAATTTTTTTTGTGTTATTATTTTTGGCACATTATATTTGTCAATACACTTGACGATCAGATCACATTTTATGACAAATTAATGTGGAAAATCCATAAAATTCCAAAAGATTCCCATACTTTTTCTTGCCACTGTACCTGATGCGATACATTTCTTTGATGCACATCATTACATTTAAGATCGTTGTGTTTTTAACTTATCAGTTTTAGATACATTTCCCACATTTGGTGTTTTTTAATTTCACACCGCAGGTCATATACGTATAGCAGGCTCCACATGAACTCCACTATGTCCAAAACCACACCAGGAGGTGTCAGTAAAGGAGCAAAGTTCACCAACCTTTACCCCAGCAACAAAAAAACAGAAAAATAATCCAAGAACACAAACTTCTCTTTATCTCTTGTTTAACCGGTCTGCTTGTTTCCTGGCTGTCTGCCGGCGCTAGTTGTTCTTTGTTGCAAGGGTGCATTGAAAGTTCTCAAACACTTTGAAGCCCAAGTTTGAGACTAATTTCTCAACCCCCCTGGTCATGGCACTTTGTTTCCATGTTCCTCTATTGGTGAAAAAAAATGAAGACAATAATGAACTGTCTGATGTCATGATATTTGTGTTTGTACAGTCTGGATCAGCCATATTTTGTCACGACATCTCATTGGGGGTGTTTATCTTTCTCATACACACGCACACACACTGGTCTGAGAAGCTCCACCCACACATGCAAGCGCAGCTCCTGAGAATTGAAACTGAAATCCTGCTTCCTGGACAGATCACATTCTCACTCTCTCTCTCTCTAGTGCTTAAACGATGGCAGCCTACAGCAATCCACGGATACAGAACTCTCATGAGTGCAGTTTGTGTCTTACAAAATCAAAGAATGTCATTACTATTCCCTGCGGGCATGACTTCTGCAGGGCCTGCACCGACGGCTTAATCAGTAAATATGAACGCACGGGCTCATACAGCTGCCCGCAGTGCTCGCAAACTTTCTCCACTAAGCCTGAGCAGGATGGACCTGTGGACAAAGTTGAAGACGAACTCAAAGAGACAGCTCTCCACACGCATACCCGAGCAGACACGACTACCACACCCGAGGACGTGGCCTGCGACGCATGCAGACAGAAAGCCGTCAAGTCGTGTCTGATGTGTCTGGCCTCGTATTGTGACCGACACCTCGAGCTTCACAACGACCTCCATGCGAGGGCTTTACACACACTAGTGGATGCTACTGATCAGCTGTATGCGTTGACATGCTCCGTACACGGTAAAGTCCTGGAGGTTTACTGCCGGAAAGAGAAACAACGCATCTGTTGCATGTGCATGCTGGAGGATCATAAGGGGCACGACATGGTGGCAGCAGGTCAGGCAGACAAGAAGGTGAGGTGGTGATAATTATAATGGTCATCAGAGATTTTCTGAATGAATTAACTTTAAAAGTAAATTTAAAAAGATTGTCATAAACGGGAAACATATTAACAAAGGAGGAAAGACCCAAAAACATGACCAGTGTTAAATGCAAAGTGACAGGAGGAGACTTCTATCTGAAGGTCCAAGAACGCCTGCTCATACAGTTCCAACGTGTAGTTTTGCTCATTTCTATTCACATATAAAATCATGTATCACTAAGGAACTAGTTTCATTCTGCATTAAAACTAGAAACATCTTTGAAAATCTAACCAGGACAAAAAAAGTCCCAATTTCAGAAGGGTCAAATTATTGTCTTAAGAATCCTGTATTAACTAAGCGTCTTAGGATCACTCCTAGGAATTGCGCTCAAATTTAATTTAGGGCAAAAAATACTCCGACCTCAGAGCAGGATGTAACAGTTATTTATGAATCTTCCTACTCTCACTTTCAGCAAGGAGTAGGACCGGTCCTAGGAAAGTGTGTGGCGTCATCGTTTACGACACCTCGAGACGCCAGTTCCAATCAACTCCTGTTGTGTGAAAGCTTTATGCACACAGGCCAAACTTAAAGATGTGTGACTCGACTGCATGATGTTATATTTATCAGATAACAAATAGAATACTAGACAGGTACAGTACATTTTCTGTGCTGCTTATTGCGCCAAAACTCTGGGCCTTTTATAATGACAGTCTACGAATCAGTTGCTAAGGTGCTCTAACGTGGTTGCTGCCGCGAGTGAAATGAGCCCACCCCTATGTCTCTGACAATGGGATCCACAGGTAGGTTCAGTTTTCCTATGGAAGTTGCCATAGCAGGGAGCGCAACTGTGAGCATTTCCTGTTTTAGCCCTAATGTTAAGTCTATGGGCTTGTTTTGCGCGGTACAGTACATTGACCCCTGGTAAATTTCATGTCGTGTAAATAGGATGTAAGCTGGAGTGAGGATGAGACAGTTGATGACCTGAATGTACTGAATGACCAGGTTATCAAATCTATAGAGTTTTTCTTCTTTCATAGCACAGGTTAGATCCCAGAACTCAAATTATGATTCTGGCAGCATGAGGAATTATTTTCACACATGAACATTAAGTTAAAGTTGAATTGAATGATTGACAAAATCAAATTTATCTTCCTGACTAACCCCTAGGAGGAGCTGAGAAACTCCAAGCGGATAATCACAGAGCAAGAGAAGCAGCTAAAGGAGCTTCGCTTGGCTAAAAACAATCTTAGGGTAAGTTCTTTTTGCGTCATATCATATTAAGTCATATTAAAGTCTTTAGAAGTCAGGATCACAACAAAATATTTATCTTTGGACTTTGGTGATTCCAAATTCCCAGTAGTGTGGGATTAATTGTATGCCCACCTTGTACCCGGAGTTCCCAAACTTTTTTTTTTTAAAAAAGAGCAAATACTTTTTACTTTTATTTGAGTAGATTAGTGAAGAAAAATCGCTACTCTTACTCCGCTACACTCAACTCGTTACTTTTCTATCCACTTATCCTACACATGCAGCCGGTAGATCTACCACCTGACTGTTTCACCAATCAGACACAGCAACAATAATTATATGACTCCATCTGACCAATCAGGTCAGGCGGCATAGTGGAGAAAAAACCTTCCGACGGTGTTCAATAAATTCATCCTACCTGTAAATCCGCCCTGCATCTGCTCACTGCACATGCGCAAACAGATGTTCACGCATCTTTCTCTAATTTTGCGGAACTCGCATAAATCCATGCTGCTACTAGAGGGATCTTGCGGTTAGTGTACAATCTTGCGGTGAGTATAGAATGCTTTATTTTCATGTTTGTGTGATTATACAGTGGGGCAAAATAGTATTTAGTCAGCCACCAATTGTGCAAGTTCTCCCACTTAAAAGATGAGAGAGGCCTGTAATTTTCATTATAGGTATACTTTAACTATCAGAGATAAAATAAGAAAAAATAAATCCAGAAAATCACAGTGTAGGATTTGTAAAGTTATCTGCTTGATTTTATGGATTGACGTCAGACACTGCAGGATTTGAGTCCCTGGAGGCGCAGTGTGTTACTGATGGTAGCCTTTGTTACTTTGGTCCCAGCTCTCTGCAGGTCATTCAGTAGGTTCCCCATGTGGTTCTGGGATTTTTGCTCACAGTTCTTGTGACCTTTTTGACCCCACGGGGTGAGATCTTGCATGGAGCCCCAGATCGAGGGAGATTATCAGTGGTCTTTTATGTCTTCCATTTTCTAATTATGGCTCCCACAGTTAATTTCTTCACACCAAGCTGCTTACCTATAGCAGATTCAGTCTTCCCAGCCTGGTGCAGGTCTACAGTTTTGTTTCTGGTGTCCTTCGACAGCTCTTTGGTCTGGGCCATAGTGGAGTTTGAAGTGTGACTGTTTGAGGTTGTGGACAGGTGTCTTTTATACTGATAACAGATGCCATTAATACAGGTAACGAATGGAGGACAGAGGAGGCTCTTAAAGAAGAAGTTACAGATCTGTGAGAGCCAGAAATCAATGCTTGTTTGTAGGTGACCAAATACTTATTTTCCACCATAATTTGCAAATAAATTCTTTAAAAATCCTACAATGTGATTTTCTGGATTTTTTTTTTCTTATATTGTCTCTCATAGTTGAGGTATACCTATGATAAAAATTACAGGCCTCTCTCATTTTTTTTTAAGTGGGAGAACTCTCACAATTGGTGGCTGACTAAATACTTTTTTTAAACACATGTTGTACTTTTTTATGAACAGCTTCATACTGCGGTGCCGAGTAACAGCCACGGGAAAAGACAGAGGAGTTTATGTTTTTAGATTTTCCGAATTAACTCTTGAGTTTCCTATACTTCTGGCGAGGAAATAAACTAACCCAGCTTCATATCAGGCCCCGCATTATTGATTATGTCCCTATCACATACATCATTACGCCCCGCTGTACTATATTCACTCAATAGCTTCTTCTATGTTTCCATCGCATTCTAACAAACAGGACATGGCACTAGCTACGGAGGAAGAGACCGAGCGTCTTCTCACCGAGCTGATCCGCTCTATAGAAAGCAGCCAGTCTGTGATAAAGGCCCTGATCCGAGCTCAGGAGCGAGCAGAACTGGAAAGAATCAAGGAGCTGATCAAGCAGATGGAGGACGAGATGAGCGAGCTGAAGAGGAGTGATGCAGAGATGGAGCAGCTCTCGAGCAATCAGAATGACATGCAGTTCCTGCAGGTAACATGGCGGGACTGTCCATGACAATACGCTACGTAGGGCTATTTGTAGGAACACTCAAGAACAGAACATAAATATATATACGGAATTTGAGGAAAGCAAAGTGAAGCGAGTTAATTTTTTTTTCTTGCATTTTGTGCAAGATTTAGTGAAGACATATAGCGTGTTTCACGATACAACACTTCACCTTAAGAACTCACCTCTGGACCAAAATTAATTTGTTTGCCAAGGTACCAGTGTAAAAGAGAATCAATACCTTTACGCCCATGGCCCTTTACCCTGACCCCAGTTTCATGTTATCCACACCTTTTTTGCACCATGTGGTGTGTTCCACTTTGTCTAGATTAGTGCTAATGTATTTGCTTGTGATGTTCTTGGCAACGTTTGATCTGTCATCTTATATCCTGTACATTTTAGTTTTCCGCATCCTTTAGTGTTTCTTCTCTCTTCTTTATGTCCGAACCTCTCTGCAGTCAGTCCAGGCCCTCAGTCTGACTTCTGCAAACCTCTTCAAGATAACCGTCAATCCTCAGTTCTCTTTCGGGGAGGTGGTGAAATCCATCTCAGCGTTCAAGAAGCGGATCGATGATGTCTGGCAGTGTGAAATCGATCAAATATCAGCAGCAGGTAAGAGACCGGGCGATACTGAATGATAACACAACTCTTTGATAGACTATTTGATCATTCCTGTAAGCTACATCTTCCATCTTGATTTTTGCTTTTTCTTAATTTTAGTGAAGAAAGACAAAATTGTAGTTCCTTCTGAACCGAAGACAAGAACGGACTTCCTGCAATGTGAGTAACGCATTTTAATTTGGGTCCAAAATATGCACTGATCTCTTTTGAATAGTTGATATTCAGATGTTTCTGCTACTCATGATCTGTAAAGCTTCATAACGGCTCTAATCTGAGGTGCTGGTTGTTAATTGGTGGTTTCTGAGGCTGGTGACTCTAAATGAACGTCTCCTCTGCAGCAGAGGTAGGTTTTGGTCGTGCTTTCCTGGGAAGGTCTTCATGGGAGAAAGTTTTAACATTGTGCTTGTTGGGTTTTTCTAATGCACTTGACACAATACTGTTCCTGTAAGAACGGTTGTTACATAATTACCTAATTCCATATGCGTTATTTCACGGTCTTGAAATCCCTAAACAAAAGCAGAGAAATTTACAAGTGATTCCAAACTTTTGAGCAGTAGCGTACCTCCAGGTGGATTGGGGACCAAATTGGCACAGTGGTGAACTCAAACCCAGTGTTCGTAGGATAGCCTCTGGATCCACATGAACCCTGTCTAGAATCTTGTTTTTTGTTTGTAGAAAGCTTATTTGTTTAAATCAGAAGCCACCAATCTCCTTTTCTGGAGATCTACCTTCCACCAGAGAACATCTAAAACACACAACATCTAAAACAAGCTTTATAAGTATATTGGTTATGAAGGTAGCTCATCAGGAGCAGGGTTGGTGAAAACTGGTCTACACCACGATTCAACATTTTTCTCCTTTCAGATCTGGTCCCACTATCTCTTAACTGCGACACAGCCCACAAAAGCTTGAGTATCTGTGAAGAGAAGCAAGTGACTTGTAGCACTGAGTGCCATGACTATCCTGACCACCCTGAACGCTTCGACTGGTGGGCGCAGGTTCTTTGCCGAGATCCGCTGAACACACGCTGCTACTGGGAGGCCGAATGGACAGGATTACACGGAGTGGACATTGCAGTCTCATACAGAGACATTACCCGTAAGGGAGAGGATGATGGATGCAGCTTTGGGTACAACCAGCAGAGCTGGAATTTGGACTGCGCCATAATGAAATATACTTTTGCTCATGATGGCGTAGAAATGGAAATCTCAGCACCTGTATCCCACAGGATCGGGGTATATCTCGACTACAAGGCTGGACTGCTGTCTTACTACAGTGTCTCAGATCACATGACGCTCCTCCACAGCGTAAAGACAAGGTTCACGCAGCCTCTATATGCTGGGTTTGGGTTGTTTCAGGGATCCACAGTAAAAATATGCCAACCAGATTTAAAAGTAAAACAACAAGATAACCAAAGTGTCAAGAGATGTACGAATGTGAACGGAAACAGCACATGAAGAAAAGAACATAATGAGATCCTCATTGGGGCTGAAGTTTAACATTTGACCTGCTGTTAAGGGAACACGAGTTTGAAACCCAACAATGCCACATTTACAGCATTCTTTTTAAGGGCAAATTAGATTTCAGCAGTTGGGGGTTGGGTGAGTTGCTAAAGTGCCCAGCTGGGATTTAGAAATCCAAATTCTAATGCAATTTGCAAAATGCAATCTTTTTTTGGCTTCTTCCATCACCTGCTCACAACCTGGCAGGGTTTGCACCAGATGCAACCATCCCATTTTATTTAGTCTTGTGCATTTCGTCCAGTGGCTGGGGTTTGGACCCGCAGTGGGCATTGGCTGGGACTTTTGGCTGGGACTTGGACCTGGGCCTTCCGCATGGCGGGTAAGACATCTACCACTGTCCCAATGTGATTTGCTACCACTCACGCCCATGAAAGCCCATAGAAATGATAAAAAGATGTGCTCTCCATAAGCAATCACGGTGCTTTCCGGAAGCTATCAATACAGTGCGGAAACCAGTTGCACAAAAACTCTCCAAAAATGACATAAAAAAAAGAAGAAATGATGGTATTTCAACCACCTACGCAAGAATTTGGGGTTTGTATTAACTTTTACATAAGCAAAACTGGAAATCCTTGTAAAAGGGTTAAATAAATAATAAGTATTGTACGTTTCGATTGGAAAATTTTCCATACACCATATTTTTGTTGCCTTTTCTCATCTCAAATATATTATAAGCAGTATTATATCCTATTAATCTTTAAAGATTAAAACTATTAAAAAAATATTTAAAATCAGTTTCTCCGGAACCGATGATGCACAAAATATTGTAGTGTGAGTTTTGATCCCACAATTTATAAAATCATTTCATTCTGTAAAACCATAGATCGCTTTAAAGTGGAAATGATTAGGGAGGGAAAAAAAATACAACAGTCCTTCTCCATCAAGCTTAAATGATTTGTTCACTTGCCATCCACAGATAACATGGAAACATTTATTAATCACAAATTTTGAAATAAACCAATCAACCTGAGACACTGAGCTGAAAAAAATGTTTCATGCTGGGGATTTCGACTCGACGGCGTCATGCAGCTCCATCGGGAACCAAACTGCTCAGGAGTGTTTGGGTGTTAAACCCGTTTCACTTCAAAACAGACTTCGGATGGTCACCCCCCTCCAGGAGAACCTTCTTATCAACACGACGTCGTTTTCATGTTAAAAGGCTGAACGTACAGTACACACCCGTGTCCTTAACTGTGACTCAAAATCAGATTAAATATGATTCATGATAATCCTGAAACTTGATTTCTCACACACAAATGATGGTCAAACCTTTTTGATTTTAAATATATTTATATATTTATATAGAGATGTTTAATTTCAACAAGCAATGCAGTTTAACACTAAGTTGAGCTAAGAAGAAAACGTTCAACAAAAAACAGAGGAATGCAAACAATTTATCTCAGGCTGATCATCCAAGGTATCAGGAGCTACACCCCAGGAGCCACAGTGATGGCGTTTAGGTCGTCTTTGGGTGCAGTAGTGTTTAGATGGTTCAATCGGAAGCTCGGTAGTGTTACTCTTCACGTTCTGGAGAGGATCGAAACATCTGGTCCGAGATTGTCCGAAGTGCAGTGGTCTTGTTTTGGAGACAGACTTTTGGATTTTAAACTTCCTAAACTTGTTTTTAGATTTTTATTTTCTCCTACAGCCTTAATCTGCTATAATTTATAACCTCCGAGTGTGAACAGGGTTACTTTTGCAGCATGAATCTTATAACTACATTTCAATGCTTAAATGGCTTAACATCTGCATTTGGAGGGAGCACATTGTGTTTTTCTTCAACTCTTTCATTAGCCTGTGTATAAGAATTAAAACGTTTCCTTGCACCGGGTCTGAATTAACACGCGAGGAAAGAAGCAAAGCACGTATTTACAGAACAGAACTGTACAGTAATCATAGGTTAAGGGTTTCTGCATATTCCCAAAAGAAGGAGGAGAAATGCAGGTCAAATCCTACACCTGAAGAGATAGAATTACTACAAAACAAAAACAAAGCAACAACAAAAGAAAACCCTCACGATTATTCCGTGCTTAAAGCTAACGTTTCCTTAAAGCTAAATCAGTTAGTTAACAGTGGCAGCCCTACCTTTAGAAATGAGAAAGGACTCAGAGAAACTAAATAACTTCAATAAATCACATTCATCTACAAAATGTACACCACTGACCAATTGCTCAGCAAAGGCTTCAGGAAGGTAAAGTTTTTTTTTTTATCCTCATTTAAGTGTTTGAGTTAAACGAGTCGACACTGACGTTACAGCCCGTACACCTCTTGATATTTAAAAGTGCAAACGCAGGAGGTGCAACCAGGGCAGAAGGGACACACCTTAGGAGTGAGGAAAGACTGGAAAACATACAGAGAGAAAAAGAAGAAAGGAGGGTTTAAAAAAAAAAAAACATAACATAAAAAAACAAAGAACAGTTGTTCGGGGGTCCATCACTCTCCGGAGCGACAGCACACCCTGAAGCCGCATTGCAGGTTCTGACATCCGCTCGCTCGGTCAGCATGAGGGCCTGCGGAGGACACAGAGAGAGAGACGGGGAAAACATTAAGCGACATAGTAATAAGAATTCAATTATGTGCAGTGTTCATATGCGCTCATTCATATGCGTTTACTACGGAAACAATGTATTTGAAAGAGTTCATCGATATTAATCTGTGATGTACAGCTGGAATTAATCAGCTATTTACGATCAACTGTCCTGTCAGCTACTTGGCTAAGTGGGAAGTGGCACTCCTAGTAAAAGAGTGAAAAAAAGCCTTTGTACGAGGAGCGTTCAAAATCAATCTGGGACGGGGGAGGGGATGGGGAGAATAACCTATTGGCGGCTTGCAGAAGAGACGCGTCTGTCTGAGGGAACTCTTCACACAACCATTTGCATTTTTCTGCCGTTCGTAGCGTCCGGTGAGCGCGGATCGAGCGGCGAGGGTTTTCTACACATAGGAGTCAATGAGAGTGTTCACACGGGCTTTGGTGACGTGCTATTTTGCCCGACAATGTTGCATGCAGCTTTTTCTTGCCGTTCAAATCCTAACGAACGCAAGGAAAAGTTTCCAGTGCGTTTCTTCGCGTTCATTTTACGCTTAGAAGGACCGGATATATCCTATGATTTTACATGCTATACATAGAGAAATGCGGAAAAAAAGCTAAATAAAATGTCGGAGAAAGTTGATCCAACCCAGCTCGTTTTTCACATTTCTTCATAAACCACAAAAAAACTTCTTTTAATCCGACATTGTGCAGTCAGAGGGTGAACCCAGTAGCAGCAGCGTTTTTTTTCTCTCCCTCTGTCGCCGTATTATGAGAATTTTTAAAACAAAAAGATTAATGTCTAATATAAGCAAAATGGTCCATATTAAAAGGAGGCACCTCAAATAAAACGACAAGGGCTTTCATATCCAGTTCCCGACACTGCCTCCACAGGTTAACACACAAACTACAGTTTGGGCTGCAGGCTGGCGTAAGACAGAGCCAAACGAACGCCAGTGTAGAAGTCAATCGAGCGCCAATACAAAATGCAGCATAAACGTCTAGGATGTTCAGAGCGCGTTCCTTCATCCAAAAATGTAACGCCCGTGTGAACAAGGCCTAAAAGTGATAAGTGCCCTTAATCAGAATGCTGTAAAGGCCTTTTTTTTCATGTCCCTTTAGGAGCACTGTAGATTTTGGTTCTCTGGCCGTTCTGCTCTATTATACTCACCTTTACACTCACCTGAACAAGGCCAGTGTTGTGGGAGATCCGGATTGGATACTAATTATACACGAAAAAACAAACAATTTTGAAAGAAAGAAAGAAAGAACACAAAGGAACGAACGACCTTATGCGGATGTGATGAACAACTGGTTAACAATTCACCAATGAAGGATAAAAGAAAAAAGGAGTTTAAAAAAAACATTATTGAACTATAATGGGAAAAAAACTGAGAAAGAGTGAGTGAGTGTACAGAGAGTCTGATATATTCTTCACATTCTTTCACATTATCAAGATGTAATTTGTGTGTGTGTGTGTGTGTGTGTGTGTTACCGTTAATGTTATCGCAGTAGTAGAAGTGCTCGTCCTTGAGCGAGGGACACACGGACACCAGCTCATCCAGTCCCACTTCGGTGATGAACAGACACCCAGAGAGGTTCAGATGCTCCAGCAGAGGGAGCCCTCCTCCCTGAGAAAGACACCTACAGCACACACACACATTGTTAAATCACTATGTAAGTGGTTTCATTCTTGGTTATTTTTATCCTGCAGACGCGACAGTGTCACAGTGTCCCTGCACACACCTACTCATCACGTCTACAGCGGAGGTGTGAAGTTAAACACTAGAGCTCAAGTGTTTATTCAGAACGTTGTAGTTATGAGCTGAAAGAGGGACCATCGGAGTAGACAGTAATAATTACACGTGTGTGTGTGTGTGTGTGTGTGTGAGAACATTACCTGAGGCCGAGGTCTGTGATCTGATAGCATCCTGACAGGCTGAGGAACCTCAGGGCTCTGCAGGCTCCTGACCGATCAGTCCTTGACTCGCCCTCAGAAGGGCATTTAGTCCAAAGCTCAGTGCTGCCCCCTGTGGCCTGAGGCCCACACTGAGCTCCTTTCACTGTCCTTAAAGCAGAGTCTGAGCCGCAGCACGCCGAGTGACCGCACTGCTTCTCCCCCAGAGTGCCGTACAGCTGCTGCCAGTAGGCGGAGCTAATGTCAGTCCTAAAGCTCCGCCTCATGCTCCTCCGACAGCAGCACGACCTGCCTCCTGCCTGCACCTCCAAAATCCCGCCACGCCCCCCCTCGTCGGGTCCTTCCCTTCTAGTCCAGTCGGCCGCGTCCTCAATGTCCGAGGGCTCGGCCGGATCCAGGACCCAGACGGGGTTGCAGCTCATGCTCCGCCCGCCGGGTCGCCACTTAAAGACGAGGGCGGTGCGCGTGCGTCCCAGAGGATATCCCGAGTGCTTGTCCAGGAGTCTTATTTCGGAGAGCGACCTCTTCAGAAGCTTGTTCTTGCAATCGGGGCTGATTTTGGAAAACTTCGGCGCGGTGAGGTCGCCCAAACCCACGGACAGATTCTTCAGCGTGTAGTCGCTGATCTTCTCGCAACCCGACAGGTCCAAGTGCTCGAGGGTGCGACACGCCCCCAACTCCGCCCAACTACGGATGATAAGATACATGATCTGTTTCACTGGGGGACAGGAAATGAAGAAAAACAAACAAAGAAACAAACGAAAAACTGGGTGTAAATATTAAGGATTAAACACGTACCTTTCAAAAGCAGAATCGGTGACATCGGTCTGGGTGAGATCCAGGTGGACGAGATTCGGGCAGAGATTAAGCATCTGACGCACCTGGGTTTAAGAAAAAAAAAAACAATAAAAACACGTCAATACATGAATGCAAAACGCCAAATGTTTATTTATTGACCAGACGTGCCCGGACTTTGTTCGGTGGAACTTATTTGCACACTCAGAAGCACGTTTTAAAAAATGTACAGCGTCATATGTTGAATTTTGAACTGAACCAAAATTTTGATGTGTTCCTGTGCGTGAAATGCACAGAATGAAGGTGTGAGATCGCGTTTATTAAGTAGATTTCAAATGCACACTCATAAGCACGTATTAAAAAATGAACAGCGCCATTTGTTGAATTTTGAGATGAACTAATGATTTTTTTTTCTCCCCAAGGTTGATATTTTTTATGAAATAATGGCTTTTTCTATTTAAATTTAAAATAAGCAGAACTTCTCTGGGCTGACGCGATGAAACGAAGCCTATGTGTTACCTCAAGCTCGGCCAAATATGCCTGTGAAACCCCCTATTAAAATTTGTTACGTGACAAACAAAAACAGACAGAACATAAATAGATAAATAATAGATAATAATAAATGAACACTTCTTGATGTGTTCTACTACTTATCTCAACTTTGACACAAACCAACTTTACAGTTTTATGATACATATAGATAGATGAGCTTCTTAGTGAGAGATCTGGGTGCTGGTGTGGTTTACAATGTGCTGCATTTAGTCTTAATCATGCAGACCTGCCCACCTCCCATTGACGCCAACACATTTAGTCTCAGAAGGGCATTTAGTCCAATTTACCATTTTGCTGGAGACGGCCGCACTGTAAGCCAGACTGAGGGTGCGCACCGACTCCCCCACGACTGGGAGAAGGTTCTGGATCATTCCGTTCAGCAACTTCTTTTCTTTCCGCACAGCACTGATGGCCAGCGATTCTTCACATGCGTCCTCTGCTCACACACACACACACACACACACACAATAAAGACTCCTATCCGCAACTCAGTTTACCAGATTCACGAAGACAAGACAGAGTCTTACCGGATTCGTCAACATCTGCGTCCTCGTCCCACTCCTGATAAGCTCGTCCTTCCTCCTGCAGGTTCCTCACCCAGTCTTCATCGGGATCCTGGTCCGGTTCTTCGGGCGAGCCGCGGTAATAATCGCCTGTGCAGACAAAATAACTCTATTGTTTGCTAAAGTTTCACAGGTAAGGTCGGCACGGTTCACTGAGTCAATAAACCACAGCAACCACCGGCTTGTCAGAGCGACACTGCTGTGCGAGGAGATCCTGATTTCAGAGAAGAAAACCTATAGTAGTGCAGTAGGTTGCCTCTTCTCTATGCCAACTGAAAAATCTCTTAATGGTGGGAAATAGAAATGTGAAACCTGCATTTTTTTGATAAACAAAATCTAGATTCAGGGTTTATTTTATTCCGCATATTCGAATGTGTTAGCGTTTCATGTCCATTTAAAAAAATTCATGACCTCATTCAAAATTCATGACCTCATCTAAGGAAGCGTTGCCACCAGTGGGCGCTCAGTGGATTAAAGAGGTCTTATAGTTTATTAATCTAGAAAAGGTTTGCTATTCCATAAACAGATCCACTCAGGAATTTTATGATATCTGGCAACCTTTGAACAAATAAACTAAATCTGTAATAAAAGGTTTCTTTTTCAGTCTCTTTTGCTAAAACTTATTATTATTATTATTATTTATTTATTTATTTATATATTATTTTTCTGCTGACTGGCTGTTGTTTTCTTGTGAGGTGGGGGAGGGGAATAGGTAATAAAAAAATAAAAGTATAATACACCTGATTTGCATACCACCGAGTCTCCGATACTTTTAAACATCTTTCTGAAAGGTCACATGACCGCTATAGATTAGATATTAACCTTGTCCCCAGATCAAAGAACTCTAAATTCTAAATAAATAAATATCACATTATAAACATGGCCTTGGCCAGAATTACAAGATTTTACACAAGGTTAGAATGATCACGTCTCTCACCTCTGGCCCAACGGACCGGGTACAGATGTCTCCACAACGAGCCCGTCTTAACCACCTCCGCCCAGACGCGGCACACCTGACTGCAGCGGCACAGGTCCTCCGGGCCCAGGTACCGAAAGAGCCGCACCAGGACCTCCTGAGGCAGCGCCCAGATGTGAGTGCTCGTCCGGGTGTCGCGTTCTGTCACGAGCGGGAATAAAAAACGAGCACGTTATAGACGTGGGATAAACATTCCTCCGTTTCATAAAACAGCGCGATAAGTAGTCTAAGAATGAAGAGCGAAGGGTGGGTTTACGGTTCCATGAAATCCGACTCTGAAAATTAGCGACCTAAATACAGTGTAATTCGAGCTGTGGTGTCAGTGTGGGCAGGCACGATGACTTTAAGTGTTTATGTTGTGACAAAAGTGTACGAGGAGGAAATTAGCTGCTAGTTATCTGGAAAACAGCTTTTTTCAGGTTTAATTTTATAGTGTAGAACTTTACGTCTGTTTATTTATATTTAAATTGTATACTTTATATCATCATATTTAGTTTAGAAGACTTCTGTTTCATTATTAAAATTCCTCTGGGAGCAAATAAACTTAATTTGTTTCCCCCACCCTCTGCTAGTTGACACACAAGCACTAGCATGACCGTCCTCAAAGTGTCGTCACCCCCGTCGTACTCCGAGAGCGTCTCTCACCGTGCTCGGTCTTCTCGTGGTCGGAGTATTTGAAGACCTTGTGCAGCTCCTCGGCGTGACTCCACAGGTTTAACCCCTTCAGGACCTCGGCGGCTGTGTCCCACCGCTGCTGGCTGCTGTGCTGCGCGATCACCTCCCTCTTTATGACCTTCAGCTCCTCGTAGGTGAAGTACTCCATCAGCATGGGCTGGAACACCTGAGACCGACAAACATGTGGTGGTGAGGACAGGTAAAAATAATGACACGGTGTTGACTTAAAAGGGGGTTTGTGCTGCGCTACGTAACGTCATGTTTCTTCTCCTTAAGGCCACAAATCAGGCCCTTCAATATCATCTAACCATCATCAGTAACCTATTATATACACACATACACACACACACACACACACACACACACACACACAGTACTGTGTAAAAGTCTTAGGTACCATATTATACACTGTACCAATTTTATTATACATGTTTATAATGTCTGCATAATTATGTACAAAACCATTTAGTATTTCCATATATAACTTTAAAATTAATAAATAAATAACATTACAAGAGAATATATGCATGGCTGTAAAGAAAGAAATAAAGTACAAGACAGACCAGTTTTCAGATGGAAACAAAAAACCTAATGTACGCTCCTGGGATTTGCATAATAATATAAAAGAGCGAGTGTGACAAAGTTACCAGTTTTACTTATAAAACTCCACAAATCTGTGTTTGCACAAAAACTCCTGATTTAAACAATGAGTTTTCACTCCAAATATTAACTGTTTTATTACTCTTTATAGAAGTTTTTTTTTAATGCAGAAATGCTTTCAAAAGCATCTTTTGCTCATGTCATATTTTTGTATGTGCCCAAGACTTTTGCACAGTACTACAGTGGAAACCAAAATTTATTTATTAAAATAAACCAAATTTATTATTTAATAAACCAAATTTAATTTTCCCATAAGAAATAATGGGAACTTAAATTATTCATTCTACAGTCAAAAAAAAAACACAAAAATGATTTACACAAAAAACAAATTAACCTGCACTTTACCTTTAAAAAAGAAAAAATAAATCCAGACAGAGAAGTGTTTCCGTTTGTGCGCGTGGGTGCTGTGTATGTATATGTGTGTGTGTGTGAATCCAAAGTAAGCTCCCTTCTCCCCCTTCTCGTCTTACACAGTTACCCCTCCTCCACTCTTTTCACATAAACGCGCGCACACAGCGGAAACACTGTTTTATCTAAAAATAAACAAGAAATCTCTAATGACACTCGATTGGGTGACACACTAACGGAATCACTGATGTAAAGTAAAAATAAAACAAACTGAACTTTACCTTTGAAAAGAATCACGACTGAGCAGTGTTTCTGTGTAGAGCAGAGAGAAAAAGTGTGTTTTTGTCTGTGTGTGTCTGTAAAGGCGAAAGTCGGAGGGGTCTGTGTGTGTGCGGGGGGCACGGTGTCCAATGACGCACGCAAACACAGAAAGACCAAGCTGAGTCTTGAGCAGAAAGAGAAAATGGATCTTTCCCCTCTCTAATGAGACTTGCTTATGCTTTACATGCGCGCTGTACACACACGCTTACAAACACAAAATAAAATATGTTACACGCACACACAGTGTTATAGTAAACAGTACACGCATGCACGGATGTTGATTATTCCAGTGAGAGACGCGTACTAGGACCCAGCAGGGGAGACGATTACCGACAATTCCGCAGCGCAAGAGAGAAAAAGAAAAAAAAAAAAACGTTGGCTCAGTTGTGATCACGTGACGCTCGGCATCAAAACAAGAAGCGCATGCGTGAAACATGATACTCGGTACTCGTAAACCAAGACTTGTTCTTTTTCCAAGTCAAAATTTATTAAAAACTCTGCTCGTGGCCTCCGAGTGGCGCAGTGGTAAAGCGCTCGCCCTATCATCCAGAGATCACTGGTTCGAACCCCTGGTGATGCTGTTTTCCTCTCACAGCCAGAGGCACAGAGAGAGCTGATTGGCCGAGTTCTTTCAGAGGGGAGGGATGAGAGGTACCTTGTGCTCCCACATTAATCACGGCTCTACAGCCAATCAGAGGCGTCTGTGGGCTCGCGCACGCGGAAGGAGCGGCTAGCGCTTTCCTCCGAGTGTGTTACTCCACCCCTAATGGTGCGTGAGCAAGCAGTTCAAAAAGAAGCGGTCGGCTGACATCACGTGGTTTAGGGGGAAACACAGAATAGTCTTCGCCCTCTTGACTGAGTGGTAGTAGTAGCCTTAATGTGGGAACCCCCTAGTGATGGGGAGGAATTGGCCACGACTAATACTGGGGAGAAAATTGGACCCCCCCACCCCCCCAAAAAAAGAAATTAATAAATAAAAAAATAAAAATCTCTGCTCATCTTGTGGAACACACGCAAACCGCGTTACTCGCAACCCAAAGTTTTATTGTATAAGTAAAATATTTGTTAGGTTTTACTGAGCTTGCTGGAGAATATGAGTAACTTAGTCACACTCGCTCCTTTCTATTTTTTAATGAAAATCCCAGGAGTGTACATAAGGTTTTTTGTTTCCATTTGAAAACTGGTCTGTCTTGCAGATTTATTAAAAAGGAAAAACTTAATATTTTTTTTTTTAATCTGCAAAAATGTCAACAATTCTGTGTTTTTCTGTCAATATGGGGTGCTGTGTTTACATTAATGAGGGGCGAAACTAACTTAAATGATTTTAGCAAATCAAAAAAAAATTTAAAGGGGTCTGAATACTTTCCGTACCCACTGTATACATATATACATATTACTTGTTTATCTGATATGGAGACAGGATCTACTTGTACGGTTCGGATGTTTAACACCTACCTCCTCTTCCTCCTTCATGTGAGGAAGGAAGTCTTGGGTGAAAGCCTCGAGACGCTCCTTCAGCTGCCGCGCATAGTTCAGCTGTTCACACTCGCTCTGTTGAATAAAACATAAGCACAACCTTAGTATCAATCACTCAACACACACACACACACACACACACACACACACACACACACACACACACACACACACACACACACACACACACACACACACACACACACACACACACACACACACACACACACACACACACACACACACACACACACACACACACACACACACACACACACACACACACACACACACACACACACACACACACACACACACACAAAACCTGAACAGTTAACCAGAGTGCACACCTGCAGGGGTGTCAAGCTCCTTTTTTTTCCATCACTTAATAACTGCTTCCTGAGAAACCATCCAAGAGGTCATGCTACCGAGGCTTACGTGTGATTATACGGTGAGACGAACACAAACACGCTAAAGCTGACGAGAAAACAAGGCGCGTGTCAGCTCTTCACTTTGGTACGGACAATAACTGATTGTTCTTTTATTTTTTATTTAATATTGTGGAATTATTTTACTGTAAACTCTATCACAAAAAAAAAAAAAAAACATACGAAAATAAAACCTTGCTGAAGTGTCTCTCAGCGTGACCTGGTGTTGCCGACCTCACCCATCTATGCTGCATCACATCCTGCTTGCTGAGCGACAGCTGCTCGGAAGTTATTACTCAAACAAAAAGGGTCAGTTGGGACATTTCGGAAATTTTGTCCAGCTACTGTACAACCACAGAAAGACAAATCACTTAATATGTTATATATATATACACGCACACAGCAACAACTCACAGTAAAGTCAAGCAATATGTACACCCTGATCCAAGAATTAGTTTTTCCTCCTTTATGAAGGAACCAAAAGTAAACAGACACCCGGTGTCATTTCTCTTCCACGAATCTTAACATGAGGTCCAAATGAGCTGTGATGAAACATGACTGGAAAAACATTACTTGTGGTCAAAATCATTGTTTTTTTTTCTTAAGAAGAAGACACAAATGCTAAGAAGTTCTTTTGATGATAAAACAAACATAAAAGCTGTCCAGAACTGAAACACTTTCCAGGAATAAGCCGGTCCTGTGGCAACAATCAAGAGAAGATTAAAGTCAAAATGTAAAGCCACAGACAAAGCCTCGAAAACTGGAAGATCAGATGAGAGTTCACTAAAACATCTTAAAAAAAAACTAAACTAAAAGTCTGCTCGTGTCTGGAACAGCAGTGTGTGTGTGGACAGGTGAAAGGAATGATGAAAAGCGAAGACAATGGAGAAGATAAGGATGACCTAAAGCGCACCACCTCATCTTATGGTGTGTGTGTGTGTTTGTGTGCGTGTGTGTTTGTGTGCGTGTGTGAGAGAGAGGGAGAAAGACCTTGTAATTATTGATGATGATTCAAAAGGAGTCTCAGGTGTCAGCTCTTTGTAAGGACGTTTTTAGACACAGAAAACAGCTCTCCCTAATCTGACAAGCGACAGTCAAAAAAATGAAAAAAAAAAAAAAAATAAATAAATAAATAAATAAATAAAAGAATGTAAAGGTAAATCCGTATACTGTACAGCTCTGTGCTGCTGTGTCTCCCGCAGCGGTCGGATGTAAAATACAAATGTCACCCTATATATACTGTACCTCATGCGAGCGCGTTTTTTTGGTATCAGAACTGAAGGGTAAATACGGTAATAATTCACCGTCCCGAGTCGCGTTGTTTTCCTCTACGGTTGCTTTGTGTTCTTTCTACAGGACTAAATGATTTATACACTGTTATACTGTATTATTTACAGGTAATTTAGCTGATTTTGTTTTAGTTAATATTTATACTACCAAATTAGTCAACTATTTTGTTGTTAATAGTTTAGTGATAAAAATAAAAATGCATGAGACTAGGGTTGGGCGATATGGCTGAAAACTGTATCACGATATCAGTTTTTCATATCGGTCGATATTGATAATTCTTGATATTTTTATGACCCATTTAAAATAAGGACCAGGAGAAAAATATATTACATTTAAACATTTTTATTTTAAACTTAACCTTCCTCTGATCATAGTCCCCTCAGTTATTAAGACAGAAATGTCAATAACCATGGAAAACTTAAATAATTATAATGTAAACATAAGTCTAAAGTCACAATGAACACTTAACAATTCTCTTAGCATTTACGGTGCAAAATAAAAGAAAATGTAAGAAATGCTTATTAAGTGTAATAAAATAAGTGCATTTTCTGCTTTTGAAGAGGAATCCAGCAGATCAGCATGAGACAACGACATGGCGCAACCAAACGTTGCTAGGTTACAGAGAGCGAGTGCCTTTGTTAATGCAACTGTCACGGGCAACGGGAAGCGGACCAAAAGACTAGCAGTTAGCTCGTGTAGCGTGGACGGTTAATCCAAACACGGAAATAGCGCGAACAGGCAGGATAACCACGCGAGTTATTGTAAGAACTCTCTCACGCCGATTTTGATTGGTTGATTTTGATTGGTTGATTTTATGTAACTGTTTACGGGAGTGTAGTCCAGTGCGGGCAATGCTTTGTGGGTAATGCAGTCCAATGTGCGTGAACGCGGAAATGTGAGATGAGCTGGAATATAGAGCCTGGACCTGTTTTCTTTTAGTAGTTTTTGGTTTGATTTAAGTACGGAATACACCTGGAAGTTTTTAATATCGCCTGACAACGGAGAAAATAAAAGAATGGACATGCATCGACTCGTTTGTCCTCCCCATCACTGCATGGGCATGAATTATCAGGCTGTTGCGCTGCCGCGAGAAATGGCAAAATAAAACAGAGAAGCTAACACCGCGTTCTAGCAACACACACTCAATCAGGAGTTGGACCCAAAATCACATAAGATCCGGCGAAGCGTCGGAAACGGCATGGGCGTCCTCAAAGACTGAGCAATGTGAAGCGCCATCTTGTCTCCTTTTATACTTCCTGAATCGCGACCGTACTACTTCAGGGTCCTAGTGCCGGTCGCGGAGCGAGCGCGCATGACAGCAACCAAACTAGCTTTGCAACCTGTTTTCTTCTGACAAAGAATAAAAATTATTGAACGTATTATTGAACACATTTTTTATTGATATCAATCACGTGTCTATCACGATACATATCGTTATCGTTTTATCGCCCAGCCCTACATGAGACATTATATATTGCCATTAAAAAAATTGCGAAGGACAAGTTCTGCGGTTTCCGCAAACAATTATTAGTTTATTCTGCTCAATCAACTAACACAGCGAACTCTAAACCGCGACTTCGCGAGTTTAGTCGACTGTATACACACACCAATCAGCCATAGAATAAACACTAGAAAAATATTAACATCCGTAAACACACAAGGAAATCCTGTTTCAGGAATGAGCTCCAGGTTCACTGTGGTGTCTGGTTGCTTCAGTTTTGCCACAACGTCCTGAGTTGTCTCTTCTCAGCCTAGCACAGCACCAAACTGCACGCTCGGCCTCTAGATTACGCAGTGTTAGTCAATAAAGAGCTCCAGAGTTACATCATTCATTTCGGATGGCTACGCCTGGCTTATCAAAATAAACAGCGTATTGGAAAATTTTAGAAATAAACGCGCTATTAGATGACGGCGCTCGTTCCTTCCTGTCCTTATTTATCTTGGCTTTGGCGAGTGGAAAACTCTGGTTGAAAAGCGGGCTTGGGTAAGCCGAGGAAAATCATTAATAATAATATTTACAGCCCACGTTAAAGAACTCGATCTTAATACAGTGTGAAATAGACGTCACACAACAGACAACAAATAGCCATGACCTTTAACATAATATCTCGATCTCATCTGAAATATTACCCTCCGCTTCATCTACCTGCTTGTGAAGAGCAAGACGATGTAAACACATTAAGAACTGAACACTCTCTGGTGTACACACATTGCCAGAGCAGGTAACCCTTAAACACCCAGAGCACCCGAAGCCACTTTACCTAATTGTGTTTTATATAAATATGTATACAGTAAAACCTTGGATTGCGAGTTTCATTTGTGCTTGTATATCAAGAAATAATGAAAACTCTGACGATTCGTTCCATAGCTCAAAAACATTCATATAAAAATAATTAATACAAAATATAAAGTAAAATTAAAACAAATTTACCTGCATTTATGTTTTAAAAGAATCGTGGCTGGTGTGAGATGAGAGAGAGAAAAGGAGGAGCGCGCAAACACACAAACCTTATACGAATGTTGACTATACACTGAGCATTACCCACAATCCTGTTGTGCGAGAGAGAAAGAGAGAGAGAGAGAGAGAGAGAGAGAGAGAGAACCACTATTGGCTCAGTTGTGATCACTTGACAAAGCGTACGTCAAGTTAAAATTTATGGAAATGTTTTGCTTAGTATCGCAAAAAACACTTGCAGACCAAGTTACTCACAATCCAAGGTTTCACTGTGTGTGTGTGTGTGTTTTATTATTATTATAAAGGTCAGGATTGTGCAACATAGAGTGACATCCTTTTTTTCAGCACAACCTAGGCAATATGATGAAGCTGGATTTTATCACATTTTAACAAACTATACAAACATGACTGAACAAAAAATAATAATAAGAAAAAAATAATAATAAGAAGAAAAAGAGTAATAATAAACATATAAAATATTCTACATCCAAAAACATTTACATAATTTACATGCTTAAAAGCAGCTTATTTTTTATTATTATTATTTTATTTTTTTTATGCGTCATTGCCCAGTGCTTTTTTTGCCACACAGCTCTGTGCCGGTTGATTTGAATTTAAATTAGGATCTATCTATACATTAAAGATTGATTCAGACTAAACAGGTACACAAACAATAAGAAGAATATTTATAAAAATGACGAGTGATACAGTTATTGTCTTAGCCGTGCACATCTATTTAAAAAAAAGATTTTGTAGATTTTTGTTTTGTTCAGTCTGTATTTTTAGGATGCTAATTAGGCACAGCTATCACTTCACCCGAGACCTCATTATAATTCTTTTCAAAATTACAATTCTTCATCATGGCGCGGACACAGAGCCAAATCGCCCAAAAAAAAAAAAAAAAAAAAAAAGGCAAACTTTGTACTAAACGCTTTTGAAAAGTTTTCACTTGTTTGTATTTCCGACATCTTGTTTGTTTTGACGCCATCACGTGACATTTGCATACTCATTCGTATTCATTAGCATCTGCCAAGGATGGGCGTGTCCACAGGATGAGCCTGGTCTGCGTTTTCAGCATATTGCGTTTGCTCTAAAGACTTTTATTTTTTTTCCTCTTTATTTAAACACACGCTATTACACACATGCTGTACATTTTGAGAAGCATGTAGACTACGGTCTGTAAATCATTATGCTTTACTGTTGTTGTTTTGTAGTGTAGAATACCAGTAAACAAACAAACAACAACAACAACAGCGCATGGACTCAGCGTGTGGAATTCATGATAACGAGGAAACGGCTCGAATGCACATAAAGAGCTTCAAGAGTTACATAAGCGTCGCCTGGGTGCAGCCCAGCCGGTCATGTGACCACAGTTAAAGACATTGCCTGCTTATATAATTCCCCCCATACACACACACACCTTGACATTCCTGAGGCCTTTCTCGAACAGCGACAGCATCTCCGAGAGCTTGTTGTCCGAGTGCACGTTGTACGTGGTGCGGCTGCGCTGCTGCAGCTGATCGATGATGTACTCATTCTCGATCTGCTCGTGGATCTTGAACTCCTTGAAGGTGGCGCAGAGCGTCTGGAGGAACGCCCGGAAGTCATTGTTGTTCGAGAAGTTCGTCTTCGATAGCTGGGAGAGAGAGAAACATTCAAACACTGTGTGGGTTCACAAGAATGTTTTTTTTTTTTTTTGTTAAAAAAAAAAAAAAAAAAAAGATCCCATCAATAAATTAGCTGATGTTGAAGATTAAATCAACAACTTCTGATTTGAAAATTCACCCAATGTGAACGTTTGTATATTAATTTAATGAATGCAGTTTAATAAATTAAAATATTGCATTGGCATACGAAGCATTTTCTGCATACGAAAGAATAAACCAAAGCAAACACCACCTAAAGAGCCGTTTAAAACTTGTTTACGCAAGTTCACGAATAGTAAAAACATTTTTGTGTTTTTAAATCGGAGCGATTTAATTTAACTAGACACTGCGAGATTGTCCGGTCTATTTTACCAGCCTAAAAATCACACGTGGACACACAACAACCTCGAAAGATAAGAGAGAGAGCCGGTTACGTTGTGTTATTGCCGGCTGTACTTCAGTTTTTGTAGGAACGCGTCACAGAGGACGCACGCCAATAAAAAACAACAGGTTTTTCCATCTCATAAACATATGTGACGCACATGACAAATGATCACTATTATGTTTACGGGTTGTTACGATATGTGTCAAAACATACAGTACTGAAATAAAAAAGACGAACAATATCACCTTGTGGTCATGTGCAAGTTTATTTCTCCTGAAAGAAACTCACACACACACACACTATAAGCATGTTGATTTACCACGGTGTGTGTAATGTCCTGCAAAAGGAGACGGAGGTTTAATACTGTACACCTTAAGCGTTGCAGACTCTCAAATCTGATTGCCTGGGCATTATTTTCCTAAAACAACAAAACTACATAAAGTTTATAATCCTTGACGTTTCTTGTGAGGAGAAATTTATTATGTGTACTCCATACTTAATGTTCTGTTTTGTTTGTGAACAATCTTGTATGCACAAAACCTTGTCTATTGTGGTTTTTTCCCCCACTTCCTCTCACGCTACATATCATTTATTAGAGGATTACTCTGCAACCGTTTGAGATTATTGAGGTATTGTCTGTTCATGACATTATTTATAGGTGTAACTGATAAAACCTGATAAATAAGCCTATAAAACTGGCATGACAGGGTAGGCCGCGTGCACGCGCGCATTGTTAAGCCATGTGCCAGTGCATAAAACCACTGAATTCCTGTCTCCTGTAAACGTGCAGAACGTGACTAACATGCACTTTAAGCCTTCATGAGCTTTGACAATATATTAGGACGAGGAAGTGTGCAACATTTCCATTTAGAACATTCCGTGTTTCATAAAATTATTTCATACAAAATTATTTCATACACATTAAAACAAATAACGTTTTTTATGCCACGTCAGGACACTTTTTAATCTACAATAATACAACTGTACAGATGTGTCACTATAGTTATTAAGTATGGAATGCCATTGGGATCAACTATATAGATGTTTCACTATAGTCATTCATCAACATCAAATCAATTCAACATTTATTTATATAGCACTTTACAGCAACCTAGGATGAAACCAAAGTGCTTCACAAAGTGGCAATAAAAAATACAAAAACAAAAAACAATAATAAATAAATTAAAAATATAATAATAATAATAATCAATAAAACAAAATGATAAAAAAAATTATTATAAAATATTAAAAGCTATTCTAAATAAGTGAGTCTTTAGTTTTGCTTTAAACATATGGAGGTCCATAATGTTACAGAACTCAGGTGGAACAGTGTTCCAGAATTTAGGAGCAGCCACTGCAAAGGAGCTATCACCCAATCATTTCCAGCTAGACCAAGGATTCACTAGAAGGTTTTGGTCAGCAGAACGTTAGGGTAGAGCTTTAGTTGCTTTTTTTGTTGATAAAAGCAACCTCTCCTCAGCCCATTTGACCTCTGGTGTTCCACAGGGTTCCATTTTGGGCCCCATTTTTTTTCCTTGTACATCCTAAAGAGGAAGGGAGATCACCAATCATGACAGAGAAAGTCCTATTTGTTAAATATGACCTAAACCATTGTAGTACGGGACTTCGAAGGCCAACTTCCTGTGCCAAACGCGTCTGGAGAATCAAGTCAACTGTAGAACAATGATATAAGGCAAAAAGGAAGAGATATTCGCCGTGCCAAGCTGTATTTCTTTAGATGAAGCGCCAAGGCTAAAAATGATCCCAGTAAACATTGTAGCGGATGATGTAACAAAACAACGTTAACACAATGTTAAAGTCCTGAGGTTATGGTGAATATCAGCCAGGCATTTTTATAGTACATGGAATAAGTAAACATAAAAAGGCTTGAAGTTAGAGTGTGATATCGATTTTGTGCAGCAATTATATAAGCCAAAAAGAAAAAGCATATGGCTAAATTGGATTTATACATTCCCATTAAAAGTGCTTTCAACACTACCCTTTATCATCTCTGTATCTGATGACCTTTCACATACTGCCAGGAGAGTAAGAAAAACAAACAAAAAAACTTTACGGCAGTGGCATCGTTTCGATAAGCTTATGCAATGTTACAGCATTTATTTCTGTCCAGAGTCGCATTCACTTCTCTCCAAGATCCTGTATTGATGATGGGAGAGTCGGACCGCTACGTAAAGCCCTTCTCCAGCACAGCACAAACATTCTCGGAGGAGTAAGGATCGGAAAATGATGTCTCATGGTCCCTGATCCGCTCTTTCACAATCTAAGCTAGATGAATTCTCATGCATCGTCGTAAAATATTTTATAATATTTTTATCCGGCTCTCTTCTTACCCTGACGCGCACATCGCTCTGGAACAGGATAAACCTGGAATTATCAGACCACATGACATTTTTCCCAACGCTGCACAGTCCATTCCTCATGCTCTTTCTTCAGGCGACAATTCGATTAAAATTGTGATTCTATAAGTAATCTTATTTTATAAATAACCTCATTATATATTACTTTTTTTTTTACACAATTCTGTTAAACCTTTAAAAACTTAAAATTTAATTAATGCAGCCTGTTCCTTATAACATTAGTTTTCTCACTTAAAAAAAAAAAACAAGCACAGCATCTAAACAATACGAACTAACTTTAAATACAAGAGTTTAACATTTTACTGAGTAGCAGAGCGCATCTCTGTCATCCGCCACAATTATTATTTCTAAACAAATTTAGCAAATAATTCACTCCTACTACATGGAATTAAAATGTTTAAATAGTCTACCTGAAGGATAATAAAGAAACAGACGTTTTACTGCCTTTAATGCCTCCAAAGTCTGAAAACTCAACGGTTAGCGCGTGGGTCGAGTGGCTGCCAGCGCGCGGGGGTGCGTGCAGCTTCTAACCCGTGTGATTTTCCACTAATTAGCGCTCATGATGTTTTGAGACTGGTGTAAGCGTGTGCGCAATGAGTGGGTTTGAAACTAATTTGCTAACAAAGTTTAGAGAAAAAGGCAAACCGGAGGCTTTTAACACACATGCTTTTTGATAAAGTAATGGCATAAAAATGCGTTTTTGTTGCGCCACTGAGAAGCTTATGCATTCGGTACAGAATCATTTATATCTTAGGATGATCAGCCAATCACCGGTTGCGACCAATCAAGTATACAATACAATTCAACTTGTGTAGTACTTTTAACAATAGTCACTGTGGCGAAGCAGCTTTACACAATCAATGGAAAAATTTGGAAATGTGTATGAATCGAAACCATCAGATTGTCCCTGATAAGCAAGCCGAAGGAATGGTTTCGCAGTCATACCATGTGCGTCTTAGCCGACTAGAAGTTTAATATATCAGATAATGTCTTTTAAGTCCAGGTCATTACTGGAGGCTCAGGTAGAGTGTTGGAAATCCTAGTCCTGAACTACTGGGCGAGTGCGTCTTGAGTATACAGCGCATCATTCTTAAAACTACGTTTTTCCACCAGACCAGACTTGGTTACTGATAACCAAAAAATCGATGACTAAAAGAGTTTGCAACAAATTTCATGATCGATTCGTTGTGTCGCGTGATGCGGAGACATTTTATTTAAAAAAAAAATAATTAAAAAAAAACTTCAGTTGAGCACAGAGCGGAGTGAACACACTCGGTCTCATGAACTAATGCTAGCAGAGTTTGGCACCTCATAGATGGGCGGAGCAAAAAACAAACAAACAAGCTGAGGTAGAGGAAAGGTACATAGCAAAGGCAGAGAAATTCGTAATCATGTAACGTCTCCCCTGCTGGGTCCTAGTACGCGTCTCTCACTGGTATAATCAACATCCGTGCACGCGTGTACTGTTTACTATAACAATGTGACCACGTTTGCTTTGTTTCTCTCTGCTGTACACTGAAACACTGCTCTGTCCTGATTCTTTGCAAAGGTAAAGTGCATGTTAATTTGTTTTATTTTTACTTTACAGCAATGATCCCTTTAGTGTGTTTTTATAAATTAAATTTGGTTTACGAGTGTTTTGGATTACGAGCCGCTACCGGAACGAATTATGCTCGTAATTCAAGGTTTCACTGTGTTAGTCCATTTTTATTTTATTATTATTATAACAGCTCAAGGAACAACATGTTTGTGCACTTTCTAAAGATTTTAGTTCTGTTTTTGAATAAAGGGTTGGAAATTAATGCTTTTCTTGTTTTTCTTTAAGCTGATTCATCAAAAAAATTATCGACAGGTTAATCGATTATTATAATTATCGTTAGTTGTTATAGTTAGTAAGAGCCCAAGTGTTTAAGTTGCATCACCATCATCACCACCTATATTTCTCACTTTTCCTCAGGATTAATGCAGACAGACTTTCCAGAGGTTGGGAACCTGAATAGAGCAAAGTCAATGTGGCTATGTTTTCGCACCCAATGGCTTTCCATAGGAGATGCGCCATCAAACCTGTCTATAATCAATACCTTTTCTTTAGAATGTGCTTAGACTGTCCTTATAAAGTGAGCTTTAGAGCAGAGTTACCGTTACTTCAGTCCTCAGACTACATGTTCATGACGTCTGTCTGTCTGTCCTGCTAGCACGTAACACACGTAGTGACGCTAAAATCAGCTAGCCACGTACTGTGACTAAAAAATACAAAATTATTTTTTAAACAACAACAACAATAATAATAAGATTTATTATATGGTAAATTTTACAGTAATAAACTGCCCTTATCTCACCGCTAGCCCTATTAGCTAAGCCGCACTAGCTAGGCTAAAGCTAATCATCACCTCAGCTCGGATTAAAGCTGTAAGAACCCGGATGTGGATCACGCGCAGCGTTAAGGTGGAATAAAGTCTACCTTCTCGCAGTAGAGACCGACCAGCTGCTTCATGCGCCAGTGCGGCCCGGTGAACACGTCCACCTCGTCGGGGAAAGGAGCCATCACGCCTCTCCATACACACACATACACACACAAACACACTTACAGAGACACTCCTCCTTCTCTCCCTCTCTCACACACACACACATAGGATAAACGACTGACACGGGCCGGAGTGACGTCACCTCGTCACGTGGTCAGTAGCGTCTTTAAAGGTGCAGTGAAGCGATTTTACACTAGTAATGGGAAGTTTGAATCATTTTAGTGACTCGGTTCTTTGAATCTCGTTCATCAAAATGAACGGATCTTTTTTTGAGTCATTTAGTTCATTTCGTTCTTTTGATCAGAAATAAAATAAAACGTTGCATTTTCAATAAAAAGACCACCACTACGTCTACATACACAAATTCTGCCTATAGTTTCAGTAATGAAAATATTACAAAGCAGCTAAGGACATATTATAATAAAACATAAATTGTAGCTCACCTCTTATATGTTCCAGTCGGAGTCGTTCGTTATTTTTAATCTATTGCACCGCATAGCGTCTATTGTAGTCACGTGACATAAGGAACGAACGACTCGGGGCTTAAAGATTTTTTTACTGAACAAAAATATAGCATATATAGCAAGATATACATTTAAATAACATAAATAACAAGATATACATTTAAATAACATAAATAACAAGATATACATTTTAAATAGCATTATAAAGTTTGTGTAAACAAGGCACAAAAAACAAGGCATACATTAATTACACAGAAAAAAAAGAGAAATAAAAATAATTTGCAAGTTTGCGAATACAAGTATCGAAAATGCACTCAAGAAAATAATAATTATATAATAAAGAATAAATACAAAAATAAGCAAAATAGATAAGTGAATACAAATGCAACAAAAGGGCCTCTTTTTATTTTTCTTCTAATAAGCCAAAGTCTCTTGTAATTCCAACAAATTTTTTGGCCTTTTTACCTTTCATATGTTCCAATGATGAAACATAATTGCAAATAAAATCCTTTTTTTAAGACTGAAAAATAAGGTTTAGTTTTTATACATTTGCATTTATGAATGAAAATGTTGCCTAAAATCAGCATTATATTAATGAGAAAGTTATTATTCTTATCATCCAGTATTATTCCAAACATAATATGTTTTTTTCAAAAGCAGGCTGTGATTGTATCTTTGGCTCCAACCAATAGGACATATTTTCCCAAAAGATAGGAGAATATTTACAAGAAAAAAAAAGGTGATCAGTAGTCTCAATGTCAACTTTACAGAAAGTACAAGCATTTTGTTCAAAATTAAACCGGTGTCTTAAAAATCCAGATGATGGATAAATACCATTAAATATTAAATGGGTTTTCTTTCCTTTAGGAGCCACTGGAAAGGCAATATATTGTGTTTGTAGTATTTTAACGGTTGGTTTATCATAAGTTTGTAAAAAAAAAAAAAAAAAAGTATAATATAATTAAGTTGGATATATTATGAAATTAAAACAAGAGCGGATGATTTTGTTGGGAAGCGTTGCTTTAAGGTTATTACCATTAAAAAGAAGTGATGGGAGATCACATGAACCATTTGAGATGTTGGTAATGCTGTTTTGTACAAGTTTATAAAACTTTTTGGAATAGCGGGACTTGAAGATTCGCTGAGAAAGAATTAATCAATTCTGTTTCCTGTACATACCCTACGAGGGTTTTGCGATGATTTGCGGATGTGCGCACAGTAGAAAATGAACGAATCACTTTCCGAGATACTCGTTCTTCTGAGTCACGTTAAAGATTAGTTCATAAAGAACGAATCATTCATGAACGACCCATCACTATCTAAACAGTGATGTGTGTCAGTGATGGGAAGTTTGGATAAATTTTTTTTTCGTGGCTCGGTTTTTTGAATCTCATTCATCAAAATGTCATTTAGTTTATTTTGTACTTTTAATCAGAAATAAAAATAAAGTGTTACATTTTCAATAAACAGACCCCCATCACAGCGACATGCACAATTTTACTTGCTATAGTTCCAGTAATATACTACAATACAGCTTACTAAGGACGTATTATAATAAACAGAATGAGCAGCTCACCTCTCATATCTTCTGGTCCGAATCGTTTGTTCTTTTGTCATGTGACTCTCATAGACACTATGCAGTGCATTACACAGGAAACAGAATCGAGCGGTTCTTCTCACGAGTCTTCTAGTCCGAGTCCTTCGTTCTTTTGAATATATTGCACTGCATAGTGTTTATGGGAGTCACATGACAAAAAAAAGAACATACGTAAGTCTGATAGAAAATGACCATCCTGTAAAGCTGTCCTAATTTTGAATAATCCTAATTTTGGGAAATTCTCACTGAGACAGAGTTCACAGTCCAATAGAGCTCTGAGACAAGCTGGTGTCTGTTCAAGCATGCAGTAAACACCTTGTAGTGTATAACCTACATGTACGCGGTAAACACCGTGTCCTCACCCCGACGTCTTTCTGGGGCTCCCTTTAAATTAAGTCAGCTGACCCCGCTGCCTCACCATATACGTATATAAAATGGTATAAACGTTATTCCATAACATTACGCCGACCCACGTAAAATAGACAGATTCACTTATATTACCGCATATATGAAAGCTTATATATTAAGGTTTGACCCTATATAGGGTCAAAGCTTGAGGCCAAAGGGTCAAAGCAGAAAATGAAGTTTGAGCATATCATATCTTGCTGTATCAATAGATAAATGTAAAAGATAGAAAGGTGTCAGAACACAGTGCAACACTGTTTTGGTGGCAATAGACTGACTACTCAATAGACTGATGTTTACAAATATGGAAGGAACATTGCATTGTGGGAAAGAAAACTTGGGCGTTAAACATATATTAAGTTTCAGGGAACTATAGATTAGGTACGTTGGGTCACTTAATTTAGCAATTTGCATGACAATATTGGATTTATGCACAAAAAACTTTACACAATTGTGTTCAAAATAATAGCAGTGTGTTGAAAAAAGTGAGTAGAGCTCCATATCCATATAATAACTTTTAATTTAAATCACACAAATGAATTGGACTCCTGCACGTTCTATTCTGAATCACAACATGAAGAAAAATGTGTTAATGTATTATTAATTTAATATACGTGAAGAAAAACAAATATTAACCTGTTCAAAAAAATAGCAGTGTCATCACTCATCTTTATAAAGTGATGAATTTACCCTTTAAACAAAAATGCTTGAAGTTTAATCTTTCTTGTGCATCTCTGAACTAATATTTACAGTAGTTGTATAACCATGCTTTCTGAGAACTGCTTCACATCTGTGACAATTGTACAACACGCCACAATTCCTCTGCATTTCTTGGTTTTGCCTCAGAAACAGCATTTTTAATGTCAGCCCACAGGTTTTCTATTGGATTAGGGTCTGGGGATTGGGCTGGCCACTCCATAACGGTAATCTTGTTAGTCTGGAACCAAGATGCTGCTCGCTTACTGGTGTGTTCGGGGTCGTTGTCTTGTTGAAACACCCATTTCAAGGGCATTTCCTCTTCGGCATAAGGCAACGTGACCTCTTTAAGTATTCTGATGTACTCAAATTGATCCATGATCACGAGAAGCGTCCCCATATCACGAGAAGCGTCCCCATATCATGATGCTTGTGCCTCCATGCTTCACTGTCTTCAAGTTCAAGTTCAAGTTCAAGTAGGCTTTATTGTCATTACAACCATATACAGTTAGTACACAGTGAAACGAAACAACGTTCCTCCAGGACCAAGGTGCTACATGCAACATAAACTTACAACATAAATTAACAGAGACACTAGACTAGCTAACCAAGAGGCCTAGTTAGCTGGCTAGCAGAGACAGGACAGAGAGATCTAACATAAATTACAACATAAATTAACAAAAACTAACTAGCTAAGTAACATTTTTACAGACAACATAAAGTGCACGTGCAAATGTGCAAACAAGAGCAACAACAAAGTGACAGTGCGCAACCACGACATAACAGACATAAAATATGGTGTTGAGGTAGTGGATAAACGTAAACATTCCTTAAAACAGCAGCAAGATTTGAGGAATTAGTGCAAAAATGTAGTCCAGTAATGATCATTGTGCAAAAAGATTGTTAAAAACAGTGAAGCATTTACAGGTTGGTGTGTACGATAATTTGGTGGTGTAGGTCAGTGTGTCTGCACTTGTGTTGATTAGTCAGTCCAGTCTCAATATTTTGAGGTAGTTGAGTTAAGCTGTGTGATAATGTTTGTGTTTGTGTGTGTGTGAGTGTGTTTGTGTTTATCAGTCCAGTCCCTTTTTGTTGAGGAGACGGATGGCTTGTGGAAAAAAGCTGTTGCACAGCCTGGATGTGTGTGCCCGAATGCTTCGGTACCTTTTTCCAGATGGCAGGAGTGTAAAGTGTGTGTGAGAGGGGTGTGTCCGATCAGCCACAATGCTGGTGGCTTTGCGGATGCAGCGTGTGGTGTAGATGTCTTCAATAGAGGGGAGAGAGGCCCCGATGATCTTCTCCGCTGTCCTCACTATCCGTTGTAGGGTTTTGCGATCCGATATGGCACAATTCCCAAACCAAACAGTGATGCAGCCGCTCAGGATGCTCTCGATAGTTCCTCTATAGAAGGTGGTCAGGATCGGTGGTGGAAGCTGGGCGTTCCTCAGTCTTCTCAGAAAGAAGAGACGCTGTTGGGCTTTCTTCTGTAGGGAGCTGGTGTTGAGGGACCAGCTGAGGTCCTTCTCTAGGTGGACACCCAGGAATTTGGTGCTTTCGACGATTCCCACAGAGGAGCCGTTGATGCTCAGCGGAGAATGGTCGCCTTGTGTCCTCCTAAAGTCAACAACCATCTCCTTTGTCTTGTCAACATTTAGAGACAGGTTGTTGTCTTTACACCAGTCTGTTAGCCTCTGCACTTCCTCTCTGTACGCTGACTCGTCGTTCTTGCTAATGAGACCCACCACGGTCGTGTCATCAGCGAACTTAATGATGTGGTTCGAACTGTGTGTTGCTACACAGTCGTGACACCGTCCCGTGTACTGTGGCTTGAATTCAGTGTTCGGGGGCCTGACAAACTGTCTGCGGCCTCTAGACCCAAAAAGGACAATTATGCTTTCATCAGTCCACAAAATATTGCACCATTTCTCTTTAGGTCAGTCAGTGTGTTCTTTGGCGAACTGTAACCCCTTTAGCACGTCTTTTTTTTTCCAACAATGGGACTTTGCGGAGGCTTCTTGCTGATACTGTAGCTTGACTTCACATAGCTGTCTTCTAATAGTAACAGTACTCACAGGTAACTTTAGAAGTTCTCTGAGCCAATTTTGTTATTCTTCGATTCATTCGAATGGTACTTTTCCTTTTTCTTCCACGTCTTTCTGGTTTTGGTCTCCATTTTAAAGCTTAAAAATGATTTGGTATAATTTTCTGCTCTTCTTTGTATATTTTTTCCATCTCTAAGCAACTTTTGATTCAAAGTACTCTGTTCTTCTGAACAATGTCAGGACAACCCATTTTACTCAGATTTTTCAGAGAGAAATGCACAGGACAACCTTTTCCGCATTTATCCTTAAATAAGGGGAACTTGTTTGAATAGTTCCCTTAAATAAGGGAAGTTGCCTGTTTTTCAAAAAATAATTAACCTCTCTAATTGAACTCTACACTGCTATTTTTTTGAACAGACTAATATTTGTTTTTCTTCACTTATGTTAAACTAATAAAACATTAACACATTTTTCTTCATGTTGTGATTCAGAATAGAACGTGCGAGGTGTCCAATGCATTTATGTGTTTTAAATTAAAAGTTATTATATGGATATGGAGCTCTACTCACTTTTTTCAACACACTGCTATTATTTAAACACCACTGTTTATGAGTCCTTAACTAATCACCTTTCCCACAATGCAGTGTTCCTTCCATATTTGTGAATATCAGTCTACTGAGTAGTCAGTCTATTGCCATCAAAACAGCGATGCACTGGCTCAGATCGGACTTCAGCCTTCCCTGCCCATGTGCATCAGTGAGTCTTGCCCACCCATGACACATAGTCAGGACATACTGTACCAAACTATTGAACTGGCGACAGGAACATGGGCGACAAAGGATTATTGATGCACATGGGGAGTGAAGGCTGGCTCGTATGGTCCAATCCAATTAAAGTGTTAGTGTAGATTAAACTAAAGAATAGGCTCAGAAGCACCTCAGATACATGTTGCTGCTACTGTGGAAATTCACACGAATATTTCTGATAACTGCTATTATTATGAAAATGTATACTACCAAACGTGTAGACTTGTAACTACATAACTTGTTTTTTCAAGGTGTACAGGGAAAATTTAGCAAATTGTGCATTTTTTTTACACATTCTTAGCCTATATAATAGTAACGATTTCTTGATCACATTTAAAATTATTGTGTCCTGTTAATATTTTGTCATCTTTGACGATAATGATAATAAATACAGTATATAAATCTCTTTTTGAGCTCCATTTCTTTCACATTCCTATGAGGCGTGATAACTGGGAATTGAATGAATGGAAAATTTTTCATGTCCACTTCCCAACCAGTGCCCAAACCCCAGCCACTGGATGCAGTGCCGGTCACAAGCCCGGATAAAAGGGAAGGGTGTGTCAGGAAGGGCATCCATGCCAAGTTATTGGGCCCTTTGATGGGAGCAGCCCAAAGACAAACAACAACAACAACAACTCCTGCCGAAGTAAAGACCCATTGTTCACTTGTTCATTCCAGACACCGTTTACAGTTCCCCTTGAATGAGCAGTTTCCCTCCTTTGGAATGGTACTTACTGTAACATGGCTGAAATCCCCCCCGGGGCTTCTTGTGATCCTGTACAGGATAAAACAAAAATAGTTAAAAGTTGGATGTCTTTACTTGATAATGAGATTTTAGTGGTATTCTTGCTCTACCACACCCACTTCAATTAAGAAAGGCTGCTAATTAGTTAAATCAGTTGTGCTGGAAGATGAAAAAAAAAAAAACACTTAAATGTACAGGACAGGGCGTCCTCCAGAACCAGAGCTGCTAGAGACAGGGGGTTAGGGGTAGACATAGGGAATGATAGAGTATTATGCAAACGGCTTAGGCTCATAAAAATAAATGCTGTAGAGCATGGATACCTTTAAAAAAAATATTTTAAAAAATCCTATAAAGCCCATTAATTAATCAGCAGTCAGTATTTAAGCACCCATCAGTCTCACATACAATTTGTGCAGTTTTATACGGAAATTAGCGACGTTTTCCTGAGCATTACCTGTACTTTATATAAAAGTACATAAAATGTACTTTTGAGAAATGTACTTTTGCTTAATTCAACAGCAATATAAAATATATAAGAGTAACAAAGATTATTTGGTTTCCTTTTTAAAAAAAATCTAAAATCTACTTTTATTTTTCTAAATGCATACAGCATTTTATCAAAAATAAACATTCTCATTATTAACAATACAAGGAAGAGCTTAAAGTTCAATGAAATGAATTAGGTGCATTACAGTGTCATACGTTCTTATTTTAAAGCCTTTTCTCAGATGCAAAAATTAAAAAAAGGGTATTTCACATGACTTTAAGTATCAAAAAGACTAAGGCACACTGTTCTGAACTTTTATTGCGTGTCTTAATTTTCGTGTATTCATTTGTCACGAGCCTAGGGTAAATTATAATAGTAATAATATATATATATATAATATATTTGATAGATAATTTTTGATTGTGGTGTCCTAATATATTTGATAGAGATTATGTAGGGAGGGGGTTGGGGGGAGCAAGCCGTGGCAGGGGGGCATTTTAGCGCATAACACTCACATTAAAATAAATTATTATACATGAACACCAAGTTGTGCAACTTAACTTTCAGAACTTAAAGTTTTGTTTTCTCTTGACGCTTTCTTCTTTTCTTGGTTTGCTGATATTTTTATCGCTTCTTTCCATTTTGTAACCCGCAACAGAACGCGGCATCAAATCAATACACAGCTAACTGTTTGCGTCTCTTTTCGCTTGCATGGCAGCTTGCATCCGGAAGCGCGCTGTTACGCCAAACTAATAATTGCGCAAAAACATAACGCAAGTTTTTAAAATAAATTAAAAGAAGCTTCGAGACAGAAGATTTTGCCTTGATAATTTTTTGTAATCGAATTACTCGAGGAATTGTTTCAGCCCTATGCACTTTAAAACTATTTAAAAAATAGTTTTACTAACATACTGTAGAAACAAAAGGAATAACAATAAATGGTTTGAGCATCCAATTTGTAACACCACAGATTTACTACAGAAAGTGATATTGTACACGAGATCAGATAAGAAGTCAGGGACACAGACAATTTAAAGACAAAATCATATTTAATAAACACAACATTATAATTAAGCAGCTAAAAGATGAGCAGTGTACTGAGAAAGAAAGAAAACAACAACATATTACTCTTTCTACTCTTCAATTCTTTCTTTCTTTCTGTTCAGTTTTGGAAGGTCAGAAAAAAACACACAAAAAAATGATCACGACGTTCATCTGGTTTTATCTTCTGTATTCTTAGAGTACAATCTGTACAACTATCAGTCGCATGCAAAGTCTCACTCTCTCACTCTGAATTTAAAATCAGGCTTGTTATTTCAGAAAGACAATAATGTAATAGATTACATACACTGATACGTTTTATATCAAAAGATAGCACTAATCATTCGATTCATCGATCGGGGAGAAGAGAGACGTTAACTGTAGATGCTGTGCATTTCCGATGCAAGTCCACTACTTTACAGAAACAGATTATATCCCCGTTTGAAATGCATTCTTAACACAAATCTCCGCCTACTTCTGAGAGAAATGTCGTATACGTAGCAGAGTGTGATGTTTTGAGCCTGTCTTCGTCAGGTGCTCGATTGGTCCGTCCTTTTATTTTCAGTCTCCCTCTCTCTTCAGTGTAGAGATGATTCTACACTGAAAGCGAGGGCGGATTAGCTAGTCGGCCTGCAACATCTCTTCGATCTCTCTGTCCCAGTTTTCGTCTCGGTTATCCGCCTCGACCACCACCTCGTACTCCTGCAACTCCTGCTGCAGCTCCCGCTCCCACTCGGACGTCTCCTCTGACAGGAGGGATGGAGGGGGAAAAAAAGAGAAAGGTAGAGGGGGTATGTTCATTACTAGTTCATCACTAACAAGTCATAGGCTAAAACTCCCAAACTCTCACTACCACAATTACGAGGGGTGTTCAAGTCAAACCGGGACTCGAGAAATTTTTGGTAAAAGACGCCGTAAAAGCGATTGACATTCACAGAAGACTTTAATCACATGAGACGATGCTAGCCGAGCCCACCAATTCAATTCAATTTTATTTGTATAGCGCTTTTAACAATTGTAATCGTCTCAAAGCAGCTTTACACAATCAAAAGAATTATTTAAATTTGTATGGAATGTGAATGTGTATGAAACCACCACATTCGTTCTTGTCAGTAAATGAATCCCCTCATATATAACAATCCCAATCAGCCCCAAATCCCTTAACACCCTTTATCTCACCGTCCTCATTTTTCTTATCCAGCACCAGCTGCTCCATCTCCTTCCTCAAGTCCTCTTGGTTGATGTTACACGAGTCGAACGCGTCACTCACGAACTCGGATACACCGGGGCTGGTCGAGATCTCCTCGTCCTCGGGATGATGCTGTGGAGAAAAGAGTGAGATATTAGAAGTGACATCGATAAATCAGAGCTGAAGTTCTCAATGACATAATGTGTACAAAATTTTTGAGTTTGCTGATAATTGAAGCTTGTGCGTCAAGTTTACCGCCTCATTTCAAGAAGCTCTAAATCTTCTTTTTTTGGCATTACAAACTACTGAAAGTACAGTGGAACCTTGGATTATGAGCATTATTCGTTTCCCGCCCCCCCCCAACCCCCCCCCCCCCCCCTTGGACAATTCTATTGTTTCACTGTCCAGTCCAGTAAGCGGTGGTAACGCACCAAGCACCCACAAACGGGAACAATATTCTTGTAACAGTATTTTAAAGAAGATGCAAATTTGTCATTTCACGGTTGTAAGTTGCTCTAAATAATAAAAAAAGCGTGAATATTAGTCAAATCATGGCCCTCCGATTCATCGCATAATGTGACTTCGGCATGGATTGGACGGACCATTAGTTTCCTCAGGGCTTTATCCTGGTTACTATGACGATGGAGCTGGCGCGTATCCCGGGAACAATGCGTGCCAGCCTGGGATACGTCCTGCATGAGATCTCACCTGTACCTTCCTCAGTGATATCACTGAACCTTCTGATGCATTTTATGATCATGTACAAACATGTACGACACCAAATCAGAGAATGTGCTGTTGAAATTCCTAAGAGGTCGATGTAATCACAACACGCACCTCGAATCCGCCTTAAATATTACACCATTTTGTGGTGTTGCATGTTGTTATACGTTGCATGCCACGTTAGCATCGTGGTTCCCGTGCAAATCTAAAGACACTGAAAGCTATCCTGGCCGATTTATCTATAATGGGCGTTCAAGTCAAACTGGGACTTTTGATTTTGTGCATAACAGTTATGAGAGTAAAAACTCCCTGTATTTCTCTATATAATCCCCTGCTACACTAATGCACTTATGTGCTTGGACAGCCCATCAGGGAAGTAAGTTTTCTCAATGGGCGGAGCCGTGATCGGACTTCCTGCTTCACATCTTCACCAGAAGATTTTATCACAAATCCCGGTATGACTTGAACGCCCCTTATAATACTTTATATAGTTAGGTAATTCTAAATTAGGCAAATAACCAAGGCTATCTACTACCTGGTTGGACTTGGCGTTGATGGTCGTTGGAGGTGTTTTTGGTCTTCTTGATTCTGCACAGGGAAGAAAAACAAAATGATAAATGAGTAAGAATAAGAATTTTTATTATGAAAGAAGCAAATTCAATTATTAGATCTGTGTTATTTAAATAAGAATTGAACAGGACGATGAGGTGCTTTGACGCCTTTACCATTTAATGTTTGTTATTTTACAGTAATGGCATGAACTAAGATGGTTTATTTACAGTGCTGTGAAATAATGCTGAATACATTTGTGGTCACACTTGAATGATTCAGGTAATCGGTTTAATTTTAATATTACACAAAGATAACCCTGAAATCAAAAAGCAGTTTTTAAATGATGGATTTATTCATTAAGGGAAAAAAAATTAAATAATAATAATCATTGGGGCTGCTTTGCCCCTTCAGGACCTGGGGCCTCATGTATCAACAAAACTTTGCTTACGCCAGTTTTCACACTCATGGTCGGATTTACTAACAGTAAAATTAACGTAAGAATGTGCGTTCTTCCACGCCAACTTTATGTCCGTCATGTATTTCTTGTGTGTGTTTGTTTTATTTCTGTTGGCGACTCCTAGAGGCAATTATGTTAAATTGCACACTACAAAGTATCGCACCAACACATGTGAAAAACATTGCTATTAATTTATAATTAAATCAATGGGTTAATTGACAATATTTTTCTACCAATTATGTGATTTAGAACATATAAAAGCATTTGCAAATGTATACAACCCCTTAGTCTATGGCAATGGCAGTGTTGGCCTTATTAGAGGACATTGTCAATGGCCGAATCCGAAGGGAACGCGTTTTTAGGGATCACAGTGATTTTCTGGCCCATGATGATGACTGGCTTATTAGCCATTTCAGATTTCCAAGAGCTATCCTCTTGGAGCTCTGTGCTGAGTTGGGTCCAAATTTAGAAAGAGAGATAGCGAGGAGCCATGCATTACCCGTTCCCTTACAGGTGCTGACAACGCTTGGTTTCCTGGCAACTGGTTCTTTCCAAAGGGAACTGGCAGACCGCTCGGGGTTAAGCCAGTTGTCTTTGAGCCGTGCAATGCCAGCTGTATGGGACGGGACTATACGCATGTCTAGCAGGTAGCCTATATAAGGTTTCCATACCATGCAGTTGACAAGCCAAACATTAAAGCGCAATTTGCAGCGATCGCCGGTTTTCCTAATGTAACCGGAGCAATCGACTACACGCACATTGCTATAAAGGCGCCATCTGAAGACAAATTTGCATATGCGAATCGGAAACATTTCCATTCAATAAATATGCAAATAATATGTGATGCGCCTAACAAATATTGTGGCAAGGTGGCCTGGGTCAACCCATGATTCATTCATCCTCACAAACAGCATGGTTGGGATGAGGCTCCAAGGTGGCAGGGTGCGCGATGGGTGGCTTCTTGATGAGTGATTTATTTAAAGATATTATTCCAGCCAAGTTTTTTTTTTTTTGTTATTAATTCCGGGGGACAAACTTGCAAATAACAGTTTTTCTCCGGTCCACCTCCGATAGGAGCACCTTAAATTCACATTCTGTGAAGTTTCTCTTCTTGCTTGCTTTTGCCATTGACATTTACAGCTTTGTCCGTACGCAATGTTTTAGTATGAATTCAACGCAAGTCTTTGTACATGAGGCCCCCGGACTCTACCAGAAAATCCTGAAGCAGAATGTCTGACCATCGATTCGATAACATCAAGCTCAAGTGCATTTGTGTTATGCAGAAACGCTCCAGCAATTTTACCTTAAACAGGCTGTTCATACTGTAAAACCCACCAGTGTGGCTGAATTAAAGCAATTCTGCAAAGAAGAGTGGGCCAAAATTCCTCCAGAGCGATGTGAAAGAATCATTTCTAGTCATCGCAAGCACCTGATTGCAGTTGTTGCCGCCAAGGGTGGAACAACCAGTTATAAGGTTTAGGGATCAATTATCCACATATTCAACTGATAAATGGAACCATCATTTAAAAACTGCATTTTGTGTTAACTCAGGTTATCTTTGTGTGATATTTAAATTTGAATCATTTAAGTGTGACGTATATATGTTAAAAAATAAAAATAAAAATAATCAGGAAGGGGGCAAATACTTTTCCCCTAGCACTGTATTTAAATACCACAGCGATTTGCTGATGATTAGATCAGAGCAGCTGTTAATCTGCCCGAACAGACTCAGTGAGACGCTGTGAGACGGGGACAGAACCTGACGTGCTCTCGCTCTGTGGATCGGCCCCGTTCTTGTCGTCGTCTCTCCTCTCCGCGGCTTGCTGTTGCGCCGCCAGCGCCGTGAGCTGAGCCGACTGCTTGATGAGGGACACCCGGTAGAAATAGTTTCTCCAGAACACCTCCTCTTTTACCCTGAAACGCACACAAACAGGTTTCAGAGCCTCAAAGAGAATCACTGGAGCTTTAAAGACGTCTTGTTGCTTGTGTCCCTGTCATAGTCAGCCATGTTTGCAACATTTACAGGAAAATTATTTTTCAAGTTACTGTTTTGTTTTTAACAGGGACGGTATGGTGCGATTCCGATTAACCCATTATCAAATTATCTCTTTCACATTCCTAATGCACATTCCTGACACACAAATATTAAACCTGTTGCTCTCCCTCGCAGCCAGCAGGTGGTGCAAGAGGTCTCGTTCTTACTCACTGTTTTGGAACCAGGTCGAAGCGCATCCTGTTAAGAAGCTCGTCTTCCTGCAGCATGACCAGAGCGATGGGATACATCTGCTCGACGTCAAAGTGGAACTGGACGCCAGCCGGAGGGTCTCGGAGGAAGTTCCTCTTGTCCTGGATATAAACAAATTCTTTTCTTATTTAGCAGAAAACACTTTAGATTAAGGCTTCTTTTGCTCAATGTGTAAAATCCCTGACTTCGATCTGATCATAAGGTGTTAAATGATTTTTCTATAACAACACCTGGGAGAGTTTCAGCTGTACAGGTTTATATCAATGTCTAATATGTTTTCGTTAATTTTGTGGAAGCAGTCTTCAGTAGCAAGACATTGAAGGTGCATTCATCTTACATTACTTAACACAATAAATGTTCGATCCTTTTAATGACCTAATATTTTTTTTTTAAAGAAGAAAAAAACATGTATGACATGACATAAATCCTCTGAAATAAATAAACTACTTTTATCTAGTACTGTGCAAAAGTCTTAAATCACCCTTAATTTCTTCATAATAAATGGTACATCTTTAAAATAAACTGGTTGTTCATGTAACAGCCTCAGTAACTCATTTTCCCTCTCGTCTGTTCCAACAACTCAGCGTTATACTAATCACTGGCCTTATCATCTGTCATCATCTGCAAGTTAGATGATGTTGTTTTTTTATGCTCAAGATATGGATCATATTCATTTTGTACCTTTACCGTCCCAAAAAACATATGCGTCTTATTTTATGCACACTCTACCAGTCAAAGGTTTGGACACAAAGTCCATGGCCTTTCCTAATTTTTTATTTCTTTCTAATTTGTAAGACAATACTGAAGGCGTTCAAAATATATACAATATTAATATATACAAACAGTTGATATTGAGATGTTTCTGCTACTTCTGCTCTGTAAATCCTTCATAACGGCTCTAATCTGAGGTTGTTGTTGTTGGTCTTTCGGCTGCTCCCGACAAGGGGTCGCCACAGCGGACTATCCAGTCTGCACTACAACTTAGCTCTAATCTGAGGTGCTGTTTGTTAATTGGCAATTTCTGAGGCTGGTGACTCTAAATGAACGTCTCCTCTGCAGCAAAGGTCAGTTTTGGTCCTGCTTTCCTGGGAAGGTCTTCATGAGAGACAGTTTCATCATGGACCTTGATGGGTTTTACAAAACAATACTGTTCCAGCAAGAACTATTCCAAGACCTGTTAAAATAACAACTGACTGTTGTTTTTTCGTAGTTACACAATTCCTTGTGTTATTTCATAGTTTTGAAATCGCCAGTATTGTCTGAGAATGTCAAAAATATATCGCAAGACAAAAAACAAAACACAGAATTGTCCAAACTTTTGTCTGGTACTTTATGCATATTATTCCACAACATTAAAATGTGACTACAGCTGGATAAAACTGTATGTTAAAAATGCAAACTGCTGTGGTCCAAGACTAAAACAATCACTACAATGAAAAAAAAAAAAACTCCAGCCATCATTAAGAGATTAGAGAGGGATTTGGGATTCAGCCTTGTGTTAAACACAGACGGTTTAGATGCGATTTCGAACGATTACTAATCAGGAACTAATCAAGTCCAAGCTTCGCTTAAGATGACAACGTTATCAGATGTGTTTTCATGCTGAAAGTGCTTCTGAGACTGGGTTTGAATGTGTATTTTGGCATGTAAATACGGACCAGACCTACTTGCACGCACGCTGTGACCAACAGTTAGTTTTTGTTTGTTTGTATTAGGGTTTATTGCCAGATCAGCTTCACAGGCTATTTCATGGCAGATACACATTAAACAGTTAACCAATGTATACAAACCAATATAATGTTAAGTTATAGATATAATGTAAAAGATTTAAAAGGTAAAAAAAAAAAGGATATATAAATGAATATTAGATTGATATAAATATATGGCCTTAGCCAGAAGAATAAGATTTTGTAAGGTGCTTCAGTTTTTCTGTTTTTATTTTGCAGAATAAGTTCATTAAGGCTTGTTCTAGTAGAAATCGTTTTCTTATGGCATTAAAAACTTGGGCAGGTTAAAAGTATATACTTTATAGTCAGATTAGTGCTACAGTGCGGACGAGCCATTACCGTCTATTATCACCAATCAGATTGCTCGGTCGGAACTGTATATATTGTAGTATAATGATAATTTCTCTCAACAGCAATGCGCTATACAGAATATATAAATTTTTTTCTTTAGGGTTGAAAGGGTTGACCTAAAAGTCCTGAGACTCAACCTCATAAGGTCCTGAGTACTGAACATGAACGAGAACTGACCACCTCAACGGTTCGAACGTGGATCAGATTGGATCAACTTACCGCCGATAAAGCTAAGATCTGCTGCTGAATGGTCTCCTCCTCACTGTAGCCCACCCAGGGAGGCACCGCTGCATCTACACGGGCACAAAGAAAGACATGAGATTCTCGGTGTGTTCAGTTAAGAAAACTGGAGAAATAAATAATAATAAAAAAAAAAAAAAATTAATTATATCCAGCACATGTTTACCAGTTTTCTTGGCATTTTTCTCCTGAACAAACTTTTCCTGTTCCTTCTGGAAATCTCCCAGGATGGTCTGTGGACATGGAGATAGAGACACCAAAAGGGAGCATTAAAAAGAGAGAGAGAGAGAGAGAGAGAGAGAGAGAGAGAGAGACTAGCATTAGATTTGCTATTTGTTTTGCTGCGTTCAAGATGTAAATGCAGCTAGACATTTCGACCTACGACCAGATAATCCACCAAAAACACTCTTGAAATTTCAACGTCACCTTTGGGACAGACTTCTTAACTACCTAACTTTTTAACTAATAGTTCCTTCACCGTTTGGTCCACACAGAGCAAAGTCCACCTTCACCAATCGTTAATGAGTTTAGAGCAGAATTCTGACCAAGTTAACTCTGTAACACTGACTGTACTCGTCTGTACTGCACCGTTTGAGGCAGAAATCACTGATATCACCAGGTTAGCTTGTTGCCAAGCTGCTTTCTGTTGCGATTTCAGCTCACTATAGGACGACAAAGGAAACAACTACTCAAAAGGCATGTGACTGTAAAAGTGCAAACAAAAGGCATACTTTCATCAAGACATTTTTTTTAACCTTGTCATACATCATCTCAGGAATTCATTGTAGGCTCTCCAACCTGTCAAGCTGGATTAAAGATAGATCTTACGACTATAATCTAAAACACACAGTCACAAGGGTTCACAAATATTTGGACAATGGTAGATTGTTTTTTTTTGTACGTGTTTTTGCCCATGTACAATGGATTAAAAAAAAACAAAACAAAAGGTAATAATGTTGTAAATGAATTGTAGGATTCCAGCTTTAATTTAACAAATTAACAAAAATTTATCATTAACCATTTAGGAATTTCCTTTTACACGGTCGTGCCATTTTCACAGGCTCATAAGTAATGGAACATAAATAGTATCATGGCCAGATGTGGCCTGTTTCTTCATTATTAGCATAATATGCGGACAAACCGTTTACAGAAGACTTTGAGCACAGTACAGTGATGAGTCTCTTCGCTGCAGTTAAACGTAGTTAAGTCCATACGTCTGTGAATGATGATCTTGGCTGATGTGGCTCAGAGCTCACTGCAGTCATTTCCTCAGTGAGTGGAACGCCTCATACTTAAAAAATCTGCAGATAACTTTGTGAGACGCATCTGCCTGAAGGAACTGTACAATCATTCACCAACACCTCTTGCACGTTACAGGAACTCTGGGCTGGAAGTTATTGCCACATCACCCCCCCATATAGTCCTGACCGCATTCCAAGTCATTTCCACATGCTTAAAAGAGTTCAGGGGAGGCCGATGTTTTAGCCATGAAACTATTTTTCTCTCGTGATTGTGGACAGTTATTTAGCACTTTAAAAATAAAAAAAGTCAAAGTCACAGAGTTTGACTTGAACGCACCACGTATTAGAGAGACCGCGAAACCTTCACAAGTGGTTGACTCAACAATCGAAAAAGAAGGAATGCAAGGAACTCTGAAAGTGACAGGAGTATCTGTCAACAATCAAGAGACACCTCTAAACATGTAAATACAGTGGCTTTACTTGCTTAAAGATGTAAACCACTGATAACACTCAAGAACAGAAAGGTCAGATTAAAAAAATAAAATAAGGATTTAGTTTTTAGGTTAGGCTAAAGAGAAGAAAAACTGCACTGTTCTAAAACAAGATAATCATGTACCAGAATAACTGGAAGAGAAGAACATGGAAGGAAATTAAGGTCTCGTGTTTTGAAGCATCAAAGCATTTCACTTCATCTGTTAAACATGCCGGAGGCAGCGTTATGGCACGGGTATGCGTGGTTGTCAGTAGAACTGGGTCACTGGGGTTTACTTGTGATATCTCAGCTTCGTACAGAGCGGTACATTTTGCTCTGATCCGGTCAAATGCTGTATAATAATGGTTATATAATTTGTCTGTGACCTACAATGGAAAAATATTGTAGCAAGCAACGATAAGTGGGCCCAAGCAGCTGCGCCATTGCCACCCAGGCACACCGCACAACCGGTGTGCTTCATATATATGCTAAGACCTGTTAAGTTAAAAGCATCACACTTAAACTTATGGTGAAAATCAACTAATGACATCCTAAGTGAAATTGTATTGAATGACATCAAATAGAGCGACATCATAGTGCGATGCTTTTTTCCATCATTCAGGTCTTTTATACGCTTTCATAGTATGATGTCATATTGAGTGTGTTGGGGTTACCATTATGGCATAATTCGTACATATACAAAAATTGTTAAGTGGGCGTGTCCATACGTTCAAGATATTTGCAAAACGATAATGTTTTTTTAAGATGAGTAATAGAACACCATCAATATGTTTTTTTGAAATTTTTGTCTAAAATAATAAAAATACTGCCATATTAACAGATGCGTTCTACATTTTTGTAATATGCGCTTAAGACTGTGCAATTAAATTCCATATGAATAAAGTTGCAGGAACATCTAGTATATTATATAACAATATAATTATATATGACTAAGGATGTTATGAGCTACATTTCGCCATAAGTTTAAGGCCTCGCCACGGCTGAACCATTTGAGATATCAAAAATTCCTTCGCAATTTTGTATCCTCATTGTCTTGCGATCATACAGACCAGGTTTTCTGGTGATCGTATAAAACCCATAGGAGGAGTATATCAAAATCCACTGGGTGCGTTTTACAAATAATCCAAAATAATGAACTTGCAAAGTGAAAATTGTTCTGCTCAATGAGATCTAGACGTGTACAGAGTTTCACTTGAATACGTGTGCATGAGCTATTCAGCAAAATCTCCCATGGCATCCTAAAGGCAGCAGATTCCACCTGGAATGGGCACTAATGTGAAAACATCCGCTGACTTCCAAACAATCGCAATCCCAGTATTTATGATAATGTTTGTCCATCGAGTTCCTTTCAAATCGCTATAATTCCTACGTGGTTCGTACAATATTTTCAATAAAAGCTGAAAGTTTTTTTTTTTTTTTATCATATTGTGGCGATGTAAAAAAGGCCAAATACTTACCAACCAGACTGTACAAGTTGTTCATGAATACAGAACAAATTGTGTGAGTGAAAAAACAAACAAACTTTTGTTTTTACAAGCGACTCACAAAACCTGATTGGATTTTTTGCCCCATTGTGTCATTTTTCCTTTCTAAGTGCGACGTTTTGCCACCGTAACGCCAAACTGTAAACCGAGTCCTGGATCCCATTTAGAGATGAGACTCGAGGATCTGGTTGTAAATCCGCACCTTGTCGAAGATGCCGTCGATGTTCCCTTCCTCCACCGTCTTCTTGATGGTGCTCGCAGTTTCTGCCACCGACTCCGTGATCTTCTTCGTCGCGCTGCTCGCGAAGTTCAGGATGTATCCTTGGGGCACAAAAAATAATCCGGTCAAACTGGACCATTCGAGTGTCATGATCAAAGCAGACTGTAATTATCACACTGCACGTGACTAGATTGTTATCAAGCATTAAAAGAAGGTGTCCCAGGGGGCCATCAGGGTTGCTTATGGCGACTTTAATCTGGTTCACTTAAAGCGTCCTGATGAAAGACAAATAGTTTAACAGTTTAATAATATCCTGTCTCTTTTGTCTTGTTAAACACTTTTTAACACTTCCGGATGTCCTTTCTTGCTCTGTCAGGGTTTCATAAGAGCTAAGCAAGAATTAAGCTAACACGAACACCATAAACGACACGAATAAACATAGAAAAAGATTAATACACATGGAAATAAAAAGCGGATGCGAACTGACCGCTCAGGCCTTTGGCTTGCTGTAGAATCGCCTGGTTTTCTGCCATTTTCTCGCGTTTGTTTACTTCGTCCTCCTCACTTCCGGGTGTCTTCTTCGCCTCCTCCTGCAAATCTTCTTCTCCTCCTCCGTGTCCGGGTGTGGACTCGATTCCTAACCACGTTCCCCAACTTTTAAACATCCTCCCTGTTGTTTTTTTCGTTAATGCTCTGACAAAACTAGTTACACGACTGCTGCTAATGGGACGTCTCAGTCCATTGGTCCGCCTTTTCCACGTAGAGCGACGCGCACTAGCGTACTGCGCAGTACGCACAGCTAAACGCAGCTCCCGGTCTCCATAGCTACGCTTCCGCACTTCTATCGAGCACTGCGCAGTACGGAAGTGCGCGTCTCGATTTATGCATAATAGGCAACGTCATTGTCGGAGTTCTTCCTTGCTTGTTTTTCTCAAAGAGGCGGAGTGGAAACAGCGCCCTCTGGTGTGCAGGATTGGAATCGACCGAACACATTGTGACTTTTAAATTGCCTCTTAAATCTTAGGAATATTTCTTCATTCATTATTCATTTATTCATCTTCATTTTATCTGTATACAGACGGCCTTTAAATTCTAAACAAATTGCTGGGGTATACATTTTGGTCCATCTGGAACATCGTGACTGACTGAGAGATATATCTGTCGTTTCTATGGTAGTCACTTTAGGGGTCGGGTTGCCAATTAGCCTAACCTGCATGTCTTTGCACTGTGTGAGGAAACCAGAGTAACCGTAGGAAACCCAGCAAGGACATGAAGAACATGCAAACTCCATGTACACCCACACAAACCCCAAGGTGGGAACCGAACCCAGACCCTAGTGGTTCAAGGCAACAAACCTATGCTAAGCCCTACGCCACTGACACCGCCTCATCATTCGTTAATGTTCTCTGATTTGCAATTCATTCTTAGACATACATAATTCCTAGACATACTCACACCCAAGTATTTCTCTGACATCACTATAAATAGGCTCATAGACATTCTGGTTCATTGTACTGATATGAATGTGTGCTTTCATTCTCTCTTTTATTCCCCCCCCACACACACAAAATAGACCTAATGTAAAAAGAATGGATGTAAACTGGAAGCCACACCAGTCATTAATCAGAGAACGATCGCACTCTTTATAAGTCTATTTATAGCAGCATGGGACATTTACTGCTGCTTTACGGTATTGTAGCTCATGCCATGAGGAAGTAGATCATGTAAAGTACTTACTGAGATGCCGTAGATTTACTGAGAGCTTTTCTCCTTTTCAGGAAGTGGGCGTGTGCTTTGAACACTGGAGATCCTGGAGGTGTGTGGCTCATTGGTATGCATAATGAGTGCATATAATTTGAGCAATTATAAATTACAGCAACAGTCAGCTTGTATTCCTGTAATGACTGACTAGAATATAAATGATATGCCCTGGCCTCAACCACTCACAAACCCCTTCGACCAGGACGATCTTGATGGTTGTTGTTGTTCAATCACACTCACATCAGGGCCAGCTCTGTCTTGCAAGTCGGCATGAAACAGGTTGTGTGCTACAGCACTTCCGCCTCAGCCACCAGAACAAAAAGAGGATGCGTGTCCTGACCCGACCTTCTCCTGGACCAGGATAAAAAAAATTACAGTGTGATTATTTCTGGTTTATGCTTAGTCCTGTAAAAGAAATCCAACAACCTGATTTGTTACCAAGTTGCGTTTAGCAGACGCCCTTATCCATAGCGACTTATATTTCTATCTCATCATTTTGGTGGTTGTTGGGTTTGAACCTGGGACCATCCCAAACATAGTCCAATGCCTTAACCACCAAGCAACCTCTCACCCCCTTATATCTTATTATCTTATTATTATATTATCTGTTGATGAGATGGGTTACATGCAAATAGGCAGACTAGTTTTTCACTCACTCACTCACTCACTTACTCACTCACTCCCTCCCTCCCTCACTCACTGTCCATAGTGCTTTGTCCTGTATTCAGGGTCGCGGGGGGCCTGGAGTCTATCCCAGGAGACTAAGGGCACAAGGCGGGGAACACCATGGACAGGGTGCCAATCCATCGCATGGCACACAGACACACACACACACACACACACACACACACACAGAAACTCATTTACACACTACTGGCAATTCGGGAACGCCAATTAGCCTAACTTGCATGTCTTTGGACTGTGCGAGGAAACCAGAGTATCTAGCACGGGGAGAACATGCAAACTCCATGCACCCTGGAAGTGTGAGGCGACACCGTGCCACCTTACAGGAAGTCTCCAGTGACTTAAACCACCACTCATGACAAGAATGCAGCAGGGCGGTGGTTTTGTAGTTATCACCGTTGTCTTGCACCTCCAGGTTGCGGGATTGATTCCCACCTCGGGGTCTGTGTGCATGGAGTTTGCATGTTCTTCCCGTGCTTGGTGGGTTTTCCTTTGGGTAATCTGGTTTCCTCCCACAGTCAGAAGACTGAGTGAGTGAAAAAACCCGAGCGCACAAACATTAAGACGGATGAGCTACAGCTGAAGGAGACCACGCCAGGATCCAATCAGATCATCCAAGAACAGGAACCAGTGGACAAAGGGTGGCTGAAATGGGACAGTTAAAGGCCGGCACCAAGAACCATGTGAACATTAAGTGACGCGCTTTGCCTGAGTGTATAAAGATGAGGCATTTTCTGCATTTAGGAATAGTCAATTCTGGAAACCAATTTCCGTTTAATGTCAGGATTGTGATGAGAAGGTGGATATTAAAGCAGGAGAGAATCAATCTTGCAGCTAAATTTCCCAGGAGGGCTTTAGAGGCGGGTATTAGAGGTGAAGTTTTTACAAACTGAATAACGCTGCTTATTACTGTCGAACCCGCGTGAGCCAGGAGGCAAGACTGATGTTACTTCAAAACGAAACAAAAGAACAAAAAAAACCCATTCAGACTTAAACTGATTACCGACGTTTACACTTTCTCACCGCATCCCTGAGGGGATAACAAGCCTTTTTACTTCTTTCTTTATTTGTATTTCCAGAGGACTAATAAAGCCGCGCTGCATCGTGTCGAACTTTTATGAGAGTAATCTGGAGAAAGTGGGACGACTGAACGTACCCATGAATCTCAGGATATGACTGTGTCCTTTGGGAAGACATGGGAGAGATGAGCTCAGGTTTTACGCTCCACTGGAGGACAGGCTCGTAAAAATCTCCAGCAAGCTGAACACGACGGCACTTCTTAACCTTGGCTCGGATCCTAAGACTGTCAGGAAGTGTGGGGAAGAACATTGATTAACCTGCACACATCATGTTTACAGCAAACTATAGAGCAGGTGGAAGTGGTTTGGATGAGAATTAGATTATATTTTTGATCGAATGTTTTTATCAGCTCGTTCCCACACCTCAATGAACATCTGTTTGGACAAAAAGCGATATAGACGACCATGAGTAAATTCAATTCTTGAACTTGATTGGTCAGAAACTTTGGTTTCGACTTTATTCCCAGATGCACGATAAATCACAAATGATGTCATCCATAACATTAATGCAACCACCAGGTAAATTAAATAACATTAATGATCAATTATATACCAGTACATAAAGCTCCAGTAGCACAAGGGAACCATAAACCCAAGTGGTTTTAATCTTAATGGTTTTAATTTTATGTTCTAAAAGGCCTATATCATGATATCGATATATAGTGATAATATTTGTCACACCATGCCTTTATGACATAGATTTTGTGATTAGATATTGTGCTGAAGCTGTATTGTTTTGTTTAATGATTGCGCAATCTGTTAATTCTTATTTATATTGATTATGATTAATGGATGTCATTTACAGACAAATATAACCAACTTGTTTTAAGAAAGAATTTGAGCCGTGTTCAAGTCAAACCGGGACTTGTGACTTATGACTGGTTTAAACTTTCTAACTTGATGGTACAGTATCCAAGCAGTAAAGAAACAAAAGGTTTAGTGCAATAACTGCATTCTGTTATCCTGCACAATCAGGAGTCCCGGTTTGACCTGAACGCCATTTGAAGCTTTATACAAATAATTAAATTGAAGAGAAGAAGATTAAATCAGACACACTCCAGAACCACTTTTAAATATGTGTAAACAAATTTTATTCCATGTTGAGCCACAAACACAGCAGGACGGATTCACTCTGAACCACAACATGTGGAGACGGTCGGGTGAAGGGGAACGGAGGAGGATCCGGTGGGCCATGGAGGCCAGATATAGCAAAAATCACAGCATTACAGGTTTACTGGATATCAGTGATCGATATAAGTGGAATATAACGTGGATATACGTGTGAATGTGACATAAAACAAAGTGAGCCGTGATTATAGATGTCTGAATGTGTGACGTCATTTAAAGGAGCAGTCCGTCAGGAATTTCTTTAATTCTAATTCACTCCATTCTAAAAATGACAAAGTGCTGCTTTAAAACTGAAGAGTTACAGCATTTCGGTGTCGCTCGACAATCAGTAGTTTAACACAGTGAATCATCGCCGATGATCGGGAACGCTCAGTGCCGGGAAGTCCACGCGTCTCTCGTGCTCTCTGCTCTGACCTGCAACCCTGCTGCGTATACATCATGGAAAACTGATAGAAAACATAAATGATAAACTCTTTGGTTTTGTAAATAAATCTCTTTCTATCCCCCTTTTTTTGTAGTAATAATTTTTTTTTTCCATTTCCAAAATGTACTTTTTCAATTCTCCAACTGTTAAATTAATTCTTTCATGTTCTGTTCTATCCAAGGCCACTGCGCCTAGAAAAAGTATGTGAGCTGCTCTCTCGGGCCTTTCGCTATTTACTTATTAAAGCACAGAACCATAATGCGTTTAAAGAAGAATTAGTGCCACTAATCCGAATCAAGTACAAAGTCAAAGTGAAGAAAAAAAATATTCCATACCAATAATTATTAAGAAAAATTAAAATAATTTTAGATGGTTAAAAAAATTGCATTTTTGCTTTAACAAATTTAAATGACCTAAAAAAATAAATAAAAAAACAGCAAGGTAAATTGATAAGAAAGAGATTTGAGGTAGAGGAACGAGCATGAATTTTTTAAAAATCTTTTTTTTGCATTCTCCCCAAAGTAACATAAGATTTTATGACAAACTTCTGCTGCCTTCAAGTTCTGTTAGTAAAATCATAATCACAAGCTGAACGCTCAGGGAATTCACTATATTGTTGTAATTTTGTTGTGATCTTGAAATATACAGTATACAGAGGAACCTCGTCGTACGAATTGAATTCATTTCGGAAAAATAATAATGTTAATGCAAATAATCCGTTCCAGCCAGCCAAAAATATTACCAATTTTTTAAAAATTGAAAAATGCGCGGAAAATCACGTAGCTTTTGAAGGCAGCTTTTGTTATCATGGATTGACTTTTTCATACAGCGTGAAAAACAATCCGTAAAAATGAGGGGCTCCCAGGCGTATGTGCGACTTTACCAGTGTTAGGTTTGTTTGTCGAAAAATGCTTTGTATGCCGATGCAAATAAAAAAAAAAAAAAAGGCATTCGTATGCCGAGGTGCTGCTGTAATAGAATATTTAATTTAAGTGCTAACTTTTTATATTTGGTCAGATTGGGCAAAATTAACTTAAATTAACAAAAGAACCAGATAACAAAAGTGCTCTCTTATGTCGTACGTTCTTCTGAGCAGAGTACCTAAAAGTACCTAAAAACCTTTCTATCCTACTAAGCTACACTTTTTCTCAAAGCACAGTGAAACCCAGACATTTTGGAATAAAATAATATCAAAATGGACTTTTTTGATTTTTTAACCAAATGCATGTTTTGTGTCTTTAGTTCTGGTATTTATGCAGACCTAAAATACATTTTGAGGTACACGATCATCTGCCAGCCTAAATAATCTCTCGGCTCGGTGCGGCACTTATATTTTATTTTTCCCTTCCTGGTTTCGTGCTGTAATCCAAAATAATGTTGAAAGAGCACTGAAATACTTTTTTTTTATTACAGGCAATACAGTATGTAGCCTGTAATGTGATGCTTTGCTTTTTTTCCCTTTTTTTCTTCTGTTAATGTGCAGAAGCCAAACGATTATGATCGATGACGTCATCAAGTACAGAGTGTAAACTTGAGCTGATCTTAAGGCTGAGTTGAGTTAAGGAAATGTCAGGGCTGTTTTCCTGATGAAGCTGTACAGTGCTACATTGTGTGTGTGTGTATGTGTGTGTGTGTGTCATTTAAAGCATTCAGAGAAAAAAATAATGACATATGTATTGTCAAACTGCACTACGATATATATGTGTGTGTGTGTGTGTGTGTGCTACATCTTTAAACAGACAAACTGTGAGTGTGTGTGTTAAAGACGGCGTGTCCTTCTCCTCCGTTTAGGTGAGTCCGATCTCCTCCAGAACGCTGCGAGGGGTCTCTGCTTCCTGAAGAGGGCGAAAGAACAGCAGTAGGTTTTATCTGGGATTCACACACACACACACACACACACACATACACACACAACCGCGGCTGTGTTCCAATACTGTAACAAGGACGAGCCTTGGATTACCTTTATATTAAGTTGAATTTAGTTTCCTTCTATACACACACATCTACACACAACACACACAAACAGATCAAATATACTGCACTGTGTGTTCGCATACCTTTATATCAGAACCAACAGTAATATTTATTATATTTTATTAGCTCAGACTACACGGGCCAGCCTTCACTCCCCATGTGCACCAGTAACCCTTGGCCACCCATGACCCTGCTGCCATTTTTATAAGATATTTTAAGTGCACGTACTGTGACAAGGGACAGATTGTGATGGCTGGACAACTGGGTGAGAGCAACTCCAAAACTGCAGCTGTTCTGGGATGTTCCCAGTCTGCAGTGGTCAGGACATACAGAACCAAAAGTAAATCCAGTGATCCGAAGTCACAGAATCGTTGATGTGCATGGGGAGTGAAGTTTGGCCCGTGTAGTCTGATTCAATAGAAATTGTAAAAAAAAATTATAATAAAAAAAGAAAAAATTGATACTGGTCCCGATAGACAGGTGTCAGAACACACAGTGTATTACTGGTTTTGTGGCAAAAGTGGGGACCTACTCGATATTAGGCAGGTGGTCATAATATTATGATCAGTGTACTTTACATATGGACTATGATTTGGATCAATGTGTCAATTTAGAAGCAAAATTAAACTTTTCAAGGCATGAATAATAATTTAGTTTGGCTATGTCCATTATCACCCAAATGAGGATGGGTTCTAATAAAAAAAAAAAGAAAAATCCTAAGTCCTAGGAAAAAAGTTCCTAACAAAAAAAATCCTAATTCTTAGGAAAAAAATTAAATTTTTATTTCCTGATTCCTATGAAGAAAATTCCTATTTAAAAAAAAAAAATCTAATTCTTAGGAGGAAAATTCCTAATAAAAAAAATCCCAATACCTACTGTAGGAAAAAAAATTCCTTTCTTTTTTCTTCTCAGAAACCCTCTCAGGGTTTTTGTGCATTTTTCACATTTTATACAAATTTCCATAATTTTCCTTTGATTGTGTAAAGCTGCCTCGCGGCAATGACACAATTGTTAAGAGTGCTATACAAATAAAACTGAATTGAATATTGGTAGAATCTGGGAAATGGATAGAATTTGGCTAGCAATGTAATTAAATAATTCAAGAAAAGTTTGTCACATTCCTACGGAACAAAGCTGCTATCACAATGGAGTCATTGTAGCAGGTTCAGTAGCATCACAGAATGTGTGTGTGTGTGTGTGTGTTCATGTTAAGCAAAGGAACACAGCTCTGGTTTATGAAGATTAACATCAGAGACCTAGTTCACCTACCTGAGACTGCTAAATTCCAGGAACAAGTGGTTAGTGAATGTCAGTAGAGGACACACACACACACACACACACACACACACACTCACTCAGACACGCAATGAAACTTTTTGACCAGCGTGTAACGAGAGACATGATCAAACAGAACGCTCTAAAATTTCTCTTTAAATGATCCTAAAATAAACAGTGTGTGGGCATGCGGCATGACTCAGAGACGGCTGAGTAACTTAGAGAGGGACGATTAAAGAGTGACAGAGAGGAGGGGACGTGAAATGAAATGACAACACTCTCAGGGAAAAAAAAGGGTACTACACTGTTTTGTTCCCCGTGTATTCACTGTACTGTGGTGTAACTCTTTTTTAAAAAGAGATTGAAGATACAGACACAGTTAAGAGTGTGATCTAACTGTGGACACATACAGAAGGAGGGACAGGAAAGGTTCCGGTTTAGTACCCGTTTTTCTTAAGAGTGTAGAAAACACACGTTGAGGAGTGATTAGAAGATACACACGTGGGCTGGTGAGACACAGAACACACATCGCACTTACTTTGGCGTCCTACACATTGCGTCAAGCACAAAGTAAAGAGAGAAGTGACCGATGAGAAGAGGCGTCTCTGCCTAAAAGCCCGAAGGCGAACCAAGCTAATCTGCCAGGTTCTCGATTCAGGAATCCATCCGTCACACAGAAATGTGAACCGTGAGTTCCACATCGGAAAGTGAATGGAAATCAAAATAAGATTTTGAAGAACAATTAAAATTCAAATCAAATTAGAACTGGAATAACAATCAGGGAAAAAAAATATATCTGAATCCGAATCACAATTAGAATCAGAATTAAATCAGGTCCACACACCCAACCCCCCATGATTCACCCCAGTACGCCATCATCACATCATTATTAATCTTCAAAAAAGTTCTCTGACTTTAAGCGACTCAGCAGTCGAATCTTGGTCCCTTTTCACTTGGTGCAGTCAGCTCCGGTGGACGCAACCCATTTCCACAGATCGATTCTATCCTCGCTGCCTCTCTCGCTCTCACTCAGACAGGGTTTTAACGCTTGGCACTGAACATGTGCATCCTTTGCTAAAAGTGCTGAATCATTCATGACCCGCTGAGCTCTGCAGCTCCTCGATGCATCTGCCAAGCGCATTAAAGCGACTCCAGAGCCTTTGACAGCAACGGTCTACAGTACCAGTCAAAAGTTTGGATTTATTTTCGACGTACTAGAACAATACTAGATTTTATCAGGACTATGAAATAATGCATATAGTAGAATCAGGTAATTAAGTTACAAGTTGTTCTGGAACAGTTCCTGCAAGATTATTATTGTTTCAAGTGCATTTGCAAAACCCATCAAGCACCATGATGAATCTGTCTCTTCTCATAAAGACCTTCCCAGGTAAGCTAGACCAAAACTTACCTCTGCTGCAGAGGAGATGTTCATTTAGAGTTACTAGCCTCAGAAATCACCAAGAAAATTCCTTAAAAAAAAAAAGAATTCCTAATTCCTAGGAAAACAATTCCTAATTTTTTTTTAATTTCCAATTCCTAGGAAGATAATTTCTAAAAAATAAAAAATAAAAAAAAATCAAATTTCCAGGAAGAAAATTCCTAATAAAAGAAAAATCCTAATTCCTAGGAAGAAAATTCCAAATTTTTTTAAATTCCTAATTCCTAGGAAGAAAATTTCTAATAAAAATTAAGAGCCGTTATGAAGGATTTACAGAGCATAAGTAGCACAAACATCTTAATATTCAAACTGTTTAAAGGAGATTTTGGACGCCTTCAGCATTGTTTTATAATGTAGAAAGAAATAAAAATCAGAAAAGACCACAGAATTTGTGTTTAAACATTTGACTGGTAGAGTATGCCAAAACCGCGGCATTTCAACAGGAAATAGAAAGGTTTAAATTTTACACATTTACCATGCAGAAAAAAATTTTAGATCCTTTTTATTTGAGGAATAATTTTTATTAAAAAAGTATAATTATTTCTATACAGTTTTCAAACTTTTACAGATTTCCACAATTCTTCAAAGGTAGGACTCTTAACGGCAGACCTGGGTTGATATGTAAATCATTTTTAAACGCACCACCAATGTTCACAAAGTTACCCCCTCAGTCGTAGCCTATGAGGTAGCTGACTGACTGACTGAAAAATGTCCCATCCAAACACAACCAAACACACAATTGTTTTTCAATCATGTTTTCTCAGTCAATGATTACCCCTATGATGAGGCCAAGGCTTAAAATGTTTCATATTAACATACTTTCCATATCCTCCAGGTCATTTGTATATTTTGTGGGTTGTCTATAGGTATAAAAACAGCCTCTTAAATACTCCATACATTTCCCATTAAAATACTCATTTTGACGGACCAAAGATTTTTAAAACTGTTGATATTGTAGTACATCAGATGTACTACACTGATCTAGTCTTTTAGACATTGCACAATCATAATGCAGCCTACCTCATTATACCTAGAGGTCAGAAATGGGAACTGCAACAGGCATTAATAGAGGCCCATTGGGGTAGGTATCACGCTGCCCCATGACCATGTTATTAACATTTTCAGCCAAGGACAAGGACTGAACAGGACAACTGATGGGAAATAACTTGATTCAAGAAATTTTTCCAAACAAAGAAAAAGTCGAAGAGTGTCCAATGTGAGGCGTTTCTGTCAAATCCATCAAATGTGACGAAAATCCACTAGCTTTTTATCAGCCTAAATCAAAACTCAAATGTTTTATCCTCTTAGTACCCTTCAATTAAGCCTCAACCCCCCATATTCAAGTCAAAATTCTGAAATCCTTAATTGTTCTTGACGTCGCTACTACCAGCAGCCGTTCATTTTACAAAACAAGGTCATACCAGTCAGCACGTTCCAGTCAAGGATTAAACCAAATACAGATTCCTGCCTTGATCAGATTTTTAGGGCCTCTTTCACCTTCATTTTAGAGCCAACAATGAAACTCTTAATTCACATCCAAATTCTCATGCTAATAGGGTCCCATATAAAAAAATTTAAGAGCCCATCCAAAGAGCCTCCGCAGGTGAAAATGAGTTACTGCTGAGTCGTTTATCATCAGAAAACTGCAAAAGAAACCCCCAACATGACAGGGGAAGGTTCTTATATGAGGTCACATTTAAGCACCAGCCAAAACAAAAACAGAAAAAACACACTTTTGTCCAAAAATTATTAAAAAGTGTGTTTTTTTTTCTCTAACCTATAGGTTTCTCTCCGCAGTCAATAAAGCACTTAATCAGAGATCTGAGAGTCATGAGTTAAACAAATAGTTTATTATTATTATCCTCATTATTATTAGTTAACTTTTACTTTGGATCTTTGTGTTGGATCCACAGCAATAACAGTAATTATGTTAATCTGTAATGTTAAAACAAGAAAAAAAGGAAACAGTTCCTCAGTTCCACATATTACAATATTTCACCGCAATCATTATTTAGAAAATATTGGAAACAAATCCGGACCATTTCACACGTACACACTTCTGATCCAGATTCACATGCAACATTTATTTTATTACTGTAAGTACACTGTGGGTTTACTATTAGTCCTATTTTTCACACTCAACCCCGGATACTATCGCACGTCACGTTCACTCTGCTGCATAATTCAGCTGTAAAACTTTTTTCTCAGAGTTTTTATTTTCCCAGATTTTCTTGTGATTGTATTTGTGTTGGTGTGTTTCCTTTCTTCCTTTCTTCTTCAAACTATGAGCAACTGTATCAAGGCGAAGCAATTTCCTTCTGGGATTAATAAAGAACGTTGAATCTTAACCTGGGAATAAAGAGGCGTGGCTTTGTGTCTTTCCTTGATGACATCGTTGTTATAAGGACCTCATATTCACTTGTCGAGTAACATGTTTTTTTTTAATTTTTTTATTTCAGTTTATTTACTCAGCGACTCGTGCTGCTGTTATAGAAAATTAACCAACACCTTCCAATGAAAAACCTATTGTAGAACTGGTTCCATTGTGAACTTAAAAAATAATAAAAAATCTTAATAATCAGGACTTTATTCATTTTTGCCAACAAAACAGATTTCAAAGAAAACTAATACAACTTGGCACACTTTAGATACTAAATCACTTATTTTGTTTTTAATCAACTTTAGATAACACTACACCACTTTACATGAGGTTACAGTGTTTCTCCAGTGTGGGGTGTCGGTTTGTCATTAGAATCCAGTGTGTGTGTGTGTGTGTGTGTGTGTGTGTTCGTTTAGTAGGACGTGTTGCTAAACACATGAGCGTGTAATCATATGAATTTAAAATCGTTTATTTACGTGCATTAGTTATTAACATTTAATAATAATAAGTTTCAGGAAACAGCGAGTACTGGCCGAAAGTGCTTAAATAATATTCTACAGAGCTGTAAGAGTGTGTGTAAGAGAGAGCAAGAGAGAGAAAGTGTGTGTGTGTGATATTTGTTAAAACCACCCAATCTGTACTGATAGTCTGAAAGCTCACATTTCTAACAACACTTACAGTACATTTGCTAAGTGGACAGAACGGGTTGCCAGATTAAGTTTCCTATTTTCCTAAATGTTCTATTTAACTTTCAAAAAAACAAACATTTTGTGAACTCAAATATACACTAAACATCAAATCCATAGTCTAATGTGCTGTTGCAAAAAGATGTGCTTACTATGCATGTTTTTTGGCTAAAAACGTTTCCTTTAATCACACCAAGCGCACCGTCGTCACACTGCGACGAAGAGCATAAAGTTCCCACTGCGTCCTGAAATTATCGAAGAACACTGTGAAATTACCAAGTTCATCCTACTTCACAGCTGTCAGGTTCTCAATGTGTCCATCATTGTCCATCTATTGTTGCTGGTCATTTAATCCGCACAACAACTTGGATGTTCAATCCGCATGCTCTTCCTGACGCCACCCTCCCACTTTATCCGGGTTTGGGACAGTGGCTGGGGTTTGTGCATTGGGTGGGAGTCGAACCCGGGCCTTCCGCATGGCTGGTGAGAGACCTACCACTGAGCCACCAATGCCCTGCGTCTATGATGTTGTTGTTAATTTCCTACCGTGCACATGATCGCCGGGTCCTATGGGATTGAACCTGCGTTTAATTAGATCAAACTCTTAACTTCATTCTCACTGCGTCTTTTATAAGATGGTGATTTATACTAAATTCTCTGAACGTGATCTAGACACGCCGCTGTGTGTGCGCCAGAAATATGTTAAGCACCTGAAAAACGTAATGGAGTTAATATGTTCTTCTACAACGTGGCATGACTACCATCTACCATGGTCATAGCACAAGTCTGAAGAGGGCACTGTGACGTCCCGATCACAACCTCGGTCAGAACGCCATCCAATCTTTATCGTCTGCGTCATGCTTGTAGTACCGTAAGGTATATTAAAAAAAAAAAAAAAGTGTCAGTTATGCTATTAACTGGTCCATACCACCAGTACTACGTCTCCTGCGTCCTGCTTCGCCCACCAGGCTTTCTTTGAACAAGTCTAAAATAAGCACGGCTGCCTTGTTGTACAAATCCTCACTGCATTCACGTGAGTTCTTGAGGACGCATTGGGAACATGGCTCACACTTTTTTCAGGAATGCTTATTAGACAAAATGGTATAGGGAGATGGAAGTCTGTCATATCTGGCAACCCAGAAACACATATGATACATGCATACCTTAGAAACACATCACTATACTGACTAACAGGTCCGTTTCATAAATTCAGTGATGTCATGTTCAGTATATAACACACACAAACAGACCTCACAGAACGTAAGAGAATGTGAAACGATGTGTATGTTATACAGGTGAAGTCATGTCACAGTGAGACACGATTACTGCTCGCGCATTTAGTGCAATAGCGTTTTAATTTTAATACGAAACCATTCCAAAGATCTCACACACACATAACAGTCAGGTTTCAAAAATAACATTTCTACACAAACCACTTCATACAGTAATATCTGAAAGATGAGCACAAGTAAAGGGGGAAAAAAGACCACCAGGGGGAGCTCTCACTGATTCCAAACAGGTACAGGTAGACAAAGGTACACTGGAGTGTCAGAGTGTGTGTATGTGTGTGTGTGTGAAAAAAAGAGCAGGGAACAGGAATGTGGCAGTGGGGGTATAGTGAACGTGGCACGAACAGCACACACACACACACACACACATGATGACGATGAGACTGGAGACCCAGAGATGCTGCATTCTGATAGGACGGTGGTGGAAGAAGAGGACCAGCAGACACACCGTGCAAGAGGGAGGGGCTCAGCATGCATGACGGGCAGCCACCAACAGCCAATCAGTACACAGGAACGTTAAAGTATTCATGTCTGGGCTGAGGAAAAGAGATGCACAAAAACACACACACACACACACACAAACACACACACACACATCTCAAAACAGTGCGAGCACACAAAGAAAACAAGATGCAGGCAGAACAACAATATGCACACACACATAAATACAGTATATACAGTACACACACAGACAGTGTATAAAACAAGCAGTGTTTCACAATCCGAGACCTGTTATCAGTCATACCTCATTATCATTCCCACACACACACACACACACACACACTAAATCCAGGACTGGGATTGAGAAAACACTGCTACAGGATGAGAAATTCCACATAAACACACTTTCTGGTATGGAAGAGCAGAATGAGGCTTTCACACACACACACACACACACACACATATCAGAATGACACTGTCCCTTTCATGCAGTGCAGACACACACACTTTTCCGTTGCGTGCATTTGGTGTCCATCAGTCACTCAGTGATTTCTTCATATTCTGGTCTGATCACCGAGTCTATCACATGTAGCCCTGCCTCCAGTAGATCAGGGCGGGGCTACACGTGTGTGACTCCGCCCCCAAATGGTCGAACATGTTGGACGGGCTTGAACATGCTCCAGGCGTAGCTCCGTTCTGATATACTGATATATTCGATCCCAGGAAATCCGCTCGGGATGAGACGCATACACACACGTGTTGCGTAATAATCCCGAAGTTAAACAGTTCAGCTTGTGAAAACGTCCGTGTCTTTTTATTCGACCTTAATTCACCCCCTTCGCACTGGGTTCACCCTGACTGGGTGATTGTAACCAGAAAAAGAATGAAGAAGTTTTAACTTTAGCAATGCAGATCTTCATCTTACATACATCTGCGCTTCCTGAATGGATGTTCCTCTTTTTTTTTCTTACTCCGCAAGCTCGAGTGTGTGTGTGTGTGTGTGTGAGTGTATTAGCCCACAGCGGCCGAGCACCTGCCGCGTCGTTTCGATTCAAACCCCTTTATAGTGTTTGAGGGGAAATTCTTAAAATGCTTTAGACAATAAAAACAAGACAGGACAAAAAAATCTCGAGTGGCCTAAAGAGGCTCGAGGAACAATTTAAACCTTTGCTAATGGTGCTAAAGAGTCTCTAGACGTAAACACCTGCTAACACACACACACACACACAAAACACAGAGACTTTGCTACTGAAAGGGGATTCTGTATAAGGAGTTTAGGAATGTGATTTCTATGTCGTGACAGTCGCTTCTCAAGGACACACACTGTGTACTGAGTGAATAAGGGGAAACTAACGAAGGGAACTCCGGCTAAACATGAAGCGTTTAGCATATTCACCTGCGTTCCTTAATTCTGGAACAGACCGGAAGCCTCGGCCGAAGTGTTAGGACCTTTAACTCCTACAGGACGGATGTGTTGAAACAGACAAGACATCAGCAAGTACACCGTTTCCCGTCACCTCAAATGTAGCTGATTTAAGAACGTTGGTGTCCGTTTAAGTACACTTAAAACAAAAAAAGTTTTAAAAAATGAGGCGTTCGAGTCAAACCAGAACTTGTAATGAGATTTGTGGTGAATGTAGACGTAAAGACCATCAACATTGATGAGACGACTTCGAGCACAGTGCGGTGATGAGACTCTTTAGCCAGTGTTGGGGAAGTTACTCAAAAAAAGTAATCTATCATTATTACATGTAAAAAGTTATCAGATTACTAATTACGTTACTTTCAAGCTACTTTGAAAACATCTGTCACGGCGTGCGCCTGTGATGGGCGTGCGCCTCAACCTGTTTACTCACTCCGTAGGCTACCTATGTAGGCGTCCTCCCCTTCTGCAAGTGCGCGAAGGGGTGAGGTCGGGCCAGCTGGCGATAACGTTAATGTTACTGGATCACAGGGCTTTCTCCGCGTAAAAAATCCTCAGTTTTATCCCTTCCTCCTTTAACTCCTCCTGCTTTAACCCTTCTCCTACCCGATTTTTTTTCTAATTAAAATGACCCCTTTTTCCGTAAGACCTCGTCCCGTGTCCGTGTGTTCGTTTGACAACATCAAATGTGAAACTACAAAGCTCTCCGACGACTGATTAAAGCATGTGCGCGTTAACTGACGCTGCCGCGCAAAACGTGATTTTTAAATGCATTTTGATTCATTTTTAAACACTAGATTTGTAACAAAAGTAATGTAATGTTATTGACATTGGTAACTGTGATCGAATTACATGCATTTAAAAGTTACATTACTGCGTTATCAGGAAAAGTAATTAGATTACAGTTACGCGTTACAACTCTGCTCTTAGCCGCAGTAAATCTACAATAACATTAACTACATCTACATCCTGGGTGGCCAGAGTTTCATACATAAAGCTGACGGCTCCGGCGTACCGAGGAACCTTTCTTTGACAGTATCCGAGCACTAGTGAGACACTGGGATAAGTGCATTAGTGTAACAGGAGATTATTATATAGAGACATAAAGATTATAAGTTTTTACTCTCAGGACTGTGTTCTTTTATTCTGCTCGACCAAAAAAGTCCCGGTTTGACTTGAACGCCCATGTTAATAATCTTTAAACTAGTGTTTAAAGAGTTTATAAATGACATTATGCCACGGTGTTCTGAACCACATTCGCACGTCTGTGTGACACAGTGAATGTGTGTGTTTTTTGTTTGTTTTTTACATGACAGTTTATTACCGTGACAGCTTTTATTACCTTGCTATTAGCATCCAAGCTTTAGTAACACATGACTTATGAACAGAACGACGATCAGATTCTCAGACTGAAAAGACCCTTAAACACATGCACGAGAAATAAACTCGCACACACACACACACACACACACATACACACACACTCGTGACTTATCTGGAGTAGCGCTCTGACCATAGCTGGAGATTTGCTTCCATTTTTAATAACACCCTTTACTACACATCGCTTTCTTATCGAGTGCTAATTAAAGCAGTTTCAGATTAATTCCCACAGGAATGTCTCAGTCAGAGGTCCGACTTTAATTAAGCTGCGAGCTTGAGTATAAACCGACGCTTTCCCCCGCTGAGGCCTGAGTGTATGCGTGTGTGTGTGTGTGCGTGTGTGTTGTTCCTTTGGAATCTTGTTTTCAGTGCATTCAAGTTACTGACAGATTTAGTCCTGCAGGCTGAGATGATTTTAATTACAATATCAAAAGGAACGGAGAACAGAACGTGCTCATTTCCGATGAAGGAGTAGTGGGAGAGGTTTCCTTACGTTTGAAGGCTGAACGTTTAAAACAAGTTTGGAGTGGGAGAAAAAACAAACCCCAAATGATTAGAACTTAAAACACAAAAGTAATGATTGAGAAACTCATGAACTTAAGAACGAAAAAAGTGACTTGTTGACCTGCATGTAAAATATTAAAGAAACACTTAAGGGGTTTTCAGCTTTTCAGGAATCCATACACTGTATACTCAAAACTTGTTAATTATTGAAATCTTAAGAGAAGTCGTTGCATTTGAGTAGTAAATGATTAAAATACTGTAAAAATAAGTAAAAATACAACTACTATATAGCTATTTAACCAAAAAAGTACGTGGATGAACCTACGGTACAGCCTGGCCAAAAAAAAAAAAGTCGCATGTGACTTGATATGAGATTATTCAATCGTATTTAGCAAGTTCATGTGTAAAATCATCTCGATCTCATCTCATCTCTAATCATCTCCGCATTTTTGCAACACTGCACAGAAATGGACACTCTACTTATCTGTGCACACACCCCAGTACGCTGTAGACCAGACATAGCACATTCGCACACACATTGCACATTCGCACACTTTATGGACATTTTTATGGACAATTCAATTCCACTTTTTATTTGCATTTAAATTTATTTTGTCTTGTATAGTTAGGTTTTATATTTCTTATATATTCTTGAAAATGTTTATATTTTGTTATACTTTCTTATAGTACAGCTATTTATTTATTTTTCTATTTCTCTTTCTTATTTCTTGTTAAATGTTTTAAAAATAATTTAAGGTCACTGGCGGTCGTATAAGCATTTCACTGTCTATTGTACTGTGTATGACTGTGTATGTGACAAATAGAATTTAAATTTCAAAATCATGTTCCCAGAACAGTGGAAAGGTGGAAATAAAATTTTTGTACGCAAGTAAACGTACTGTTACTTCAGTGAAATTTTACTAAAGTACAAGTAAAGTCACTATTATAAAAATCTACTCAAGTAAAAGTAAAACGTAGCTATTTAAATTTTTTCTCAGAGTAAAAGTTACTTTTTTTAACAGCTGGGGTGGGATGGGGGATTCTAGTGTAGTTCAAAAAGGACAAGCGGATATAAATCTCAAACTAGTTGTTTTTAAAAAGAAGGAACTCCTTTCTATAATAAAGCTGTTGCCTTTCTTACACTTGTTTCATAAGAATTTGATGGCATTTCACTTTCAGCTAGTTCTGCATCACTAGTCTGTTTTGTCCGTCTCCTTCGTTCTTGTGAGTTTAGCGTGTTTGTCCTCCACGTCCATGAATCAATCAGTGTGGTGGTTTCCGGGGTGCAATTTTTTCCTTCCCCGTTGTATTATTTTTATTATTATTTTTATTCATTTATTTTTTTACCCAGTAACTAATATATGATTTAAAATGTAGCGAAGTATAATACTTCAAAGAAAACATACTGTACTTAAGTAAAAGTAAAATTACAGATTTTAAAAACTACTTAAAAAAGTAAAAGTACATAAAAAACTACTCAATTATAGTAACGCGAGTAAATGTAATTTTTTACTTTCCACCTCTGTCCAGAACCACGCTTTTACAATTTGCATCCTGATATAAGGCTGTAAAACTCCATAGATGTAATAACCTGGTGATTCAGTACATTCAGGTCGTCAGCTGACTTCATTTTGTTGCCCATAACGTTGCTGAGTCTAGACCTGAGTAACTGAAACAACCCCAGATCATAACACTGTCTCCAGAGGCTTGTACAGTGGACACTATGCATGATGGATGCATTGCTTCCCTTCTTACTCTGACACGCCCATCGCTCTTAAATAGAGTCAATCTGGACTCATCAGGTCACATGACCTTTTTCCATCGCTCCAAAGTCGAATCTTTATGCTCCCTACTGTAGCAAGCTGAAACCTTTTTTTGTTTATATTTTCTGTATTGTTGATTTTTTGACTTCACCAAGTGTTTAAGTGAGCTCCATTCACAATTTTTTTTCCAACCAATTTGTTTTATCAAATTCGTTCCAGGTTCTGCTAATGTGTTAAAGGGTTCCCAACCCAGTTCCAGTCATTTCAAATCTCCCTAGTTGTTTTCTTTGCTTTACACAGCCCAATACTTCGACCCTTCTAAAATAACGACTTTTTGTTTTGTTTTTTAGGCCAGGGAGTGTAGCCTCCACCCTTGTAACTTTACAGCTTATAAAATAGTACAACAATATCAATGATCACATTTTATTAATACACTGTGATAATATTAATACACTGTGATCACTAATATTGTTGAGAGATGAAGCAAAGAGACTGAACAGAACAAAAAAACCTGAACATGTTTATGTTAAGGTGACGAAAAAAAACTTCTATGATAAATTGTCTTATGTAAATATGTATTTAATGTTAGACTCAAATGGCATAGTTGTTGTTTTTTAATGTATTTACAGCCCAAAACACAAATGCTGTGGTTTAATCAAACTGCCAGAACAAACTTAATAAGCAATGTTGCACAAGATAAATGCACTTAAGTTCAAATTCATACACACCCCTGATGTAGGCAAACTCCAATTTTACCATTTAGATCTAATCTTGTTTCCCTTTCTACTATTAAAACACCTTAATGAAAGTTAATCTACATCACTGCACGTACATATAACGTCTTCAAATGAGCTTCCTAGCATTTGTCCTTCAGAGACACCAAACCCCCCCACTGGAGGAAAGTCACAGTGAGACATCAGTCTACTCAGACCTGAAAAGAATAACAGGACTCAGAGCCATGGAAAGTATCTCTAAAGTCCCGCTAAATTAAAAAGACACTACACACAGGGTCAAACTTGAGACTCTACCTAGCCTTAGGACAAAATGAAAAATGGAATTTATGTGAACTCAAATGTCAAATGTAAGACATCCAGTGTGTTTGATGTCCCTACAACATTACGAGGAACTAGGGACGATATTGTGCAATACCTTGTTAATCATGTCTTTAAATTAGATCTGGATACTGAGAGGATCAGGGCAAACCTGGGCTGGGGTGGGGGGGTGGGGTGGTGGGTGTAAACTTTCGCCCCGGACTGCAATTTTAATCCCAGGAATCTTTGCAGGTGCTGATAATGCGCGCTAATTTGTGTGGGAACGTCTCAGCGAGCTGAACTATCGTACCATCTGGAGCCGCACAGTGTTTAGCAACACAATACACACTCACAAAAAGAGAGAAAGAAAGAGAGAAACAAAGAGAGAGAGAGAGAGGGAGAGCGTAAAAGAAAGAATAAGAGTGAAAAACCAAAAGAACAAAAAGTTGCGAGAAAAAGGGAGAGAAAAAGAAAAAAGGAAGGAGACAAAGTATGTTAGATGGAAAGAAACACTCTCTCTCATCTTCTATACCGTTTTATCCTGTATTCAGGGTCGCGGGGGACCTGGAGTCTATCCCAGGAGACTTAGGGCACGAGGCGGGGTACACCCTGGACAGGGTGCCAATCCATCGCAGGGCACACACACATACACACACTCATTCACACACTACGGGCAATTTGGGAACGCCAATTCAACTTGCCTACAGACCCAAAGAAATAAAGTGAGACAAAAAATAAGAGAAAAAAATACACAGAGTAAGAGAAAGAAAAAGAGAATGAGAGATGAAACAGAGAAAGGGGGAAAAAAAGAGAGACAGTTTAAAAACCACAAAGATAATGAAAGAGTGAGATGAACAGAATAGAAAAAGAGATGGACACGGAATGACTGAAATGAGACAGATACAGAGAGAGAGACAAAAAGTGAGACAGATAGAGTGAAGGAGACAGGAAGAGACAGATAGTTAGAGAAACAGAGGTTAAAATAGAGGGAAAATGAGAGTGAGACAGGGAGAATGTGCGAGAAAGTGAGAATAAGAAGGAGAAAGAGAGAGACAGGCAGAGGTGAGTGACAGAGAGACGGGCTGCCGCGACTGTAAATCCACTGTAAACATGATAACGAGTGTGAGGTAATGGCTGATTTGATGGTGCTTGCTGAAGGCCATGTGAAGCCTCATTAGGCTCAAATAACACCAACAGAAAAAGGAGAGAGAGAGAGAGGGAGAGAGGGAGAGGGAGAGAGGCTGTACTCAAGTAACAGGAGAAGGAAAACACCAGAAATAATCTCTAAATGTAATAATAATAAGAAGAAAAAGAAGAATCACTTACAGAAGACATTTCATACAATTAATATAAAACTCAGTGTGATTTAAAGTGCAAAGTTAAAAAAAAAAAAACTGAAACAGAAAACCAAAAGTAAATAAAGGAAAAACTGGAAAATTATAAAAGAACAAAAAACAAAAACAAAAAGACAAAAAACTAGACAAAGACAGAAAGCAAGCAATAGAGAAAAAAGAAAAAGACAAAAATAAAAAACAGAAAGAGACAGAAAAGAGACAGCGAGAGAGACAAAGAAACTTTGAGAGAAACTGAGAGAGAAAGAAACAGAATCAAACATAGAGGACAAGAGGGAGAGGGGGACAAAAAAAAGAAAAAAAAAAACAAAGAAGAAATAAAAACGCAGCCATGACAACAAAAACAGAATAGCTACAGAAAATATAGACTGGAACAAATAAAAAGTAAAAAATTAAGGAAGTAAACAATAAACAATGTTGAATTGTAGAAGATTACATGCTAAAAACCTTTAAATGGAGTCACACAATTATTTTTTTGGCCCGTTTCTGATTTATTTATTTATTTGCATATTTGTCACACGTTAATGATTTATATTACACTTAACTGATTTAATCATTTGATCGTCATTGGACAGCGTTTTTTAAACTAATAATTACATTTAATCACAATTAAAAAACTGCATTTTGTATTTCCTTCGGTTAAACCATTTATCCCTTTACCTCCACTTCACATTTACTGTATGTGCCGCTTTGTAAAGGAGGGAGGGAGGGAATCTTCAGCCGTGGTAGACAGCAAAGGAAATGTTTCACGTTTTTTTTGGCTGTTTTATTTAATATTGCAATGTTAACATATATAATTAGCAAATAAACGAGAAATATAAGTTTCCTGCATTTGTTCTGCTGGACACAGTTTATGGTAAAGTGAGACTCTTGTACTGTACATGTTCTAAAAAAAAAAAAAAGTAGAAGTACCACAGTGCTAGGTGTGGAAGTAGTTCGTAGGTAAATCGTGAACGTTTAACGTTCTGGTGGTTCTCAGCGGAGTTTTCAAGAGAACATTGTAACATGATCTTATACATGGTATACCCCAAACGCTAGCTACTCATTAAACTGAGTTAATAAACACAGATTATGTTTATTACAGTACTGTTTTGTCATATCAGAGACACAAGGACACCATGCTGTTGAAGAGCGGTGGAGAAAGCGTCTCGCAGACTTCTAACACACTTGGTTTCAACAAGGCATGATATTGCTATTTTCCCGCTGTGTTAGAGATGCTGTAATCAGCCATGTTAGTTCACTCATCAAGCGTTCAGTATCAGAGCACCACAGCGTCTGACTGCAGAGCCACCAGTCACTGGGAGAGGGGAGGATGAACAGCAGGAGGAAATAATGAAGCTGTGTAGAAGATATAGGACTTCAGAGAGGATTAACTACAACTACAGTACAGCTGATGAAATACACAGATTACTGAAATAATGATGCTTCTCGTCAAGGCTTTTACTGTAGAAACTCTTTTTTATTTTGCTAACTGTCAGGTCTGTACTTTCTTCCAATCACAGCGTTGTAGCTTCTGCAGTCAGAACGTGTGTGTTTACTCTTCATGCGTTTACTCTCTGAATTTGTCATGCCAGTGGACCAATCAAATCAAGCAACTAGAATAATTACCCGATAAGCAGGAAGGGGCTGGGACGTCTACCCTTTATAAGATCTCATCACTGGCCAAACCACCCCAGTCATCAGTCTGACTCTATGAACACAATATCTGGCCAATCAGAAGACTGAGCTCATTGGGACAGATTCCATGTGTGTGTGTTACTAACTACAAAAATAATATAATACTATCCATCCATCCATCCATCCATCCATCCTTCCATCTAGGAACCTCTGTAGTCCAACTAAGGACCCTGGAGGCTAATGATGACCGTGGAATTTATTCCCATCTTGAACACACGTGGTAGGACCTATATATATATTGGATATAATACTATACTGCACCATTATGCCCTGACGGAGTACATTCCTATGCTACACGTCTACACTCTGCTATACTGTAACCCTATACCCCCTTCTATTACATTATTCTCCAAAGGGCATTCTAGTCAACCCGGAACTTGTAATGGAATGTCCATATGGAATTTTCTGGTGAAAGAAGGTGTAAAAGTGATTGACATATCCAGAAGACTTCAAGTACAGTATAGTAATGAGACTCTTAGCCGTGACATATGAACGGTGCAGACGTTTTAAAGAACACTGTAGATCCGTCAATCACAAACCTGGCCGAGGTGGCTCGTTCCCATGAGCGTTTCCATGATTCAGCCAGTGGAATACCTGATCCTTGAAAAACCGACAGATTACTTGCCAACAATTTGCAGAAGAGACGCATCTGTCTGTGTGAACTGTACGCACAATCATTCACCAACACCACTTGCACATTACAGGAACTTAATTTGGAGTTATTGGCACATCCCCCGTACAGACGTGATCTTGGTCCAAGCCATTTCCACATGTTTGGACCATTATAGGAGTTCCTATAATGGGAGGCTAGCATTTTAGACGTGAAGCAGACAGTTTGGTCACAGCTCCGGCGTACTGAGGAAACATTCTACCTTGATGGGATCCAAGCACTAATGAAACACTGGGATAAGTGCAACTGTGTTCTGTTACCCTGCACAATCAAAAGACACGCTTTGTACAGTACCATCATACTCCCCTATACATTGTCCATTCTATTACTCTACGTCTACTACCCTACTATATACTCTGTTTTACTTTAAAAACTTCACTACACTATTATTAGAATTTTTCTACAAAATTCTGCACTACTATACTCTGTTCTATTCTATAGTCTACTACATTACTCCACAAGACCCCATTAATAAAAATCTAACATTATCATATGTTACTCTGCTGTACTGAACTACTGTACCCTAGTGTTCTACCACATTATTTTATTATACTACATTAAAATACTCTATTATTTCATTATTATCCTTCCTGTTTATTATGTTTTATGACAGTACTCTACTGTTTTACTGTATTACGCTACTACACCCTGCTCTTTAATCATGTCACTTGACTATACTATTATACAGTTTTATTATGCAGTATTACTTTACTACAACAGTTTACTAGTGCCTCATATCACCGTACTACAATTTGCTGTTCTATTATATTACACTACTATGCTGTTCTATTCTGCCACTCCACTACGCTACACTAATACATTATACGCTGCTATTTAACTAGGATCTTTTTTTATATTATTATACAGAACTACAGTACCATATACTGTATTACTGGTTAACTATATTGCTCTACATATACTACGGTTCTATTCTAACCCTGAGCGATCGTCTGCTCCTGCTTTCAGAGGCGATTTTTCACTCTATTGAGGCCCAGATAAACATTTGTAAGGGCCTCTCCAAACAGCATTCATTAAAATGTTCTTATAAATAATAAATAGTTTGTGAGCCCTACAGGGCCCCCTACTCACCTGGCTCTTCAAGCAGTTACTTGCCTTGCCTTTGCCTGCTTTTTATAAATCACCCACTTGGGCTCATATCAGTTAATTTGCAACAAAATACAAAAATCCATCTTAAAAATCTACCTAATGTTTTTCCTTATTTCAAATACAAATCCAGATCTTTTTTCTTTTGTCTCTGTCACATTAACGGTGCTTACTTATAATACAGTACTGTAATGAAGCATAAAAAATATTTTATTGGCATTTAATATTTGTTTAGATACCTGTGTTGATACTGATAATGTGTGTTAATACAAGGGCTGTCACTCTAAAGCCCAATCCCAATTCTACCCCTTACCCCTACACTTAGCCCTACCCCTCTGTTTGGCGCGTTCACGTGAAGGGGTAGGGGTGTCTCATCTCTCTTTTGGTTGGAGGGGTAGGCGTAAGGGGAAGGGCCAGATAGCCCTCCAAAGAAAATAGAATTGGGATTGGGCTTAAATATCTGTTAGTATAGAAATATTAACGCATCACTATTTTTTTTTATGCAGATTAATCATGTGATTAAGGTTGACCCTAATGGCTTTCCATAATTGCAGCGTGGTTACCCGGCTCTGTGTGATAATCACACTTTTAGCGAGAATAATAAGACAATCGTTTGCTGAATGACAAGTTTCATTATAAAAAGCTTTAAAATTAACTTTTTCGATAAAACCTAAGTTGTTCTTGCTAGTTTTACAAGAATACATTTTTGGATCTGTGGATGCCGGTTTGAGCCCCACCATCGATGGGTTGCCATACCCCATTCTACCCAGTCACTACTGTACATGTGGTGCCGGTCCTTTTTAGGAGATTTTAAATAAACATTTGTCAAATGTTGATGTTTAAAATATTATATACTGTAACTCCTTAATCTGTCTCTTTTAACCAACTGGTCATGCATTTCCTTATTCCAATATTGGAAGTTCATAATACACACGTACTGTATATCAGAGTATTGTAAAATTGTGATTAATCATTATTACACAGTCTATGACTGTAATTAACTAGAAATTTTCAATCATTTGTTATTAAGAGATTTACAGCTTTGACCATGCTACGGCAAAACTAACATTTTTATTTCATTTTTGCTTTCTCAGACACGCTGCTTGTGATTAACATCCAGGTGTGAGGTACCGTAAAGCCTTAACTGGCTTTACATGTGTACACTACTCGCCCGCGGGCCAAAAAAATGCTCCAGTCATGCTCAACCAGGACCGTTCTCTTTAATCAAAAACACAAATCTAGGCAGTAAAACATGGTCTCAGGTGAGCAGGAGAAAGGGCAAAGTCTACTAACAGGGCTGACTGAACAAATCCCCCTCCACCCTCCCACTCTCATCATCCCATTAAGCTGTGTGTTAGCATTAGCATTGTAAATGGCTGGAGGCTTTTTAGCATTCTCTCCCATTTGGGTCACGGCTCAGTGTGCGGCTGCTGCACACACAACCCGGCTTTGTTTTCCCCGGCCGTCCTGTCCTTTGAGCTCCTGTCACGACGCATTCCTGAAATCGGCATCATGTGACTTGTGGTATTGTACTGTGGCTGGGACTCACCATGGGCCGGGGTCAACAACAGTCCAGATCGGGAATTAGGCATAATTAATTATTATGTACAGTAAAATTATGTACTGGTTTCTATAGTGAAACCAGGCTTTTATACACAGACTACATTATGATGATGTTATTATAATTATTATTATCATTGTTTATATAATAAGATCACCTTAGCAGAATAAAAAAAAATCTGCAATTCAAGTATAAGTATAGTTGCAAGCAATGTAGCACCTTGTGCCATCTCCACCCCGGGGGCACCACACAACCTGTGTGTTATTTGTGTGTGTTAAGACCTCGACAAAGAAATCGCCGCACCGTTGCACAAACCACACACTATACAGGGCTAATGTGAGTTTGGGCCCTAAATATTTGTTTATTAGTGCATAAGTGTGTGTGTGTGTGTGCGTGTGTGTGTGTGAGGGTTTGTGTGTGTGAGAGTGCGAGAGAGAGATGTGTGTGTGTGTGTGTGTGTGTGTGTGTGTGTGTGTGTGAGGGTTAGTGTGTGTGAGAGTGAGAGAGAGGTGTATGTGTCTGTGAGACATGTGGATGTGTCAGTCTGTATGCGACGAGTAAATGTGTTTGTGCATGTTTGTGTTTGTGGTGTGTGAGTCTGTGTTAACATTTGTGATGTGCGTTAGTATGTGTGTGATGTCATAGTTGGTCCTGCCAGAGTCCCTGCTTGCACTCTGCACTAAATATACTGTACATTCACCTTATACATTGTTCGACTGTGACCATACCTAACTGCCATCTCTCCATCTCTTTTGCTCTCTCCTCTCTCTCTCTCTCCCTCTCTCCTTTTTCCTCTACCTATCTCTCTGTCGAGCTATAAATGTCACTCCTGAGCTGCCAGTGATCCAGACCTTCTTTCCCCTTTGAACCTTTCGAACTCGTCCTGGAGTCCAGCTTCTGGTTGGCGATCTCATCACATGGATGCCCCGTGTGGTCTCCCTGGGATGCGTGTGGTGACTGGGGACGGTTCCACTTTTCCACGAAGACGGTCCGGTCCTCGACTGATGCAGACAGCTGTTCTCTGAGGTCCTGTGACTTTAGTCGCTCAGTAGTTCAGGACTGGAATTTCCTACAGTCTACCTGAGCCTCCAGGAACAAACTGGACTCAACTGGACTGGACACACGGTATGATGCAGATCAATCCCGTTTTCACCCAGATGGGGATGGGTTCCCTGTTGAGTCTGGTGCCTCTCAAGGTTTCTTTCTATTACCATCTCAGGGAGTTTTCCCTTGCCACTGTCGTCTTCATTCTCGACTTGCTCATCAGGGACAATCATATCATTTTGGTTCATACACATTCAAAGTGCTTTACAAATAAAATTGAATTGAATTGAATGTGTGTGTGAGACATGTGACTTGTTAGTGTGTGTGGGGGTGTGTGTGTTTCTGCGCGCTGGCGTGTGAGACAGAGATGTGAGCGTATGAGTGTTACATTTTGTGATGTGTGATACACATGAGTACGAGTGTGTTTGTGTATACGTGCGTGTGTCTTGTCTGTGTGTTAACATTGTGATGTGTATGTGTGTACAATAGGCCGCATTTGCTGGAAAAAAAAGCAGAACTGAAAAGTGTTGAGTTGAGCCCAGGAAATGCGAAAGTTGTTCGGCTCAATGAGCTCTTAATGTGTACAGAGTTTCGTGTACCTACATGAAAGTGTGTATGAGCTATCCAAAAGGGTGGAAAAAAATCTTCCTAATCCTTAGGAAAACAAGACGGTCCTTATGCCAATTATTATGTTGTGAACTTGGTGGTTTAGTGGTTAGCACTCTCGCCTTGCACCTCCGGGTCGGGGTTCGATTCCATGCTTTTGTGCATGGAGCTTGCATGTTTGCAGGTTTCCTCCCACAGTCCAAAGACATGCAGATTAGGCTAATAGGCGTTCCTAAATTGCCAGTAGTGTGAATAAGCGTGTGAATATTGACTGGAGGTCCCACCACGGTCATAAAATGGGAATAAATACAATGGTAATCACCACTGGCCTCTACGGACCCTGGTTGGAATACAGAGGTTCCCAGATGGATGGATGGATGAATGTTATGTTAGTAGCTATTGTGTAACCAAAAGGGGTGTAACATATTATTTAGGGTGGAGCATATCATACAGAGACAACATACTCAATATGATATTTCTGGATAACTAATATGCTATTTCTAATAAAATCCCTTCTGTATATTATAGCTGTATGTTTATTCTGAGTCGCTGATTTGTTTTTCAGCTAATTTGCTAAAAAAGATCTAACACTGAGCAGCTCTTAATAAAAATTAGCCCTCTAGTCCACTGTGGTTTAAGTGATTTAACACACTTGCCTCGCTCTATTCTAAATCAAAGTGATGTCAAGGTGTCCGATTTAGAAGTAAACACTCCAACAGCAGCCTGATGTCAAGCCCAGTTACTGTTTCTACATCGTAATTAGCCCTTTTTTACGGTTGGTTTGTTTTTTCTCTCCCTTTAAAAGCTTGTTACTGACACTGAAACGTGAAAATGGCCAAACGACTTCACTCTGAAGATTTTCCTGTGGAGGAAAGTGTACTGACAAAGCACTGACACTGGAGACTCCTTCCAAAGACTTCTCCATATTAACAACCATGTGTGTTTATTAATTGGTTTCGGTAACTTCACTAGAGCTGTGAATTATAGCTACATTCTTCATTCAATTCAATTAGATTCAGTGTTCGGGTATTATTCAGAGTAAAGTATTTTTTTCATTCAATTCGCTACCAGTAGGTGGCGGTAATACACCAACCACCAATAAACTCAAAAAGAAGAAAATGCAATAATCTCATAAAACAAGAGTATTTTGCATGTACATTTTTTTGGAATCCCAAAAATGGCAACAAAAAAAAAAATCTTAGAATGTTAGCAAGTAAAATATTTTTTAAACTAGCCAAATCAAGTAATAATTTTGATGGTTTATTTAATTTTTCTAAATCTAAATTATCAACCAATAAAACAAGACATTTTTCCTTAAAATTATGGTAACATTTGACTAGAAATTATTATTAAAAAAATCATGTATTTGGTTACTTTAAACTTATTTTAGGAAGATATTTATATGTTTGGCTTTTAAATTCAAAAATATTTTCCTTGCTAAGTTGTCATTTGCAGTGTTTGTATTTTTTGCAAAATCTGTGTTGTCAATTTTTGACAAAGTGTGGGGTGATTTTGAATCAAAAACTGATTCATCGATTTAAAGAAATGAATCAACTTACAAATATATCAATTAAATCGCATGGCTCACTATGAAATTTCTATAGGAAATTGCTTAACAACCTCGGACCAATCAGATTAAAGAATGAAAGCAGCTAAGATAAATTAAAAACAGCTGTGCCGAATTAAATAATTGATGTAAAATTTTGTGAACTTGTGTTTGATCTAGTAACCATCAAATAAAACTGATGAAGGTTTGGTAACATTTTATTGTATCAGCTCTGTGAGGGTCTAAAAGTCAGGAAGCCCTCGTGAAAAGAGTTTTATTGTGCGTTATTTAACACAACAGATTTTATCACCAATTATAATATTGACAACAACTTGAGTAAAAAATGTTTTTAAGGTGATTTTATACAAATTAGTTAACGGCCCATGTCACACATTTGCTTATATTTAAATAGCGACCCAGGAAGAGTGCAGATTCTTGAATAATAAGTGTTCAAGACACTGAATGGTTCATTTGTTTTCAAAATAAAAAAAAGAAAAGTTTTTTTTTTTTAGCTGGATTTGATGTTTTAATGACATTACATTCGTTATTTTCTCAGTGTTAAGTGTGGAACCTTTTAATGGTAGTAAGGCACAATGACGATTAGTTTATAATGAATAACTGTTGGTGAATTAAGTGGGTTACATCAGCTTGGTACTAAAGCTCTAAAGAAGGGGATATCTCCATGAACAAGACACAGGGCACACAGGGCATATCTCCATGAATACACATGGCACTCCCCCCCCCCAACCCCCCACCCGATCTGTATTAGTTCTTCGGCTTAGATTCAGAAGGGACGCCACAGGCCAGCAACACGTTCGATTCCTTTGTAATTAACAGAAAGAATTCTGCAATTAATTGGGTCATTTTGTGATTTGATTGCAAAATTAAACAAAATTTCTAATTTACATGAAATTCAAATAAGGCGATATTTTATACCACAGCACTTTTGAATTCTTCATTCTGATTTCTTCAGGAGGTGATGATTAAGTTTCTAGGACAGGAGCTGAAATCCCGGGTTTATTCTGATGCACTCTGTCCAATATGTTAAGGTTTCTATAGTAACATCTCTCACAGGGACTTTGCTTTATGCACTACATCAATAGAAAAGCAATAGATTTAATAGAAGATCAATTCCAGAGCTGTTCAACAATCAGATGTATGTTGTCAGATTGGCAGGTTTCATTTTGGGTTTCTTAATAAGGCAATTTTTTTTAAAATGTTGTTGGTTTTTTTTTTTGCATTAAGGAGAAAAGTTGTAATTGTCTGTAACTTGCTGTGGTATAAAAGAAATAAAACAGTACTGGACAATGCTGACATTAGAAAAGAATCAACAGGCAGTTAATCCGCTTTGTGTCCAGCTTCAGCACACTGTTGATTATTTTCCTATAACAGCATCACCCCACGTCTTCAATTCCTTTACTAATCATTCCTAAACTCTGGTGTTGCTCCCGGCATGTGGCCATCTTCTCAGTCTTCATAAGGGCGTGTGATCGATCTACTAGCGGGAAGCTCTGGTCTACAGAAGAGAGAACTACAGTATGGTTGGGTTTCCTAATCAATACTCAATTGCACTTTACCTGGTAAGAAGCGGATCTGAAAATCGAGATTCTGCAAGCGACAAAAGGGAAACGGAAGACAGACGGAGGCGTGAAGGAGAAGAAGGGAAAAGAAAGAAAGAAAGAAAGAAAGAAAGAAATCATGTCAAGTGGAATCAAAAGTACAAAGTGCTTCTGTGCTGAATAAAGCCTGGTGACAGTAGACAAGAAACGGAGAAGAAAAGGAAAAAAAAATGAAAGCGTGAAAAAGATAGCTGGCAACAGCCTCTGAAATGTCAGCGGTAATTACTGCGCCGAGATAAAGAGCAGCTGCGGCGTGTCAGGCTGCTCCTGCAGAATCGTACACAGCCTCAACAATAATATCTATTTCTGTCATCGCTGTGCACGCTTAATCAAAGGCCATAACAGCGGGCAGCCTGTGGAGTAATAAGTGCCATTTACTCCGTGCTGTGATTTATTCCAGCACAGAACAGGTTTTTATGAGCTGCTCGGTGCAGACCCGGTGGCCGTGGCAGGGCTTTGAACCTGAAGGACTGGCTTTGTTTTGCTCTGTTTAGCAAAGCGCTTCGAAAAAGAGGAATTTGCGGCGAATTTAAGGAAGAGAAAAATGGCTGCGCTTGAAAAGAGGAAGGAAATGGGCGTGTCTCGGTTCGCATACTACAGTAGGTCGGACACTTGAAAGCATCTACAAGACTTGCCGTTAATAATAATAAATAACTACTGTACGTCTGTTTTTGCATTTATTCAGACACTAGAAAATAACAATGAACTTCCGCTATGAGTTTAAACAAAAATAATGAACTCTTTCCCACATAAATATAGTAGGATTCTTTTCACATTGTGTATGTTTGGAAATGCTTCCACCAGGTTGCCGGGTCAGGACCATCCTGCCAGGTTTTGATCATGTTTTTTCCTAACTTAGCTCAAGTCATTTTAAATCTACTTAGTCTCGTAAATTCCTTTTAGATTGAATTATCTTTTTTTATTTAGTGTACATATTTGAGATGATTTACTGGCTGAAATATGCGTCTCTGTTTTCATACCCTGAGATTTGAGTACGAACAATTGATATAAAATTATATATTTAATTCTATAATTCTTTACCGAAACCTTGACTAGTACTTTGACTAATCAATAACATTTTTAAAAGCTGATAAAGGTGTTACATTACTTTATTACTATGGTTTAGGATTCACAGTACATAACATTAGTACTTTACACTCTTCTGACACTTACACATTATTTCAACAAACGTCTGACTGTGCTGTTTAAAAAAAAAAAATCCCGGTGAACGTTTGTTATCGCCTCACAAAATCTAAGGTTTGTGAATATGTTTTTGTCAGTGTGTTAAGGCTTTGAGTTACGGGTCGGAAGATCGGCGGTTCGAGCCCCAGCTCCTCCAGGTTGCCGCTGTTTGGCCCTTAAGCGAGGCCCTTAACCCTGTCTGCTCCCGGGGCGCTGTAAAATGGCTGACACTGCGCGCTGACCCCTGCCTACTAACAAGAAGTAATGTGCAGTAATGTATGTGTGACTAATAAAGGCTGAACTTAACTTTTAACTTAACTGGATGTGCCCGCGACTTCGTTTGCATGGAATTAAACTGCAAACTCATAAGTACGTATTAAAAAATGTACAGTGCAATCTGTTCAATTCTGAGATGAACTCATGATTTTTTCTAGATTGATTTGTTTTTATTTGTTTGATTTTGAGCTGACTGCGATGAAACAAAGCCTGTGTGTTACCTCAAGCTCGGCCACATACACCTGCGTGAATACCATTAAAATTCAATCAGTTTTGATGTGATGCGTGCACAAACAAACAGACAAACAGACAGACAACAGTTCCAAAATGTTTTTTTGTGTTTTCTTACAAATTTTACATCCTGCAAATAGTTATTTGCAAATATCTTTAATGTACAGACATGCTAAATTAAAATGTATGGATTATTACGATTTAATCATTACACAATGGCTTTGCTCTGGGACTGCTGGGCCTGATGAGTTGTTAAGGCTGGCTTCTGACTTACCTTTTTTATATTAATGAGGATATTATTTTAGACATATGCCATCAAAATGGTTTGTAAAAAAAATACTTCCTGAAAGTGTTTTTTCCCCCATTTCTTTTTTTGCTTTTAGTGTAGTTTTTCTTTAAAACTAAAATAGGATATCAATTACTGCTCTGAGATGGAAACAGAATAAATGCCATTGTGAGTTCTGCCCTTTATCCCCTATAATGGAAGGATCCCTCCTATAATGAATGATAATACTGGTGAGTGCACAAAAAAAATTTCTGCACATTTGTAAAGGATTTGTTTACATCCCTCACACACTGGACAGTTATAGACAGTTAAGCATGTGCGCATGCTGTTTGATTCACTGTTAGAAATGTGGGAATGTGTGAACATCCAAGTGTACACAATGACTAAGCTCGTAACGCTCCATCAGCTCCAAAACTGCTGGCGTGCATGCCACAGCTCTACGTTTAAACAGAGAGAAAGAGTGTGATTATGTGTGTGTGTGTGTGTGTATGTGTGTGTTTCTGTAGGTGTGCGAGTGTGTGTGTGTGCACTGTTATTAAAGCTCCTGCGGGCTGTTCAAAAAAGATCTCCCATCTGGGGAATCATCTTCACATAGCACAACTCACGACAAACAAGAGAGCTAGGATACAACACTGTAAACAGCACAAGAGAAGGAAAATGTAAAAAAAATAAAAATAAAAAAGGATGATGTAAACATCTGAAGGTGTGCAATTCACAAAAGGCATGTGTTGAAGCTCGGACTGAAATAAGAAGCTGTTGGGGAAAAACATCAAAAACGTAACACTAATACTAAGAGACAGGGGTGCCATCATTTGTGCACCTACATATTTGCTTATTTTTGCCTTTCAGTGCGTGTAGTAGTGCCGGCATTGTAGCAGGTACAGCAGTGTCGCTGGGGTTGTTAATACTGATGACTTGTAAGGGGTTCGTTCTTTTTAATGACCCTTTTTACTGAATCGCACATCCATATACACACACACTACCGTTCAAAAGTTTGGGGTTACTTTCTAACTCCATGATGGTTCCTGATTTTTATATCTTCCTACATTGTAAAGGAATGCTGAAGGCGTCCAAAAAATGCATGAATCTCCTTTAAACAGTTAATGGTGAGATGTTTCTGCTACTTCTGCTCTGTAAAGACTTCATAACGCCTCTAATCTCAGGTGCTGTTAATTGGTCATTTTTCAGGCTGATAACTCTAAATGAACTTCTCGTCTGCGGCAGAGGTAGGTTTTGGTCTCGCCCTCCTGGGACGGCCTTCATGAGAGCCAGTTTCATTATGGTGCTTGACGGATTTTGCGAATGCACTTGACAATACTGTTCTTGCAAGAACTATTACAGAAAGGCTGACCTCTGTGTCTTAAAATAACAACTAACTGTTGTTTTTGTTGTTGTTAAGTAATTACCTAATTCCACATGTGTTCTTTTATAGTTTTGAAATCCCCAGTATTGTTGTAGAATGTAGAAAATAAATCACTAAACAAAAACAAAGAAATTTGCAAGTGCTCCAAAACTTTTGAACGGTAGTGTATATATTGCATACAGCATTAGGTTATTATGTAACGACAGTAAATAACAGTCAGTTGTTATTTTAAGACACGAAGGTCAGCCGTTCTGGAACATTTCTTGCTAAATCTGTGTTGGCAAGTGCTTTTGCAAAACCCATGATGAAACTGGCTCTCATGAAGACCTTCCCAGGAAAGCAAAACCAAAACTGAGCTCTGCTGCAGACGAGAAGTTCATTTAGAGTCACCAGCCTGAGAAATGACCAATTAACAATTATGAAGCTTTAAAGAGCAGAAGTAGCAGAAACATCTCAATATCAACTGTTTAAAGAAAATTATTGTGTATTTTGGACGCCTTCAGTGTTGTTTTACAGTGTAGAAAGAAATGAAAAGCAGAAACTATGGAACTGGAAGTTGTGTCCTAACTTTTGACTGGTAGTTTATACAGTATATGTCTCTTTTCATCCCCCAGCAAATATTCAACTGGTGGAATTGAACTGACTCGTCTCAGTTGATTGAATTACCCATCCAGTTGCTAGTTTCAATGAATGTCCACATTACATTTAGGCTGTTTTTTGTCTGTATTTGTTTTTGTTGTCTTGTAAGGTTCCAAAACGTTTAAAGACAGAATTTGCCTTGATACAAACTCTGAAAGCTCCATCATGACAAAAAAAAAAACACTTTCAGCAAGTATTTTTCTAAAAACCATTTTGATGGCATATGTCTTAAAAGAGATCTCCTCATTAATAATAATAAAAAAGGCAAGTCAGAAGCCAGCCTTAACATGCTTTTGCATGGATGCACAGATTCGTAAGAGAAGCATCAAGCCCAGCAGTCCGAGAGCAAAGCCATTGTGTGATGACTGAATAGTAATAATCTATACATATAGTAAAACTGTAAAGTTGGCGTGCCTGTACATTGAAGATATTTGCAAAAAAATAATTTGGGGGAAGATGAGTAATAGATCACATCAAGGTGGTTTTTGGATTTTTTTTGTGTGTTTGTTTGTGCATGCATCACATGAAAACTACTGAAAGAATTAGAACGGGGTTTTCACAGGTGTATTTGGCTGAGCTTGAGGCAACATATAGGCTTTGTGTCATCGTAATCACCCCAGGGGAAATGGAGATATGCTACTTTGGAATTTAAATAGAAAATGCCGTTGTTGGAAAAATAATTAGTTCATCTCAAAATTCAACAGATGGCGCTGTACATTTTTTAAAACATGCTTATGAGTGTGCAATTAAATTTCATGCGAACAACATCATGGTCACATCTAGTAATAATACTACTACTACTCCTAATAATAATAATAGAGAATCTAAAACAAAGCATTTGAGTCTTTGGAAAAAGATTTACTATTCAAAAGATATGAACTATACATCATATGCACTTTATACACACTACACACATTATATGCAGGAAGCTTTTCTTTTCTTTTTAAGAATTTGTCTGCATCTCTTCATATCTTGTTATAATAATAGTCATGTCTATAGGGGTTTCAGCTGCAAGTTTTTTTTTTTTTTCATGCACAGTGTGTGCTAATCCTGAAGTGCCAACCCTATTGCAAGCTCTCAGTTTTCAGAAAGAATCCTAGCGAGTGCTGAACCTGATCAACTCAAAAAAAAAAAAAAAAAAATCGATTTCTACTTTACCTCCTGCAGCAGGTCAGCCTGTTCGATTGCCTTCAGGACGTTCTTCTTGGACGTCTCTTGAGCTTCACCACCCAAAAGAAACTCGTCCAGGATGAAGTAGGCCTTCTCGAAGTTGAAGATAATGTCCAGCTCGCACACCTGCACCAACAGAGAAACACCAGGCGACTCTTTTAGCGTAGTTTTGCTTCACGCCTCGCACGTGTACCGCATGGCCTCGAATATGCAAGACAGGAGAGACACTCACACTGCCGAAGTACTTATCCAGCAGCTCCACGTAGCGATGAATGATCTCCAGGGTGATCAGCTCGTTGTCCTGGTCCTCGATGGCGCAGCAGAAATACAAACTGGCGTACCTGTGACAAGCAAACACATAGGGGAGCATGTAGGTAAAACAGACTTTATCAAGAAGGATCTCAGAATTAATGCCTTAATCAACAACAGCAGGTACCAAAGGGGTTTACACTTCTTACACCTCAGTTATTTGCCAATGCTGTATTATTATTTATTATTTATTAACACCATCATGACATCATCTTTTCCATACAATGCTGAAACTCTCATCAGGCATGACTCTTATAACAAATTCATGCTTCTTTGTTCACAATTTATGACAGCTTGCTGAAAGATGAACAACATGAAGGTTTTGTCGGATGACAAATGTAGAATGTTTTTCTTTTTTTTTCATTTCTAAAAGCATTGCAGCATAATTAATTCTGCATTGTTCTCAGAGATACTCTCGCTCTTCTGCGTCAACAGTGATCATTATGGTTTCACAAACCCGGGCCCCTTTCTCCTAGCGCTCCATCAAACAAGATGGAAATGTCTGGCGCGCAGCAACTTCCATGAGTTCTCAGTGCTCCTGGCTGATAAATTTCTCACTCAAATCTCTTTTGTTTCAGGCAAAGCACACACCCAGATCTGCCTCGGTCCTCTCTTTCTCTGATGATATATAGGACAGGAGAATTGCTGAGCAAGCTTCTGCTGCCCTTGAAATTATTCAACTCTGCGGAAAAAGGACAGCGGCGCTCCAGCCTCGTCAGCCTTCCACCCCCTCGATTAAATGCTCGCGCATAATCCGAATTTCGCGACACCGTGCGGTGGTGGCCACTTTGTTTTGTTCTGCGTTTTTTGCATGGCTATAGGGAACGGTGACAGCTGGTGATTAATTGCTTACATGCTGCAACGATTTCCTATGGCAGAGCGCTGGCCCTGGAGGACCACATCAATGTTTTTTCTTGTCACGGCATGCTCGATTCAACCTGTTAGTTAATTATTGAGCACTTAATTAACCAGCCATGTAGGAACAAGCGAAAGTCTCAAAATATGTGACGGCATCTATCTGTATCTATCCGCTCTATATTAGTATTGATTGTGTATAGATTTTTATGATTCTGTACTCAAGTAATTTGGTGCACCGCTAATAGTTTCATCTGATTTAATATAAAGATTGCCGTTAAGAAGTTAATAAGTTTTATTGTCTTTTTAATCATATACAGTTCAGTACACAGTGAAACGGAACAACGTTCGTCCAGGACCAAGGCGCTACAAACAACGTAAATTAGAAAAACTGGCTAAGACACCTAATTAACACCACTAATTAATAAAACTATTTACAGTCTCACTTATTAGCATGTCATTTGGTGGAACACCAACATTATTTGGTTTAATATAAACAAAGTCATGGACAATTTCTTTAAAAAAATGCAACAAATTTAATTGGTGCAATGGATACAGTGCCATTTAATGCAATGCCAAGGGCATCACTTGGTGCAATGCCAAGAATGTTACTTGGTGAAACACCAGCAGTGCCTCATTTGATGCAACTCCAACAGTGTTACTTGCTACAATGCCAAAAGTAGGATTTGGTGCAATGCTACAAGTATCATTTAAATTAATATAAACATTGTCAGGTTTATATTAAACCAAATTGTCATGACTGTTGGGAAATACAGACAGTCCCACCTATCAGCGTGTAATTTGGTGCAACATCAACACTGTTATGTGGTGTAATGTGAACAAACTCAAATGAAATTTTAGAAAAATTCCGACACTGTTTACTTGGAGCGATGGAAACGGTGCCATTTGATGCAATGCCAAGAGTGACCTTGGTGAAACACCAGCAGTGTTACTTGGCACAATGCTAACAGCCTCATTTGATGCAACTCCAACAGTGTTACACGCTGCAACGCAACAAACATCATCGTCATGTTTATATTAAACCAAATTGTCATGACTATTGGGAAATACCAGCATGTCATTTTCTGCAACAGCAACATGGTTATTTGGTGAAATATAAACAAATTCATAGAAAATTTCAGAAAAATTTTAACACAGTTACTTGGTACAGTGCCAACAGTGTCACCTGGTTCAATGCCAAGGCTGTCACATGGTGTGATGCCAACAGTGTTATTTGGTGAAACATCAACTTTGTCATTTGATGCTACTCCAACAGTGTCATTAGATGCAAAACCAAAGGTTTTATTTGGATGCAAAGCCAAGAGTGTTACTTGGTGAAACACCTGCCGTGTCACTGGGCACAACGCCAACAGAATTATTCGATGCAACACCAACAGCGTTACTTGATGCAGAGCAACTTGACTAATGTTACTTGATGCAACACCAACAGTGTTACTTGATGCAACGCCAACAGTGTCAGTTGGTGCAACACCTACAGTGTTACTAATGTTCCTCAGGATCCACAATTACAATGAAAATAACAAAGCACTTACTATTCATAAAAAAAAAAAGAATAACGGAGCGCAGCATATCATATATGCAAAATACTAAAGAAACTAAAGCTGTGTCTCAAACTAATCTCATTTCAGCATGAACACAAACCTGAACACTACTATAATGGATCTTGTAGATTAATATAAGCTTTAGTTCATAGTTTTCGATCAGAGATGAAGATAATTATTACAATCAGAAAAAAGCAACAGCTCGTCTGTGTGTTTAACATCTTTGCTGCAGCGAGACAAAAAAAAAATAAATACTGTATGTGTCCCAGAATAGCTGGCATGAAACCCATAAAAAAAAAAACTTACTGGTCGACATGGAAACCTGGTGGACAGAGATGTGCAAAAGTGTCCAAGTCTGTATATGAACAATGCCTCTCACATTGTCACGAGTCAATTAGAGTCTGTTTAAAAATGCTGAACAGGAAGGTCCAAGTCCCTAACAGTCCCTAAAGAAAGTGCATAACAAAGTTGTACTGGTCTCTGGCTGGTTTCCAAATGCTTCCCATAAATATTTACCCAAGCTTAATTGGCTCTGGGAAGGCGCTGCCCTCTGAGGAGCTCCTCCCGCGCAGAATCTGTCCCCGGCCATTACTAAATAACCCGGCTATGAAACCGCGCTCAACTTTCAGGCACCGTGCTAAACCTGAGCAAATTACTAAAATGGATCTGTTGGTTTAGCGATCGATGAGTTCAGCACCACGGTATAGCTTCAGTCTCAGACTGGGACACCAGATGTCAATTTCAGAAAAAAAAAAAAATCGTCTAAACACAAAGACTTACCTTGAATAAAGCCCAGAGTGTATTAATCGATTATTTTAATGCAGTGAAAAGAGCGGGAGGTGTGTGAGAGAGAAGACAAAGAGGCAAAGATCATGTCTCCACACACACATACACACACACACACACACATACAGAACAGTACTGCAGGTGGTCACAGTCTCTAGAGATAAATCTATACAGCAAGGCTCAGAGACAAACCAGAGACAAAAAATAAATAAAATAAAATAATGTCCTTGGTACAAGGATGAATTTGTCATTTTGTCGTTGTCATGCAGTTTTTAGTAAACCACACAATCTATTCTGAGCATCCGGATAACACGCACTACCTGAGCCAAGAAGTTTTTATCCTATTTATGCAGTTTACGAGGTGTGATGAAAATACGTGCCAGAAAATATGACTAAGTGACAAGAAAAGACTTTTGTACTGCGTGTAACGATATCGAGCATGACATACAGTCATACAGAAATGTGTATTAAACCGTTTTGAGCTTTTATGTCCTAAAAAAGTACCGGATTATCAGTGGAGAATGAAATTAGTAAAATATCTCGAAATGGACTTGATAATAGATATTTAATCAGGAAGCCATTATGCTAATTTCTATGTAAATTTCAGTTTTTAATGATCATTTTGAATCACTAAAAAGTTGGCCAGGTGTGTCTTGTCTTTGGATCCCCCTTTGCAGTGTTAGACATTTAAAGCTACACTTATGGTAAGACTAATTTCTGTGTGCCCCTCTTGGAAAAACCCTCAATGACCAAAAACTAGAAAATCAACCGCCTCTGTGGTGGCGTGAATCCTCTTTGGGAAAGGTACTGAAAGTTACAGCGTACATTCAGTCATTTGGTAGATTCTTTAACCCGGAGTGATGTACAGTACATGTGAGGTAGGATCCAACACAAACATCAAGCTCGGCAGTTAAGAGTTAACCATCAGCATGTCTAAGGCATAGGTAGGTTCAGATCCAAACCATCCACAGTCACTAGAGCAGAACCTTCAGTACTGAAACTGACATTATCTTAGAGTTAACCAGTAGTCTCTACTTTACAGCTCATCGAGGTTTTTCTTCCACATGAAAGTCTTCACATCCACCTGGATCCACAATTATAGTACAATGAAAGTAACATAATAAAGTAATAAAGAATAAATTAGTGCAGCACATCATATCTGCAGCATACTAAAGAAACTAGAGCTGTGTCAAACTGATCTTATTTCAGTATAAACACAACCCTGAACACTACTTTTGTAGATTAATATAAGCTTTAGTTGATAGTTTTCAATCAGAGATGCAGGAGACCATAGAGCTCTCAGGAGTAGCTCCATGTTTGAGGCATTGGACTACTGATTGGAAAGTCCCAGGTTCAAACCCCACCACCATCACCAAAGTGCCACTGTTGGACCCCTGAGCAAAGCGCTTAACCACTCAAATGTAAAACGAGATGAAATAAAATTGCAAGTTGCTCTGGTTGAGGGCCAGAACCAACACCCCACCCTGGAGATACAGTATGTACGTCGTTTCTGTGGCAGTTACTAAAGGGGTCGTGTTGCCAGCTCGAGCCCTTATCGTCATTGACATGCTATGGGCAATCTGAGAATGGCAATTTCACGGGAATTAAACCCCAAACCTGGAGGTGCAAGACGACAAAACCACTAAGCCACCGTGCCAGCAATGATTGGAAGGTCCCAGGGTCAAACCCCAGGACCACCAAGTTGCCACTAACGCTTACCTGCTCAAATGTAAAATTTTAAATAATAAGAAGGCCATAAATGTAAGGAGGTTACACTTTCTCATTAACAAAACAAGCTGCATTTTTGTCATATTGTCACTGCTGATGGTGGCACTACTGATTACATCATGGCTTGAACTTCTTGGCCCTATTAGATCATTTTCTAAAATCCAAGACGAAAAAATGATATATTTTTTATATGAGTTTCCAGCTCTTTCTCTACTGGGTGTGGAAATGACGCCAATACGCCAGCTTCTAATAGAGACTGAGCAAAAAAACATTCAATTTTTTTCCCCCAACACCCATTCCTTCAGGTGGCACTGACTCAATCAGTTCAAGCTGTGATAGTGTCGGTCTTTAAAGGAATCAGTTTTTTTTTTTTTTAAACTAAGGAAGTGGTCTGACAGCGCTGAACAAAGGCAGACTAGATTCCTTGCATGACTCAAAAAAAAGAAACCCAGACTACGGAAGCTACACTTGCATCCTCCACTGCTCAACTATTGTACGCTTTCAGGTTTTCAATCTAACACAGTCTGATGTGGATATAAGAGATTCTTTGGCATCACTGCCCCTTATTTCCATGGAGAGTAATGGAGAGGTGGCACAGCGGTGCGTCACACAGCCAGATGGTGAAGCAGCAGCTCTGTGCACATCTGCTGGGCACTGATTGTGATTCCGGCCTTGTCATTTGATAATCAAATGCAGAATAAAATAGAATAGAATACAGCATGCAAGGCAGTGCATCCGAACCTTCCAGGGTCTTTGTTTCTCATTTATCTGACACGCCACACTGTTTGAATCACCGTGTCGGAACGGGACCAGAACTACACACCCGACCTTCCTGAGAAGACACGAGGAGGAAACCAGACTCAAAATATTAACACCAGATATTAGGATTATAAATCATTACAATATACAGGAGTTAAAAAATGATAAAAAGAGACAAACAGTACTAATCATGTTGAAGGAGCTTCAGTATGAACAGATTGTGAGTAAGAGTCCTCCAGGTCTTCAGTGTGCCATGGGCAGAACATACGTAAGGCAAGAATAGCTCAGGGGTTAAGATGTTTAACTACTGATCAGAAGGTCATGGGTCGAGACTCCCAGCACCACCAAGCTGCCAATATTGGGTTCTTGAGCAACGCCCTTATTCCTCAATTGCTCAGATGTAGAGTACTGTGCAAAAGTCTTAGGCACCCATGTTTAACTTTGCTATACACATTTATTTTATAACTTCATTATTAATTCAGTAGAAAAGAAAGTCCAACTCTCAGTATATCAGACAAAAAAAGTAATCTTAGAGAAATATCCATAGGCCAGAATAGAAAGTAGCATATTACATAAAAGACCACTTTTCTGACAAAAAAAAAAAGAAAAGAAAAAAAAAGCCTTTGGGTTTTTGCTGCATAAAAAGGAAGCAGATGTGACAGAAGTCCTCAGAAAGACTGTGGTTGGTTCTGCAGGATGTTCGTTAAAACTAAGCAGCTCATTTCCTTATAAACTGTCTTTGTTTCATTAATTACTATTGTATTGTATTATTATAATTTTTTTAGACATCCTTTCTCTACATCAGTTCTTTGCGTGTGCCCAAGACTTTTGCACAGTCCTGTGTAATTAGAGAAATGGAAATGTAAGTCTCTCTGAATAATGGTGTCTCCTAAATGCCATAAATGTAAATGTAACATTTAAGGTTGCAAGTAAATTGATCCCCAATGGACCCCTGCAGAAGCATTATATACGCAGCACTTATCTACTGTAGAGTTTTACATCAGGCCATAGTTTTGGGCTAAAAAAAAAAAAAGCTCCTGATGAGCATTTTAAGAAAATTGTTGTTAAACCTCAGAACCATTAGAGGCAATCCATAAGGTCAACCTAAGGACATACTGATTAACCAGCTATGGCGGTATAGTGGAAACAAACACACTTGTATTCAAATTAAAATTCAAATTTTATTAGTCACATACACAGCCATACATAATACGGCATGCAGTGAAATGCTTACACCACTGTCAGTGATCAGAACATTGAAATAACATGTAAAGTATTTAAACTGAATCTACACTAAAATAAAGCTGAAGTTTATGTTTATGTGTTTAAGTTTAAGCTGAATAAAATGTGGAAATACAAATGAGAATAAAAAAAATATACAAAAAGTCAATTAAATAAATATGTGCAAGCTAAAATATAAAGCAGAAATGTGTACAGATTTGAAGTAATGTTATAAAGAACGAAGTAAATAACATAAGGATGTCAGTGTGGGAGCAGCAGTTATGACTGTCAGTACACAAAGTGCAAAGAGACCACGTCCATGATTGTTCATGTGCTATAAAACATCCAACAGGAAGAGAGCAGTGCAAACAGGGCGAGCATTAACAGCTTAAGTAGTTGTGTTGACAGGGTGGGTTAACATGCGAAAATGAGACTAGTCCAGGGTGTTGTCAGTGTTCAGAGCCTGCAGGAAGAAGCTCCTCTTCATTCACTTTGTGTTGGCCTTCATGGAGCCCAAGTGCTTTCCAGATAAAACAGTCCAATGATGGGGTGGCTGAGGTCCTTCACTGTCTTACTGCCCTTGGTCTAGCACTGCTTTCTCTACACAAAGTGCAGATCAGGGAGCTCAGTGTGGATGATGCAGCTCTTTAGCACCTTGGACGGGAGTCTAAAGTCCTTCAAGCGTTTTCAGGTGGTAGAGATGATGGCAGGCATTCTTTACCATGAGACAGGTCCAGGATCCTGCGTGACGTGAACACCGAGGTACCAGAAGCTATCTACGCTCTTTACTCAGGTCCCTTAGACAACTGGGGTCAATTAGTTTCTCTCCTGCTTTGTATTGAAGTCCACTATCAACTTCTTTGTCTTGCTGATATGGAGGTGAAGGATGATCCTCTGGCACCAGTTCTTCAGGTTTTTAATTTCCTCCAGGTAGGCCTTCTCATTGTTGTCAGAGATCAGGCTCACCATGGCCAAGTCGTATCACATTTGTGGAGTTGGTAGTGGTCATGCAATAATATGTGTACCGTGAATAGAGCAGGGGCCTCAGGATACAACCCTGAGGGGCTCCACTGCTGAGGGTGAGGGAGGCTCTGACATGCCAACCTTAGTGTCTGTGGTTTGCCTGTCAGGAAGTTGGAAATGCACTGCCACAAAGGTGGGCTGAGTCCCTGCTTGATCGTCCAGCTTGATAGTAAGTGAGAAGAGAATTATAGTATTAAAAGCCAAAAAACAGGATTTTACCATAATTCTCTGTCCCAGTGTCCAGGTGAAACAGGTATTAAAGAGATGATAAAGTCTCTGACCAGCCTTTCAAAGCACTTTATCACAACAACAGTCACTAAGGAATACAGGATGAGGTTTCTTTGAGACAGGAACGATAATGGACTGTTTAAAGCATGTGGGGATTACAGGATTACCGGATTGTGACAAGGAGAGGTTGAATATCTCTGTGAACACAGGTGCTAGCTGGTCAGACACAGACTCTGAGGCTCTTTACCTTGATGAAGTGTCATTTAGCTTTTACTTGCTAGGCTGTTAAGACACAATAAGACTGTTCTAGCAGGAATGCATGGTTTGAAGACAACTGATATACACAAGACAAGTGATTTCAACCTTGTAATTTGTAAGAGTAATTTATAGCAAGGTAACCTTGGTTAAAACTTCCACATTTGGAGATGTTCATAAAGGTTTTTGGAAGGCATTCAAATATTTAGTCCTAGACAAGCGTCAATTTAAGAAAAAACAAGACTTGAGCAGGTCTTGCTGCAGCTTTCTGGTAGTTCTGAGACTCCTAATCTTCTGGTCACTGGGTAGAACATTAACTACTTAGCCTCTTAGAGACAGCTTAACAACCGTGAACTCAATGGAGAACAGGCCAGGCCAGAGACCACGGGATCAGCAGAGCCTAATCATGGAGGACAGGAACGAGCAGTTCTCCCCAGAGCAAGTCTGGTTACGGAGCAGGAGAGCAGAAAAAGACTCATTACAGTGTGTGATGGAGGATTTTCACAGCAGAGGAAATCTCTTTTAACAAGAGAACAATGATGAGCAGGCAGTCTCTGAGGACACTGAGGATCTGGAGGGGATTCTCAGCTTTTCTTTTTTTTTCCCTTCTCCCACTTCTTTCTAGCTGGCTGTGTATTCTTTCTTGCTCTCCTCCTCTACTAAGTCTTGTTAGTCTTCTTTTCTATTTTAGAATCAGGACATATTTTCACAACACCAATCCCCTCTTTTGCGCTTCCCTCAAGATTCCTGTGCATGCCATTGCTGGGCCAAGGCCGTTTTGTTGCCTTTCAGTACATGTCTCTCAATGTATTGTTTGTGCATCACACACACACACACACACACACACACACACACACAAGGTAACAGCCTTGTGTGTTACTTCTGTCTCTTTCTCCTCCCCTGTCTGCCTCATTGTGCCCTGGATACACCGCATGTACCGAGCTCCCCAATGCAGCGAGTAAATCATTCTCTTCAGTCTTCAGCCCGGAGGTTTAGTTCTTATCACCTGTCAGGGAAAACCATTATATGCAATCTCCTACCAAAAGAATAACCCTAAACGGAGCTGTGAGATAACTCAGGATTGGTAAAACAAGCATGTCTGAAGCTCTATCTTTTTCCTAGTCCAATTCCTTTCCATAAAATCTCAGAATCAAAGTCAGGGATTGTGCACAGAACTCCTGCGCAAGATGCAAAGATTTTTTTCTTTTCTTAGGATATTTACAGTCTTCTGTACAACTCACAAACCAAACACAGTTCTGCCTTTTGGTTCACACTAATAGGTGTGAAAAAAAAACGTGTGACGGAAATCCATATTTAAAGCATCCTGATCGTTTCCAACACACAATGCCACCTTCGTGCTTTCAGTCGGATGTTCACAAGGAATGACATCAAACTGTTCCTAGAGGATGACGAGTATCTGCATCATCCATCTGAACAGTTTTCTACAGAATCCACACCTAAACACAATGAAACTGTCGGTTCGCACAAAACTAATTTGAGTCAAAAATGATCTGCATGCTGTAGAATTTATTTTAATTAACTTTTAGAAAAGACAAAATGATACATAATACATAAAAAGTACATACGTTTTTGATATAATCACCTTTATTTTAAATACACTTTGTCCATTTGTCATCAAGCTTTCGTATTCCCTCATTAAAAATGTTTTATGGCCTCCGAGTCGCGCAGTAATAAAGTGCTCGCCCTATCATCCGGAGATCGCGAGTTCGATTCCCGGGTGATACTGCAACCTCTCGCAGTCGGAGGCCTAGTGAAAGCTGATTGGAGGAAAGAGATGAGAGGTATTTAGTGCTCCAACTCTACAGCCCATCAGGGGCGTCTGTGAGCTCATGCAAGAGGAAAAAAGCGGATAGCGCTGTCCTCCGAGTGTGTTACGCCGCCCCCAACAGTGCGTGAACAAGCAGTGATTCTTCGTCCTCTTAGGGAACCAAACAGGTAAAAGATCAAGAGTGAGATCAGGACTATACTGTAGGGAGGACGCTTTAACACAACCAAAGTATTTGCGGAGTATCGTCAGCGCGGTGCAAAGTGCCATCTTCCATAGACGTGGACGAGTGTCTGACTCCTTTTCCATACCTAACATTTGTGCAAACTTCTCTATCCATTCATACACACTTCATTCTGACAAAAACGCATTATCCATAATGCGCACAAAGGCTTCGATAAATAATGGCACCAGGTACATCCACAGACCACACATACAAAAAAAACACCTAAATCGCTGCATGCTGGGGTGTCCATTTTTGCTCTCATCGCAGTTATAAATAAACTAATGTAACACGTTCACACCTGCACAGCAGTGACCAGGGAGACAGCAGCCTGAAACTGAAAACGCTGATAAGACAGTGCGGTCAACAGAAGTTTAAATATAACCAAAGTGAGAATCATTTATACCCTCGAATATGTGTTTCTTTAAGTTTTGCAATAAGTTCGAAAGTCACTGGATTGTCATGGCTGATTCATTACATTTGGAATAGGAGGAAAGAAATACTGTGCAGTTCCACCAAACTGTCACTTTTAGGTCGGTGGATATTAGTTTTTTCATCCAGATTAGCAGGTCTAGGAGTCAGACTGCAGGAACACCAATTCACTTACAATTCACAATACAGATGCGTGTGTAAAGAAACTCTGTTTTACTTTCTTTTTAAGGTGACCTTCAATCTCACTTTAGTTTCTTATGCTTGCAGTAAAGATTAAATCCCTCCTGCAGAGAGAGAGAGAGAGAGAGAGAGAGGGAAAAAAAGCGAAAATCCTTGAAATATTTATCTGATCTTCTCATCCTGCAGATTAGCATTTCAGCACACGCCCGGGAGAGACGAACAAAAGAGAGAATCGAACGTGTTGCAGAATAGATTATAATAGACCAATGGTGCGTACTCGCATACTAACAACATCATCAGTCACGGATGAATTTAAACCTGCGTCCGGGATGGCCTTCACCTCCGCGCAGCCTCGGGGTCGGGCCATTAATTGAAGTGCTGATATGAATCTAATAATGGGATATTTACAGAAATGCCGAACAGGGCAGAAGAGTCGACGCGCGAAGGGGATTAGGAACTGAATTTTGCTCTCATGTAAACCGGAGTAGAGATCTACAAACACTTACAAATACAAAGAAACATCCAGGTGGCTTTGTGTGCCGTCGAGGGCGTCAGCTAGCATGGGAACCCAGCTCTGCTAATCATCACCCTGAGAAAAGCGTACTGAAGGTGGAACATGGAAACGGCGTCACGTTGTGAGGAGGATTTCACACAAGGGAACTGGTCGGTGTTGATGGTGAGATGTTAGAAGAAAAACCTGTTCTGGTCAGAAAGAGACATGAGACTGGAGTGGAGGTCGAATTTTTAACACGACAACGCCTCCATGCATACAATTTCGTGAAAAGGTCAAAGGTCAGGCTTCAAGCGGGTTAAAGATCTCCCAAAGTCTGAGCAAATTTCCACAAAAAGAACGGGCAAAAAATACCAGCATCCTCAAAGTCCTGCAGCCAGAGCCGGTTCTACAAAGTAAATAACAATGGAACTGCAAATATATTCTTTTTTTGTTTGATCATCCTATTAATTACACATCAAATACAATGTAAAAAAACAAATATCTTTAATCATCACTCACTCACAGGAAACCTCACCACGGTCTGTCAGTTGGTGACTCTTCTGTCATTCTCGTGCTAATCTTGTCTGTCTGTCTGTCTGTCTGTCTGTGTTTTCTAAGGTCACTGTGGTTTTTCGCTCAACCAACCCCATCAGCTACCATGGCAACTGGGCAACATTAAATATTCTAATTTGCTCCCATGACACAGCTTCGATCAGATGAGCGACTCCTCTCATCCCTTTCCTAAACCTGCGTTTTCCGATCTGCGTGTTAACGAGGCAGCCTATAGGGGACAGATTAGCAATTCAGCGTCACAACGACTCTCAGGGAGAGCGGCGCCGTGTGACGAACGTGAATTAAACAGCTGGGAAAACTTGAAAGCTGGCTTTCTCACCCCACGACATGAACCAGCTCGATGAGAAGAGCTCGATGCACGACTCCGCCGGAGCGCCTGACGAGGTCGTGTGTAATCAGAGGGGAGTGTGTGGTGCGTGTGTGTGTGGACTTTCCCGAATATGAGCTGAGGGCATGGCTCAATGTCATCCTTAAACCGACTGAATGTTTGCCCGAGGCGTGCTCAGACCCAAAAGAAAGAATGTTTCAAATGGCCACAAATGCAAAAACAGATATATAAGAGAAAAAAGGGTCTGTACAATTCATCACTTGCACAAATTTGGTGTCCGTTACAACAACTAACCTAAATATCGCAGCAAGTGAGCCGTAGGCTAAATGTGCAAATATGTATAGTTATTAAACAAGCTGAAATGTTGGCATCTCCGCTGGCATGCCTTAGTTAATTTCTTTGAATGCGCCTCATTACGGTGTCTAATGAGTTACAACAGTCAACACGCACTTAAGTCTTATTTAACGCATAAGCAGCTTAAAGTGGAGAAAAATTAATACTCAAGGGAATGCGGAAAAACATCTTCAGCTAAACCTAAAACTAAAATACGTAATATAAAAAAGATATGAAACAGAATATCATGTTGTATAAATCAAATAGCAAAGAAAATGTTTTTTCAAAAACTGAAATGATAATTAAAGGAGACCCGTTATGCAAAATTACCTTTTTAATAATTTTAGACATGCAGCCAGATCTCTACTGTGTGTGTGTAAACAAACAAAAACAGAAAAATAACAAATTATCCTGTTTAAAAAAAAAAAAAAAAAAAAAATCAATTTTTTGTACAGGGTTTAATCAAGCTGATTTATTGTTTGATCTTTTGTGATCTCACATCACAATCTCCTCCCTCGTCTTGTTGCTCAGCTTTGCTGTTCTCTGAGGGGCGTGGCTCTGGAGGTAGGTCATTTGCATACATAGAAATGAAATATAAAATTCATTATCTGAGGGGTATATTGCATCTAGGGCATTCCAGAGACCTGCGTTACTTGTGAAGAAATTAATAAAATAAGAGACCTTTAAATCACTACTTTAAAACGTATTAATCTGTTTTGTTAATCGCACCACTTTTAAGGTAGGGGGTGTAAACTTTTGCAATTGTTTGTAAATAATAGTGATCTCAGTATTGCGATGTGTGGAGGGTGTTGCGTTCGGACGGACCGCTCCTGAGAGATGTGGGCGGAGTCAGTGAACAGATCCAGCAAGCAGGATGGGTGGAGGTCCAAGAGTGTTGAAGGGGCGGGGTCAGAGAGATGACTGGGTGGAGTCAGGTGATCGAAAGCCAAGAAAAAAGAATGAGTAAAGTGTGCTGTAAAGCTACTAGGGCTAGTTCGTGAGCTTACCAAACAAGAACAGAAACAAAATTGAACAAAATTGTTTCAACCAATCCCTTGAACATCATTACCTGCTTTGTCCTGGTAGCACCCATCTACTAGAAACACTAAGCACTAGTTTTAGACATCCCTCTGAAGGCCGCCCTGCCTGGACCCGAAACATCTCCACTGACCTTTTGTAAACAATCTTGAGGTCTCTCCACTCCAGGAAGCTGCACATCTTGGGCTTCCGTGCCAGGACGGTCTGCACCAGCTCCCGTGTGATCTTCTTTTTCTCCTTGTCAGACAGAGGAACATACCATTTCTGCAGGCGTAGCTTGCCTTGCCTGCTGAACAGCAGCATGAACTGCATCTGAGCGGTAGGAAAAGAAAACAAAGCAAAGGTGTGTGAGCAAACAAAAACATGGCTATGGTGAAAAATCTGATCTGATCTGATGTTTACCTCGCTGGTTGTTTCAATCATCGAGCTTTAAAATATGGCAGTAACTTATGTCCTACATTTTACGGCATTTGGCAGACACACTAATCCAGAGCAACTTACGGTACATTTTTATCTCTTTATACATCTGAGCAATTGAAGGGTCTCACTCAAGTGTGGTGTGGTTTGAACCTGTGACCTTCTGATCTTCACAACTCCTTAACATCTGAGCTTCCCCTGCCACTTATAGCTTAAACTTTCTTTCTGTTCTATTGAGCCACGTGGATTATTATCATCATGACACAAAAATCATCAAATGATAGGAGTCGGGAGAGAAGGTAGGATTGTACACGTATTCAGCTTGGCGCTCTGCTTGTCAGGTAATCGACTATATAAATATTGATATAACCAACAAGCCAAACTGCATGGCACTCGATGTATATGCAAGCCAAAGCAAACACTCCTCGCTGACAGGTTAGGACTCTTGACTTTCCTATCTTTACTCCCAATGTCTTTTGTAGTACGTGATGTCGTTAATGCTTAAAAGTAGTGTTGTTACTGTGTCAGTTTGATGATTAGTGGAAAATATAAATGTACCGTGCAAAGGCTCAGGCAAATACAAATAAATTCCGCAGATCAAAGATGGTTTATAAAAAAAAAAAATCAACAACTTCCCAGTAATCCCAGTAATCAAAAATTTATTAAACAAAGCCAGTATGACAACGTTTTGAGGACCGTTTAGTCTCAGGTATAATTTGTGCAGTTTTATAAGGAAATTAGCTACTAAGTTTTACTGAGCATCCTGCAGAACCTCACACAGTTCTTCTGAGGAATTGAACTGTTGCACCTGCTTCTCTCTGGCGTGCAAAACCCAGCAGCTTCCATTTTGTTTTTCGTCTACAAAGTGGTGTGTGTTGCTTTCTTTTCTGGCATACGAATATTTTTCTGTAACTTTGAAATATGTGGTGGAATATTATAAACATTTTTGTACTGTCTCGATAATAAAGTCATAAAACATTATATATTTGTTATATATATTTTTATTGTGTTTATTATCTATTGTTTTTATGTATTTAAACATTTTGTAAAGACTTTTAAATAGTGCTATAGATGGTATATTTTATACACCAGTATACCAGAGAGATTTTTAAAATCCAGATTAAAAAGAATTTTAACCTAATCGAATTCCTAACTCCACTGGGTTTCATGACTATAGCATTTATTTCGTGGACCTTAATTAAATCACACCCCAGCAACCTGGGTTTCTCGCCACAGGAGATGCGAGTGCGCTGAAAACCCTTCGGCTGTGTAATCCGTTACTGCTGTAATCTCGTTACATCGTGGCCTCGTTGCTGTTACTGCCGTTCATACATCGTATATCGTACACATGCATACGTATGTCTAACACACAGAAAAACACAATTTTATTTATACAAAATCTATTTTTGGCCATACACTGCTATATTAGTTTAAGGTTGTTGGTTTTTTTGGTGCTTATAGTGACAACCTGATAAATACTAACAGCATAAGAGGGACCAAAAAAAAAAAAAAAAGAAAAACGGAAACAGATAAAAGATTTCTTTTGTTTCCCCTCTTTTGCTTTCACAAGGACGTCTGAAGAGACTTGCGCAATGAATTTGTAATAATGTTTCCTTTGATTTTTTCACCACCTGTAAACTCGGGGTCAATACTTTGAGCTTCTTAGAGAAACTTCGATTTAATACCCTGCCTTAAAACCTAGTCTGGGTGATGTAATAACATAGCAATATTACAATATAGTAATATATGACGTCATATGATTATGATATGTTTTTCTGCATACTTGTGCATGCGAAAAGTCTTGTTAACCAGATTTTAAAAAACTATATTTTTCCACCTTTTTAGTAATATTCTCTGGATGTCCTTAAAGGAAAAATAATTTGTGATGGTAAATAATAAATATTGTATAATGTTTTTGCCAAGTTGTGACAAAATTTCTCTTAAAGCTGTTCCAGAACATTTTCAGAAGACCTCAAGGACAGTACAGTGATCAGACTCTTAACCGCAGTAAAACATTTGAACGGTGAAAACGAAAGGCCGTACGTCTGTGCATGACGATCCAGAGTGAGTTGGCTCGGAGCCTGTAGTACAGTTATCGCTACATTCCCAGTACAGTCCTGACCTCGCTACAGGAGTTCCTGGGAGGCCGGTATTTCAGACGTAAAACAGGCTGGCAGCACGATCACGACTTCTACCTTGAGCACAAGTGAAACACTTGTTGTTGATAAGTAAATTAGTGTAGAACGGGATTATGTAGAGAAAATGGGAAGTTATTATACTCTCACAACTGTGTTCTGTTATCAAAAGTCCTAGTTTTGACCTGAATGGCCATCATAGCTGTAGTAGTTATTTTTGACACATGCGATAAGCAATACGCTCAATAAGATGAACAGCAGCATGAACTGTATCTAAGCAGTAGGAAAAAACAAAGCAAAAATGTGTGAGAAAGGGAAAAAACGTGGCTACTGTGAAAAACTGCAAATCAGTCCCCAGAAAACCTAGTCCCGTTCCTATGAAGCAGATTTTGTCCCTTCTTCCAGGATCACTGTTGGAAGTACATTTCTGATGACGACTAGGTTCGTTTAAATGTGCATTCTATCTTGGTGTCATTCTTAACTCAACTATTTGCTCTCTGATCTAATGCTTAGCTCGCTGGTTGTTTCGATGCTCAAGCCTTAAAATATGGTAGAAACTCATGCTTTACATTTAAAGCATTTGACAGACACACTTATCCAGAGCAACTTACATTTTTATCTCAGCAATTGAGGACTCAAGGGCCCTGGGAGGTGGGGTTTGACCCTGGGACCTTCCAAACAAAAGGCCAACGGCTTAACCACTGAGCTATCCCTGCTGCTCACAGTTTAAAACATTTCCACAGGAGTTCCTAGGGGGCCGGCGTTTCGGCTGTGAAGCAGGCTTCTACCTTGAGCGCTAGTGAAATACTGGGTAAGCTCATTAGTGTAGCAGGGGATTATATAAATAAATAACAGGAGTTTTTACTCTCATAACTGTGTTATCAAAAGTCCCGGTTTTGATCTGAATGTCCCCCAAATAGCTCATATAGCTGTAGAAGATATTTTCGACACATATAAGCAATAAGCTCAGTAAGATAGTGGGTGGTGAATGCAGGCGCCTTGATATTCCAGCTTCCTGTAATGAGATAATGTTTTTTTTTTTAATCCAGTTAAGGGATTAAACCCAAAGGGTCTGGATTAGCCGAGAAGTAAAAATAAATACACCCTGCACATGGTGTTATTCTAATACTTACCCATTTTACTCTATATAAAATGTGACACATGGTAATATGTAACACTGATAAACAAGGCAACATCATTTATTATTATTATATTAAATTTAAAATATTGGGATATTAAGTCTTTAGCAGGTCAGTCTTTATTTTTCTAGCATCCATCTCAGTTACTTTTGACAAGCAACAATGTATCAGTTTCCAAACACACACGCGCACACACACGCGCACACACCTTAGGCTTGTTTTAATCTCAAAGCAAATATCAAAGGAGACACGACATACCTTTTCAGATTAAATAAATCAAATTTCTTCCAGAATAATGTCCAGCATGCCCTGGTTGGAGGGCAGAGTTTTGTTTATCAGTCTTCTGTGTGTTTATAAATATGTGTGTGTACGTGTGTGAGTGAGCGTCCGTGTGTGTGTGTGTGTGTTTGCCTTCTCTTCGTTTCTCTTCTCAGTTTTCTATCTGACAGATACACAAAACTGTCAGGTGACCTCTAATTTCTCATTGGTTCCAGGATTCGTTCCGAGCCTCCCCATTCGCTGAGAAAAATCCGTTATCCCCGCCCACCTTCGAAACTCAAACATCTGACTGGCTGCTCTGTGCGTCGGTTATAACTCTCGTGTCTCCGCCCCCTCTCTGTCTTTAAATGATGGTTGTCTGGATGCAGCAGCGTCTCGAGCTCTGTGTTACAAACCGGCGGCGGGAGAAATCAATTATCAATCAACAAATTATAAAGCACTTTTACGATAAAGGTCAATAGATTAATCTTTAATCTTTGTTTTCTGTAAACAAAGTGAGAAAGAAATCGAGAGAGAGAGAGTCACGTGTTCTGAAAACACCAGCTCCATCCCAGTTGTGTGTGTCATGTAAAACCATGGATAAGTGACTTTACTAAACTAAAAACCAAATCACGAATCAATTACAACCTAATTATACAGACATCACAATTGCGCCATCTAGTGGACTTATTTCTCACAAGGTTTCATGACGGGTGTTGCTTTCCCACAGGTCAAGAAATAAAAGTGGGGCTAAACAAATGAAATAAATAGCAGCTCTAAGGCAAAGGAAATTGAGGATTTAAAATAAATAAACAAATAAATAAACAAAGGTAGTGTTTCCTTTTGGAAACTCATCTTATCGTCTATATTGTTTAATCCTGTATACAGGGTCGCAGGGCGGGGGACCTGGAGCCTATCCCAGGAAACTTACTACCAGGCCCCAAGGGTTTCAGTCCATTACAGGGCGCACACACACTCACACTCACACACTCATTCATACAATATGGGCAATTGGGGAACACCTACAGAGTATTAGCTACATGTCTTTGGACTGTGAGAGGAAACAGTACCCGGAGGAAACCCAGCAAGCACAGGGAGAACACGCAAACCCCACGCATGCACACAGAGACGGGAATCAAACCTGGCCGGGAATCGAATCCGGACCCTGGAGGTGCGAGGTGACAGTGCTAAACTATTCAAAGTAATCACACACCATGCTGCTTTAAACATTACTGCAAAAGGTGTGTATGTCTAAAAGAACATATAATACCAGAGGTTACCTGCGGTCAGCTCGCTGACGCTCCTCATGCTACTTCGATGTTTTGTCAGCCCTTACAGTACTTCTGCCTTTTTCTGCTTTTTCACTTAAATAACTGATAACACCTCCTATTATTTCCTTCAGTGAGGAAGCCTGCGATGGAACAACCAACCAACCAAACAAAATTTCTGTTTTATATACAGTATATAGATTTAACACATAATTGTTGGTATGGTAAAGCTTTGTTTAAGGAGATGTTATGGAAAGAGTCTTCAGTGTCAGCTCTTTGTAACAGTCAATAAGGGGGCTTTTAATGATCAGAAGATTAAGATTCAATCACTCATATACCATACAGCACAGTGAAATATATTTTTTCCCTGCATTTCCCAGTTAGGAAGGTTGGGTCAGAGAGCAGGGCCAGCCTAGATACACCGCCCCCTGGAGGCAGTGGCAATCAACTGTCGCAGCTGGGGTGTGTTGGGGCTTGAACCCATGACCTTATTTTTTTTCCTTTTTTTTTTTTTACAGTGGTTGGAATCCAGTAAGTTACATTTGTAGGTTTCGTTCTCCCTCATCAGACTGGCCTCTTATAATCAAATGTACAGTCTCGCCTCCCTCAAAAATGTCAAATGAATGCTTCCCTGATCTCGAGTTAAGTTGTTCTGTGTCTTAAACTCTTTGTCTACTTTATCCAGCACTTCCACACTCTATCTTTTCAACATTTTCTCTTCTTAGTTTCCCTGTCCTTTAAAGCCAACTTTCCTGTCCAGGCTTCCCTATAAAAAACAGATTGATTCAAACTATACAATACACAATAAGACTACACAAGACTTTAAACAATAAATGAGATAAATATTCATAAAAATGAAGAGGAAAACCATTATTATCTTGGCCTTATACCACTCTCTATAATATTTTTTTTTAATTATTGTTTTGTACTGAAATGAAAAGATGAACGATATTACCTTGTTGTGATCTGTAAGTTTATTTCTCCTGAAAGAACCTAACATTTACACTATTGGCGTGTTGATTTACCACCGTATGCATGATGTAAATGTTCGAAATTTGCACCACCTCGCTGTAGAGAGTGTTCATATCATTCACGCAGATTCTCAAACATATGCCAAAACAAAGGTTGCTACAGACTCCTGCAAAAAGAGACAATTTGCTCGTGTAATGTACACTACCAGAACACTAACAGAACACGAACACTGCCAGTACACTCAGAACAGCAATATTTCATAACAATGGAAAGCACAACTGTGTTACTTGGTCTTATTTAATCACTCTCTGCATTATTTTGCTAACTTTTTCAAACTCTGTCCCCATTCATGACCACTTCCGTAAAAACAGAAATAATACTGGGAACTGGGAACATGAGCGGCTGAAGCTATGCACCATGGACAAACACACATGCTCAGGTCTGTGTAAATCCTGGCCTTCTGATCAGTAACACAAAACCCTCATCGTTTGTTGTGACTGTTTACAGATGTTATAATGCAACTGGAAGGAACTTGCATTATTCATTACTCCTGCAAACCATGCAACTCATCATTTTACATGCAGTATGTATTATTAAGCTGATAAAGACATAACATCGATACACTATACAGACAGCATCCAGTTGCAGATATATCTCCCCCTTTAAGCTGTTATTAGCCTCAATCTTCTGGGAAGGTTTTGGAGCATGGTTGTGGATAATTCTGGTCATTAATGGCTCGATGGTAGGTTTCTGGCTTGCCAGGAGGAAGGCCTGGGTTTAATTTCCACCCAATCCCTAAACCCTAGCCAGTGCCTGCAGTGCCGGTCCCAAGCATGGATAAAAATTGAAGGATTTCCAGTATAAAAACTGTGCCAAGTTGTTGTGCAGATCAGATGATCCGAGGTGGCGACCACATCTCTCTATGACTGACATGTTAATGACCAGTGTTGGGTGTAACACGTTACGAAGTAAGTTAGAGTACTTGGATTAATTTTTCTGATGTAACAAGTAATCTAACGCGTTAGGTCCACCATTTAAGTACTCAGTTATTTAATTATAGTTTCAAAAATGTAAACCGTTATTCAGACAATTTATGTAATCCATGAGCCAGACAGCAGTCATTCCATTAGTGTGTGTGTGAAAGTCCTCCCACAAGCCCCGCCCCCCGATAACCCGTCCCCCGTTATTCCTGCTGTTATACCCCTATCTCACCTATGCGGTTTTACTCGGTTTGAAAGATGGAAACCTAATCAGAGCGCCAAAAACTCGCGGTGAATCATGATAACCCGTATTTACGGCCACCGCGCAAAACCACGTAGGTGAGATAGGGGTATTAGTTGTTAACAGATTATGGGCCAAACTTCGCTGAGTGATGATGGTATAATAATTATAAAGGTCTTGACTAAAACATGCATGAGGAATCACAAAGGAGTTTTCATTTTCTGCAATGAAAAAGTACTCGTTACTTTTATCAGAAAGTAACACTGTAATGTAACTACTTTTTAAAGACTGTTTTTTTTTTAATGTAATTAGTTTCTTTAAACAGTAACATCCTCCAACACTGTTAATGACTGGGACATTTGATTTTGGCCTTGTGATACCTGGCCAAAAGCTTAAATATGCTCTCATTTCCAATAATAAACAGACATGCATGTGTTTGTCCATCTCTCCTTGTTCTTTTCATTAGGGCACTAAGACATCTGAACTATGATGTCATACACTTAGATCTGACAGTAAAGATCAGAGGATTTTTTTTTCCTAGAATCCAGGGTTTTTTGTGGGTCTTAAAATGCTCAAAAGATCATGAAAATCAGCACATGTTAGAATTACAGTAGCTGCCATTAGGATGCCTGACAGCTGGGCCCTAGGCATTGCACAAGGCAGTCACATTAGATTTTGCTGCATAACTCACTTGCACATAGACAAGAAATCCGGGACCCATTTAGATTTAATCAAGCTGAGCAAATTTCCCTATGCATGGCATGGGCTCTAAACAGAATTCAGTTATTTTAGATGGAATTTGATATATCCCTAGAAGATTTCTGATCGCCACCAAACCAGGGTAATATGATTAAAACATTGAGAATGCAAAATTGCAAAGGAACCTTTCTCCACCACCCCTGTGCCCAAGAACTCCATCCCCGTCAGTCTGAATGATTACCGTCCTGTGGCTCATGACATCGTGGTAATGAAGTGCTTGAGACTTGTAAAGGATCTTATCTGTGCTTCGTTACCAAAATTCCTTCATCCACCACAATTTGCCTACATCAAACCAGAAGCACAGGTGATGCAATCCCACCCCCATGTCCTTTATACTATAGCCTACATTAGAAAAAGAAATTATGCAAGGCTTAAAGCATGTAGTGTAACCAGAATCGGGTTGAAGGGAAAGAAACATGTCCCAAACTGGGGCCCAGTGCACATTTTAGTGCCATGACTGGAAAGTGTCCTACTCCATGATAACAGCAGAGGACATCAAAACGGTTCCAGTTTCAGCAGTGGATCAGCTTGAAATACATGTTGCTTATTCTGGATTCATTTTGAACATGGATGTATACTGTGATGAGGAAACTGGATAAAAACAGCCGCTTTATATTAAAACGTCTTTATTTAAACCCCATAAAAACTAAAAAGATGGTAAAGGCAAAAAAAAAAAAAAAAAGAAAAGTCAATGCGCATGCGCGGTCGTGCTCCGCGTGACCTTCCTCAGCGCGCGCACAGCAGAGCACACCTCGCGCTGCGTGATCGTGCCGCGCCGGTTGAGTTTGGCGAGGCGCGCGGCTTCCGGACCTAGGCGCGTGCACAGGTCTGCGCGCAGCCATCCGGGTACTGCAGCGGTGTCGGTCACGGCGGGGCTCGTCTGCAGGGGGGAAAAGAAAAAGGTGCAATTTTGCATCAAACCCATGTTAACACAATTTTTAAATCAGATCATCATCAGATTGCTCATTTTAAAATCTGTTTAAAAAAAAGGTGGTTCAATTTCATTTTATTTGTATAGAGCTTTTAACAATTGGCATTGTCCCAAAGCAGCTTCACACAATCAAAAGAGTTAAAGTTTGTATGGAATTTAAATGTGTATGAATCAAAATGTGTGGTCAGTATACACCTCCCTGGGTCACGCCAAACTGAGGTCCTTTTTGGAATGTAGAAAACCCTACATGCTGCACTTTATCCATTTACTTACATTTCATGCTCTCTAAAACATTTACAAGTCACTCATCATTAATACTGCATTATCCTGTATAAAGAGGCAAGGGTGGTCTGGAGCCTATCCCATGAGACTTGGGGCACAAGGCTGGGTAGCAACCAATCACAGGGTACACATGCTAGAAGCAATTGGGGAATGCCAATTAGCATAATCTGCATGCATTTGGACTGTGGGAGGTAACCCACCTAGCACAAGGAGAAAATGCAAACTCTACACGAGTAAACGCAAGGCGGAAATCAAACCTGCACCCTGGAGCTGCAAGGCAACAGTGCTAACCACTTAGCCACCGTGCTGGCCATGAACAAGTCAGTCCCTCTACATTAGAGCAGCTGCAATCAAGCAGCATCTTCAACCTTTCCTTAAAAAAAAAAAAAAAAAAACCATTTAATGCAGCACAACAGTAACAGCATATGAAGCACTTCAGATTCTTCCGAGTCAAAAGAAATACCCACCAACCTGGACTAAAGCATTTAATACTATTCCTACAAAAGCCCTACCACTCCTCCTGTAAATAGAGTGCATTTTAAACCAAGTGTACTATTACCATTTGTAATGAACACCTTTTGATCACATCTTTTGATAGTTTTAAGAGATGTGATCACCATTCTTAAGTATTTGAGTAATATTTACTGAGACCACATGGATAAAATCACATCATGCTTTGAACATAGGATGGTTCTCAATGGTCCACTATCTTACCCAGCTGCAGATGATGGACCATGACTTTACAAGCAAGATTCACATTTTGCTGCAATCTGGATGGTTTGTCTCTAAAAAGAATTGAGACATTTGGAATAAGCATCGAACATACTCTGGAGTGGAATTTGTGTCGGGACAGGCCGTTTCTTACAGTTGAGTCTAGGAGACTTTCCTAGGGTATAAAAATGAGTGTTCACAGCACTCACCTGTGTGATTTGTTAATATACAAGTTCAAGAGCTGCTGATTAGAGAAAAAAAATTTAAAGAAAAAAATTAATAAACTTAACCCACTGTGACCAATCAGAATTCTCAACAAATCACATGGTAGTTGAAGGGAAAACAACCATATAACTGAACATTTCATGAATCATCCACAACACAACTACAGCACATCTGACAACACACAAGTGAAGCATAACAGGATCATCTACAACAATGAAGATTCAGGATAATAACCAATCCTGTCAAAAGAAACCCAATAACAGGAATGTTATACCAACTTGGGACAGCTTTAAACTCAACACACCTTCTTAAGCTTGTAAATGTAGTTGGAATAAGCCTGGGTGGATTTCCGGGATTTTCTGCTCCCACGCTTCTGCTTCTTCAAGTTTGCTCCACTGTACCTGGGTTTCATCATAAAAGCTGCAAAAGATCTCTCACCACAACTCTTCTGGAAAGTTCTGTCGTAAAAAGAATCCACCTCACCCTTTTGTCTTTTCAAGTCTCTGCACAGGTGCTTCATATCCTCACTGTGTTGATTGTTTGGGGAGGAGCTTGTGATTCTACATAATAATCCATTTAATCCGTTTAAACACATCCATTTTTTTGGGGGGTTTGTAAAAATGGTTATTCATATGTTTTAATGAAATGCAAGCTATTGCATGTTAATTTGTTTTGGTTTTGTCTGATTTTTTTGTAACGTGTAATCCCTCTTGGGTCACATGACCAGAACCATGTCATTTAGGTTTATAGTAAGGTTTACTGCAACCATGACTTACAGCTGAGATGTTCTTGATTTTTGGGTCCAAGCAGAAAAGAGCTGTTTATTTAACTTTTTTTTTTCTTTAAGGCATTTTAAGATGAATTTGATGCATGAAAACTCACAAACATTGGTGCAAACATCAGAAACAATAAAAAGCTTGGATCCAGGTGTGGCCTAGGAACTCAAGAAGGTCTCCCTTTGTATAATATAGAGAAAGCTTTAAATATAGAGGATGAGCTTGAAATATGTTTGGAAAAATTAAAGATTAGGAATAAAGTTAGGAAAGGTGGCCCATAAACACGCTTGTTACTAACCAAAGGTAGACATGCTAGAATGCTCGAATTCTAATCCACATGGAAGTACAGTAGCGCCCAATATTTCAAGTTGTTCCACCAATTCCACCTGTTTGGAGCTGCAGAAAAGTACACACCCAGTTTCATCTACACAAACTAAATTTGGTAGCTGCACGTATTTTGTTAAGACAAACAATTTTCACAATTCCAATATCCAATTGTTGTGCCAAACAGGTCAGCCATTTTGGATTTTGTGTTGAAAAGATTCAAAGCAAATTTAGTTAGCATAATGGGAGAAAATGTTGGTCTTTTCATTTTCATTTCTTTTTAGCCTGTACGTGACACCACCCCCAGCTGAAGCAGATCCCCACCTATTTCCTCAGGCATTTCTCTTAAAACAAAACAAAAAAAAACAAAAAAAAACAAAAAAACAGGGAATATGTAATTGGGGTTATGGAAAGAAGCTTGTCCATATTTTCATTACAGCAACTGCAGTTCCTCTTCACAGGCAGCAGAGGGCACTAACAGATGAAAAGATGATCTCAGGTCAAGCCTAAGTGTCAGAAAAATGTTCATAACAAAGAAATAGCAATAATAATAATAATAATAATAATAATAATAATTTACTTCATGTGCTTTTTAATTGACTGTACCTGGTTTTGGCTCAGTGTCTTTATACTAAATTCATATTCTCTAATCAGGAACAGAACATGAGCTTTTCCCTCTAAAGCAGTTATTTGTATGTCCAAGTCTTCTGCTTTCATGCTGCATCATTTTTACATTTTAAAGCAATAAAAGAAAAGTTCTCTGCTTCTTTAGTGTGTGTGTGTACATACCAAACACATCCCTTTTATTTGTCATAAAATTTGCCTGTTTTTTTTCCTTAATAATCCTTACTTTATAATTTTTTTCTTTATTCTTGTTTTTTTCTTTATTCATTTACTATTTGTGACGTTTATAATATTCCTCAAGGGAAAAAGGTGTCAAGAACCATACTCCAGCTCGGGGCTCAGCTCTGCTCAGGAGTCATCATTTTATTGGAACAAATAATTAATAAATAAATAAATAATAAATAAATAAAAGACAGAACAGAAATGTTAAATTGCTTTTTAACATCAGAACACTTTTTCAATGATCTAATTTTGCAGAAATATTAAAACTCCAATATTAAATATTCATTAAGTGTGAGTCTGTTCCGACTGTCCGTGACTCAACCTCAAATCCTGAAGCTCTAAGTGTTACTACAGTATTAAAAAACATATATATATATATATATATATATATATATATATATATATATATATATATTTATTTATTTATTTATTTATTTATTTATTTTTTTGTTATTCATTCTAGGCATACCCTGAACAAAATCCTTTAAATATACGCACAGTACCTATCGGTTATTATGAGTTGCTACTGAACTGAAGCATATGTTTATATTGTTTGTCAGAAATGGAGGTTGGAAAAGCCTCAAAACGGGTGGGAAATGCCTCACAGTGTCCTGAACTTGAGTCTGTTCAGGACACTGAAAAAAAGAAAAGAAAAAAACCCTCTTCCCAGTTGTGTTGGACTAATGGCACTTAGTTATTAACCTAGTTAACCCAGTGTAAGTATGTATTCAATGATGTAAACATTAAAGCACTTTTTGTAAGTCGCTCTGGATAAGAGCGTCTGCCAAATGCCTAAATGTAAATGTAACGGCTAACGTAGCCTTCATCAGCTGTTAGTTGTGTTTTTAACTTTTATATCATTAAACATTGAGGATGAGACTGAAGAACAAAATGCTTTAAACATACACAGTCAGAAATGGAGATTCGAAAAGCCTCAAAATGGGTGGGAAATGCATCAGAATGTTAAGAACTTGTGTCAGTTAAACAAGGGATGTTTTTTTCTTAGCTGTTTCCAGTCTCTGCATTCTGATTGGCTAGGAAAATGCATTGCCACAAACCTGAGCTTCATAAATTCCAGCTGGAAGATTTACAGAAACATTTTGATATCCTGTCCAGGGTCTCAGGGCCTTTCTTTCAAAATATTTTTTTTCACACAAAGACCGATGGTGGGAATCGAAGCCTCGACCCTGGAGGTGCTGGGCCACAGTGTAACCACTACACCAACAGGGCGATTTTTGACCTGCTCTATGTTATCTATTTCCTACTATAGAGATAACACCTTAAATTATTGTGAAAGAAAGGCAAACGTTACATTACTAGTTAAATTGACAGCGTGGGTGCCAGAGGCGTGAGTGAAAATCAGAATTCATTTGCGAATACTTGCCTCATTAGTTCGAACACGTATCCCATCAGGATCATTAAATTGGTTGCGCTGCACACCTCACATGCTACATCACAATGAATGTCACCAAGCTTTAATATTCATTATTTGCAATGACAATGTTAGTGATTGATAGAGCAAGAGAGACAGAAAGAGAGACAGAAAGAGAAAGAGAGAGAATATTGTATGTAATTACCCATGCTGGGAGATGGAGAGAAAAAGAAATACACAATTTCCTTTTAGTGAAATCAAAATAGAGTCCACAAGGTTTATTGAGAGATTACTGTCCATAACAGGTGTAAACAAGAAAACAGTTTGAGAACCGAACATCTCCCTAGTAACGGCATTTACCCATTTAAAAAAAGAAAAGAAAGGAATACTCGTTGCTGAAGATGAAACATTAACGATCTATGCTACCGTGTTCCCTATTAGACCGAACGCTTGTTTGCTAATTTCGATCGTTCTGAAGTGCTGATCTAAATACTGTATAACCAAACAAATAGTCACACATTAGTATTAAATCTCGTGTGTCCAGTATCTACCGTGAAACCCTTCTGTTTTCGTCCCAGGATACACACGTCCGACCGAGAAAGAGTTCCACTGTTAAGTTGCAGTACCTGGAATATATAAATATTTACTGCATATATCACAAATACGATATACAAAAGACTCCTATGATAGGCTGTTTATACCCAGTTACACGTTTTGGTTATTACTGTACACTGCGTGTGAAAATACTCACCACACACCGCGCCAAGAGACAGAAGCTTTGTCGTCTGAGGAACATGTCGTATGTGTTTATTTAAAGTGCACTGTTAAGAAAACCAGTCGTTCAGTGACATTGCGTAGAGTACACTGTATATTGTTGTTTATTTATCTATTCATTTCTTTTTACAATTATGTTTTTTTAAGTTAAGGCTATAGACTCTCAGCGGTGTAAAGTGTGTCAGCGGGAGGTTGTTCGTTTCACAGGGTCTCTCATTTTGGATTAAGAAACTCCTGATATATACGTCATACGATGCTGGTGTTAATGTCATTAATGTCGTCGAAGATAGATAGATCCTTTTCCCTTCTAATTTCGAAATCAGCTAACCGGGCCTCATTTAAAGGGGCAGTTTGTAACACTGAGGAATGTTTCTAGACCCAACCCGTATAGTTTAGAAAAATACTCTATTACCCTATACCGCTTTATCCCGTATGGGGGCATGGAGCCTATCCCAGGAGACTTAGGGCACAAGGCGGGGTTCACCCCGGATGGGGCACATGCTCATTCATACACTATGGGAACGCCAATTGGCCTAACCTACATGCCTGCGGGAGGAAACCGTAGTACCTGGAGGAACCAAGCACGGGGAGAACAAGCAAACTCCATGAACACAGGCCTCGAGGCAGAACTCAGACAGAACCCGGAGGTGCAAGAAAACATGGCTAACCACTACGTCTCCATGCTGCCTCGGAAAATACTTTTTCTTCTCGTTTCCAGCCCTGAAATTAGCCCCGCCCACAACCAGAAGGGTGCTGTAGATCTAAGATTTCAGAGTTCCCCCCCTAAAATACAAATTTAAGATAGATTTAGGGGAAGGAAAAGGCTTGTGAATGTTCAATAGACAGCCAGCAGAGGGCGCCGAATGTTACAAACCGACCCTTTAAAGAGATGAAACCAGAGGTGGACAAATCAATAGCCTGATTCATGTTTGTTTTTCAGTTCGGAATCATGTAGGTTCAGTGTTCTGCTTTTATGAAAAGCATTTTGGCTTTCATGAAAAATTTCCCATGGATCTTAAGGTTCTAGTACTAGCTACCTATTCCTGAATTCCATTACTGATATGAACTGATTCAACTAGATTATCTTATGCATTTGCACGTGCAATCTTTTAAGAACATCACATATTGGCAGTGATGAAAGACTAATGAAATACATCATCAACAACAACAACAACACAGTAAAAAAAAAAACAGTTATAAAACTCTATTGCTATGACATTTAAACACGTACTGTATACAGCCGAAATCAAAACCCCAGCCAGTTCTCTTTGGCGCACACAAAATGCTAGAGACACAAAGACGATATGCTACATCATAGAAAATAAGGATTATGACTGCAGACTTCTCCGTGCAATTTTGTCTAATACATTTATATTACGTATTACGGTTCTGACGTAAATAACTGAGTTTGGGTTAAATTTTGTTAATTCCAATAATAAGCTTTTAACCCAAACAAACCACAAGGTCTCTAATAAAGCTATGATTTGTCCACCCCATGAAACGTTTCCCCTCTAATATCCTACGACCGATAGCAAAATCTACTGTTCACCGGGTTAAATATTGGCACCCCATCCTAAGAAATATATATATATTTATGATGATGTGGTGGTGTTTTTATTATTATTATTATTATTATTTAGTTGTTTTTGTTTAAGCATATTGCAGTTTTATTATTTTTTTGTTCCCGTCACACATTCATTTATTAAGATTTTAATTCTAAACTGAAATTTAAAAACATTTTTTTCCCCGTGTTGGTCTTAAAATATTGCAATAAAATAATATTTACAGTGTTTATTTAACACTAAACCTGAGAATATACAAATGGCATCTGGCTTTTACACATGAGAACATGCTGCACATCCGCAGCAATTTTGCTTTCTTTATTTAAATAAAAAATATTAGTATTAGTTTTATTATTTCTTGTTTTTGTGTTGTTTTTTTTTGTATGCAAACTATTTGTCTGTCATTGAATGTAGTGAATAACTATGGCCAGCAGATGATGCTATAGCACTGTGTGTGTGTGTGTGTGTGTGTGTGTGTGTGTGTGTGTGTGTGTGTGTGTGTGTGTGTTGGCCCTACAGCTCTTTGACAAGTATTAGTTGTTGCATTTCAACAGATCATCATAGACTCTCGTCTGACTCTCGTCTCACTTTCGTCTGACTCTCGTCTGACTCTCGTCTGACTTTTGTCTCTTGTGCCAATTCCACTGAATCAAGTTTAGAAATAAATGTAACAGAAAGTTGTGATGTGAATTGTAACAATATTCTTACCTCTTTATAAACTTAGATTTCATACACAAACATTTGACATTCTTAACCAAATATAAGAATTATTATATGCAGAATAATAGAACTAGAATTATTATTATAATACATTTTTATACTTAACAAGATATATATATATATATTTATATATGTTCATTTCATATTGATAATTTTCAATAACAAAAAATACAATAAGTACATAAATAATATTACAAATTCTATTAAATATGGAAAATAAAAAAAAGATTAAGACATGTCTAGGCCTACCCTTATCGTTCATGAAAACACCAATGTCCTCCAGTGTTTGACCTCTCTAGCCCTCCAGGCCTCCAGGTGGCACTGTATTTGAGAAACAGGCTCATTTTAAAGTGCAGTCTCTTTCAGGTCGTTGAGGTTTGGCATGCGTGAGCGTGACGTGCGGACGAAGCCGTGCCCGTTCTGGCCTGCTTTGGATGCCAGCTGCTCCGGGTATGGGTTTCCCTCCGCTCTTCCCAGAGCCGCTGAGTGCCATGTGGATTCCAGCTGACCGGCGTGAGGATAGGCGGCCTGGCGGGACATGGCCTGGGTCGATCCTCCAGTTCCTCCTCCTCCGACGTGGCTCCGTGACTCTACAAAGCTTCCTCCTTTGGAGTTGCCGTGGGGGAAACGCATGTCTGGTGTATTTGGTTTGCTGGAGGAGGAGGAGGCAGGGAGATGAAGAAGCTTGCGAAGAGACCTGAGAGGTTGGTTCTAAAGAAAACGACAAGGCAAATTTTGAAAAAAATATATAGATAGATATATATATTTATTGGTTGATTGGTTGGTTGATAGATTGACATATTAATAGATAAATGGAGCCTTGGAAAAATAAAGGAATTCATGTATGACTACATAACTGGATGAACATGACACCAGATGGGTAGATGGATGCATTAATAGAGAAGTGAATGGATTGACAGATTGATAAATATAAATGGATGACCTGATGAATGAAAGGCTGGATGGATGGATGGATGGATAGATGAATACATTGATGGGGTAATACATGGGTGAATGTATTGATAAATCTAAAAGGATAGATGTTTGGATAATACATAGAATGATGAATGTACGGGAAGAGGGCAGAATTAATGGATGGATAGATAATGTAGGTTATTAGATAGGTGGATGGTTGTGGTAATAGACGGGTGGAATGGATTGGCAAATGTAAATTGACTGATGGTTGGATAGACAGATGGATTCATGGCTAGAGATCCATATTGATGAATTGAATTATGGCTAAATAAATTAAGAATGGATGGTTGGAAGGATTGATAAATGGATAGATAGATGGAAGGATTGGTTAATAGATTGGATGGGTGGATAGATTAATGGATATAAATGAATGTATGAATAGCAGGATGGGTGGACTGATGGCTAGATAGAGTGATGAATGGATAGATTGATGGATGGGGGTACATTAATCCAGGTGGATTCCTAATCTTCTCGTATATGTACAATATATAAATTATGCATTGAGAAACATGAAACAGGAAAAACAGTATTTTTATCCAGTTTTCTCTTCTAATTTAGCTGATTTCAACCAAAAGCTTTCTTTGCCTGTTACATGACAGCTCCTTCCTCAAGGTACTTGCAATATAAACTTGAAATCTCCAGACAATAACGCAACTATATACATTAGGATCAGATTTCCCAATATGGGAATTGGTCATTGACGCAAATCTAATCCCACGATGGTAAAGAACGCTTTCCAGAATGGATCGCACAAACACTGCTAATCCAACCTCCTGAAAGCTGTTAGGGCTTTGAATCATAGGTAAACAGCCTCACTCTCTCATCTGAAGTACCTGAGAGTGGGATTCGGTTAGCCTCTCGGCCGGCCACTCGTCTCTGTCCTGCTCCTGTTCCCGATCTCGACTCCTCTCCCGGTCTCTGCTGCGTGTCCGGTGTCTTGTGCTGCTCTGCTGCCCAAAGCCCCGGGACGATTTCTGTACCACCACTTGATCTGGTCCCTCGTTCAGGACCTGAACAATAAGGGAAAAGTGTCAAGAACCCTGAGCCAGAGCCATGTCTTCTGAGATGCCACCAGGAGAAAGGACGCGCTGTCCGTCAGCTGGTCTAGTGAATGTCTAGGAGTTGTATCAGTTCCATATAGGAACGTTAAACATCTGGAGTGTGACTGTATCCCTGTCTATGCTGTCCAGCGAAGGGGAACACAACAGGACCACAACTGATTAGATATTATTTGGGTTTTGGAACGACAGGAGTAATGCTGGTACAGTGATATGTGTGAGGTGCAGGGGTTACGAAATAATTCATAGCCTCTGTGGAACTGAGAAACAGGCCATAGGTGTAACTATCTGACAAAGTACCGCATGGTGACTGATGTTGGCACTGGATCTTTTTTTCTTTTTTTTTTTTTAATGAGAAGGACGACATATAAATAGGCATGGTATCAAATCAATATCTGACACCAGTACTGGAACGGAAGCATCTCTATTCAGTAACATTTTTAACTCCAAAGTGATCTATATATTTCATGCATCAGATAATTTATAATTGCTGCATAAAATATATCACCCTTCCCATACAACCATTCTCTATTTATAGAATCCTAACAGACCTTCATGCTGACATAAGCAAAGTAAGTGAAATAACAATATCTTTTAATAAAGATATTGTTTCGGCGCTAGAGAAATGCAAATCAAACTGGTCCAAAATTACATTTAATCCCACTCTTTATACAGTATATGTTGTACCCGATCATTATCATCATCATCATCATCATCACCACGTGTCCCCATAAAGCACCAGATCTATGAGGTCTGTTAGTGTATAAAATGCTTTCTTGAAGATAACACTTTTTCGATTTTCGATCGTATTTACATATATGATGTTCAAATTCAATCAGGCAGTAGGCACACTGTATATACAGTATAGGAAAAATCTATTTAAGCCATATCACATGAGAAGGAGTGCTGCTGTGCTGAATATCAGAATGGCTGTGATGTATCCCTAAGCACGAGGGTGCATTCCAAACTACTGAAGATCTCTCAGCCGTGCTGATATCCAGTACAACAGCACAACCTTGAGTATGATATTGCTTTTCTACACCATGTGTTTTACACAGATTATGATTTGTTTGTTTATTTAATGAGTTCTTTAGCTCCACCAACACATATTCTTCTGCGACTGGTGAAACTAACTAACCACTGCGACTGCCAGAAAGTTGGTGTAATTAACAGGGGTGAAAGTAGTTTTAAATTCTTACCGGCACTGCGTAGGTGAGGAGAATAAACCACATTCCATCAGCTACGTTAACTTCTGGGTGTGGGGTTAAATGGCACTATATAGTGTGTATAATCCCTTGTTCCGCACACCAAGTAGTGCCCAGAGGTTAAGGAGGGATTTGGGATTCAGTCCCGGAATTCAGGTCTTGTTAGAAGTTAGGAGCTAGTAAGCTTTGTAGCTGATGTTAGCTACAAACAGAACAACATGAACGTTTTAGAGGTAATTCAGTTTGACAAAGAAGCAATTGCTACGTAGAAAAAAGGTTGTACAAAAGAACATAATTTTATTAGATGGGTTTCAAGCTAAAAGAACTTCTGAGACTGATTTTGAATGTGGGTTTTGGCAGGCAGCTGCTCTCTGCTCAGTATCCACGGACCATAAAGACCTACTTTCACCCATGCTATCACACCTGTGACACGGAGTGATACATATGCAGTAGTTAAACGGCCCAGTGCCGTTATAATCTATATCAGATTACTCGGTCAGAACTAACTGTTGTATAATATGCTTTAGACCTCTTTCATACTTTATTGTGCAATATGAATTGCAATACCACAGTACTGTCGCGTTCTCCATTCCGATTGGTCGGAAGGTAAGTCATTTTCTCTAACAGCAGGTCTGACAGCAGTTCCAGCTGTATTTCAAATAACAGTTTTTTTTTTCTAATGTGCTCGTTTTAATGTTATGCTCTCATTGCCATAGTAACAACCCATGGATTACACAATCTAAGACTAACAGCATTATTTTCCTTCTAAGAAAAATGTTTTAACGTTGATTTTGTGGAGTTTTCTCAGTCAGTACGAATATGGTAGGAGTGATAACAGGAACTAAGTTTATACCAACATTGATTAAAACTATAATCAGTAAGACGAGAGACCTCATGGATCAAGTGAACAGACATAAACACCTGTCATTATTACAGGACAAATGTGGATAAATAGTGTTAATCAAGCATGCAAGATTAGTGGTTAGTTGTGTTCGGCATATTAATGGGCATTTATACCATGGGCGTGGCCACTAGAGGGAGTACTCTCTCTGAGGAGTTATGTTTAAAGCTAGGCTTTGAGTTAGACAGAGGAAAAAGAGATTTCTTGATCACAGGACCCCTGGCTTCTCCAACATCCACCTGGAATACAAGAGGCACAAGACTGACAGTGGGACATAAAACACCAGTGTACACACACGAACATCCACACACAAACTCGCGTATGGGAATGGATACAAATACAGCCATATAAAATATGTCAATGTACAACACACAACACAACGGCATGCTAGGAGTCAAGACTGACCGCTTGAGATTTCTTCTTCTTCTTCTTTATTGCTCTGAAAAAGCCTTGCTTCTCCTTCTCTTTGACTGGTTCTGGAGCACCCAAATCGAGTGCCTCGGGCCCTGTCCTGATAAAAAAAAAAAAAACAACAACATCCAACCCGAAGATGTTACTAATCCGATAACGCGACTCTGTGTATCATGTGGTAGAGCACAACAAAGAGCTGAATGCTTGAAAGTTGAAAGCTTCATATAATCTGCATAGACCAGCAAAAAACATTGTTAACTTGTGCGTTAAAAAAAGCAAGTATTGCAGTGTGTTGAAGCTCACCAGGGGTCATAGGTAGGTTGACGTTTGGTGTGGCTGCCGCTCTCCATGTTCACCCCTGAGCTCATATTCTGCCCGCTGCCCTCATGGAAAGTGTTATCTGGTCTAGGAGATGGCACTACGACCGAATCCCACACAATAAATAATTTTAAAAAGGAAAGTTAAAGAAAATTATAAGTGCATGATCGTGTGTGAGCTCACGCTGACCTCTGTAGAAACTGCCGACTCGACGTGGCATCGAGTCACTGTAGACCATGCGGTTCTCTTTGGAAGATCCTCCGTCCTCTGGATGCTGCTCGTGATACATGGCTGCCTGCAACACACCACGAGAGCGGATTGTCCTGATTGGATATTATGTGAAATGTTTGCGTAAAGAATCACAAGCAGGACTCCAGCGGTAAATGAGGTGCTTTGAGAATTCGAAAACAAATTAGAAATAATTTGCCAAATTAGCAAAAACCAGCATGCCCACACTTATTAGCAAGATTTGTACACATGCATGAGGAATATCAAATTGAAAATGATATGCAACTGACCCTGAGGTCATCAGGGGTATCATCACGGCTGCTGGAGCTGCCCACGTGCCTGGGTAGCGTGCGGTGCTGAAGCTGTGGCGAGAGCATCTGGAGGCTGCTGGCACGGGTGGGAGCACTCTGCCCAAGGGCCAGGCCTACATCCACTCCGTGTGGTCGACTACGCTCCCGTCGCACATACATGGAATGCCTGTGGGGGCGCTGTTGTGATGAAAAAGGGCTAGTGTAGCCCAGACCATAGGGGAAGTCACGAGTTCCTCCTCCAGGATCCAGAGTTTCTGTAGCTTTGGCCTCGTCCTGTTGGCCCTTGTGACGTGTTGATGAGCGGCGAAGTGTCGAGTCCACCATGCCGGTTTGACGCTCGGACTTGGCACGCCCTCCAGGACTGTGACGCAAAGCAGGGCTACCGGGTGCCCCCAGGTTTAGGTTGGCATTTAGGTCCAGACAGCTAGAAGGGAAATATCGTGAGGGCACGGGTGCATCGTCTTGGAGAAGGCGTGGATCGCTCAAGTTACTAATAGACTTGGCATCAGTCAGTGCGCCATGGCTCTTGGACAAACTCATAAAAGACGAAGAACTTTTACTGCTCGAATTCAAAGGCATTGGCTCACCGTGGCGTACATGCTTCTCCCGTTCTCCCTGCAGCGTATTATTCTTGCCCTCCACAAACGAGTGGCGGTTGTGGGTCCGCGAGGGATTGGATTTGAGGTATTTGGCACCAGGGCCATCAGACGCTTTGGGCAAGTCGAAGTCCAGGTCGGAGACTTTACCTCGCGCCTTTTTGGGGCTGAGCGAGGCCAGGTCTTTGCCGCAAGATGCTGAGCGGTTGAGGGGTTGAGGGGAATGGAAAGACTTGGCATGCAGTGTGGGGCTCAAGCTGCTAGACGCAGGTACGGCACCATTTAAGAATGATTCGGCGCTCTGTGGGTGCAGCTCAGCCTGATTATGACGGGGTAGGCTAGAACAGTCCCGGCTGTTGGAACGATGGTGTCCTGAGCTCTTACTACCATGACTCCTTAAACAGAGAAGAAGCAGAGGATATGTTACCATGAGAAAGCATAATAAGTGTCCAAAATTATTTCATCATACTGATATAGATAATCAGGCAATTAATTATGTTTTAATGCAGGGTAAAGAATTTTATTTTTATATAAACAGCATCAAATGTTCTCTTATACTTGACATGTATAAGACAGAGTGAGCTTACTCCTCCTGACCTGTTGAGGGGGGTGTTATCGTGGTGGGGTTTTCTCTTGGAGGAGCGGATGGGCGTAGGGGTCGGGGGGCCGGGTCGGTCGGTCTGCCGCTGACTCTGGAATACGTGGTGGTTCAGACTCTGCTCTGTCAGGAAACGCTCATTTGGGTTCAAAAGCAGCAGGTTCTGAAACAACAGTTACACTAAGAGTAAGCAAGTGATCTGAGAAACTTTTAAATGACTAGTATTTACCCCAAATGGATCTTCATTAGGAATGAGTCTCCAGTGTCAGAGGTCAAGCTGTACCCTTATGTTTGACACCAAAGGGCAAGGATTTACTGTTTAAAGCACTCATAAAGCACTCATAATGTATGGGATAACATGACCTCATCCTGGCCTCATCCAGGACGGTGACGAGTCTGCATACAAAAGTCAGGTTGAGCAGCTGGCTGTCTGGTGCAGTTACAACAACCTAGAGCCGAACACGCTCAAAACAGTGGAGATGATTTTGGACTTCAGGAGGAACCCACCTGCACTTCCCCCACTCACCATCATGAACAGCACTGTGACAGCAGTGGAGTCATTCCGGTTCCTGGGCACGACCATCTCTCAGGACCTGAAGTGGGACATTCACATTGACTCCATTGTTAAAAAGGCCCACCAGAGGTTGTATTTCCTTTGCCAGCTGAAGAAATTCAACGTGCCACAGGAGCTGCTCACACAGTTATACTCAGCCGTCATTAAATCCGTCCTGTGCACTTCAAGAACTGTCTGGTTTGGCTCAGCTCCGAAAGCAGCCATCAGAAGTCTACAAAAGATGGTTCGGACTGCTGAAAGAATTATTGGCACTCGCCTGCCCACGCTGCAAGAACTATATACATCCAGAGTGAGGAAAAGGGCTCAGAATATCACTTTGGACCCCTCACACCCAAGCCACCTTCTATTTGAACTTTTGCCGTCGGGTCGACGTTATAAAGCACCAGAACACTAGGACAGTCAGGCACAAAATCAGTTTTTTCCCCCCAGGCAATCTACCTCATGAACAGTTAAACATCATTATAACTGTCAATAAATATATGTGCAATATTGTGTACAATACCACAGTGCAATATACTGTATAATACCACAGATTTCAGATATTTATGTAACTTATTTAAAAGTATCTCACACCCTACTCCATTTAATGTCAACCTTTTTTTTTTTTGCCGTGCTGTTTTGTCTTATCATTTGTTTTTTGTTCTGAAAGCTCTGTCATTAAAACTAATTCCTTGAACGTGCAAGTGTACTTGGCAATAAAACTCTTTCTGATTCTGAAGTATAAATGCATCACACAATGTTAATAAAAGTGAAGACAAAAGAAATCTGGTAGTTGCTTGTATCCAACTTGCACTGCTGTTTTAAAGCTTCTGCTGTTGCTGCAAATTGCCATTTGGCCCTCTGCAGGAATTTTTAATGTTCCAGTTAAAAACAGACACACAGACAAACCCACACAGCCTCCCCTGATTTAGCTCATAAGAGTTTACTACCGCACATCGACATCGCACACGTTAAGGGAAAGCGCTGGTCTCAAAACATTGTATTCCGAATCTGCTCCCGCTGCCAAAGTGAAACCGATGATCCGGGTGTTGCTGGGTGTACGCTCTGATTGGTATGCCCGCTCAAGTTTAAGGTTATGTCATAATATTGAACGAGAGCTCATCAAAATGCACGCAAACCGAAAACGCTAGAGTGTGAATACGATTAGCATACGATCAGCATATTAATAACCACCTCATCTTTAGCTAAATAAGCGATGTTAATATGAATCATCATAATTATCATAAATGTGGAACAGCTTACTGGATGCTCAATGGAATGAAGCTCATCTAAGGGAGCCTAAGGAGATTCTGCAGGGTTCTCGCACGCTCCCTATCGTTTTGGTTCTATAAAAGAGTATCTGTAAACACTTTGTATCTGGGAACGGATATAGCCAAAAAACTCTAACTTTGTTATGTTAGCAAATACTTTCTAATGCATCCTTTTAGGAAAAACTTTTTTTTACCGCAAACTTACTTGATCAGCCTCAGAGATGTGGTTGGTTTTTTACAAGCGCTGCAAGGCTAGTGAAGCTTAAATGTAGTGTTTTCATAAAATCGCCAAATCTTTACTCACTCACTGTTTATACTGCTTTATTCTATATAAAAGGTTGCGGGGAACTTGAAGCCTATCCCACCAGACTAAGGGAATGAGGCGGGTTGCATTCCGATGGGGTGCCAATCTATCACACACTTACACGCTTATTCGTGCTACACATACTATGGGTAATTTGGTCTTTGAGCAATTAGCCTAATCTGCATGTCTTTGGACTGTGGGAGGAAACCAGAGTACCCAGAGGAAACCCATCAAACACGGGGAGAACATGCAAACTCCATGCACACAGATCTTTAGGCGGGAATCGAAGCCTGGAGGTGCAACTCGACTGTGCTAATCACTAAGTCACCGTGCTGCCTTTTTGAGTTTAGTTTCTGCAAATTGCCAAGAGTAGTTAACAAATATTTCACGGTTTTTCATTACCAACTTAAGGGTGTTGAACAATATTATATTGATATTAATAAAAAAGAAAAGAAAAAGATTTATCCAAGATGGCTGTCCTGTGTAAAAGTGCGGCACTGTAGTTAACCAGATCTAATGTCAGACACGGAGTTCATGTCTGATTAAAATTGTTCCTCTTTGGCCTGATATAAAAGCTGATATAAAAGGCTTGAAAAGTTTTCTGCACGAGTGTTTGCAGCACTGACTGTTGCATTTTTCTTTTTATCCTTCTCGTTGCTAAACTGCCTTTTGAGATTCGTAAATGGTGAAGGCCACGCAAACCGCCTCGCTCTCGCTGCCTGTAAAAAGTGACATTGTTTATGGTGGTGACCTTTCAGCAAGCTGATGATACAGGACAGGTATAAAATCGTCAGAGAGAGAAAAGAGCAGAGAGAAAAAGGAGGAACACAAAAGGTGAAGAAAAATGTGCATTTACTGGCATGAAACAAGGGAAATACCCTCATCTAGTACATTACACTCTAATATTTGTTATATGACCACGAGACGTCTAAGTAGGAGAGTAAGGCTCAGTGCCTGTCAGTCAAATAAAGGAGGTGTGGCCTGTCTATTATTCATAGTAAAGGAGGTAAAGGATGTGTGCCTATCAATCGCAATAAGAAGATGTGGCTTGTGTGTCACTTAAAGTGAAAGAGGTGTGTGTGACCTGTTTATCTGGCACAGTACAGGACAGTACAGTGGCCTATTTATCAATTACCGTGCAGGGGTGTGGCTTATTTATAAGTTATAATGCAGAGGTATGGTCTATTATATTATACCGTGCAGGAGGTGTGGCCTATTTATCAATCAGAGTGCCGGAGGTGTTGCCTAATTATAAGTTACAGTGCAGGGGTGTGGCCTATTTATCAATCATAATGCAGGAGGTGTTGCCTATTTATAAGTTACAATACAGGGGTGTGGCTTATTTATCCTATAAAGTGCAGGAGGTGTGGCCTATTTATCAGTTTCAGTGATGGAGGTATTGCCTATTTATAAGTTACAATGCAGGGGTGTGGCCTATTTATCTTACACAGCGCAGAAGGTGTGGCCTATTTATCAGTTTCAGTGATGGAGGTGTGGCCTATTTATCCAGTTACAATAAAGGGTGTGTGGTCTATTCAAAAGTTACAGTGAAGGACACATGGCCTAATTATCAATTACAGTAAATGAAGTGTGGCCTAGTTATCAGTTACAGTGAAGGAGGTGTGGCCTAGTTATTAGTTTCAGTGTAGGAGGCGTGGCCTAGTTATCAGTTTCAGTGAAGGAGGTGTGGCCTAGTTATCAGTTACAGTGTAGGAGGTGTGGCCTATTTATCAGTTACAGTGTAGGAGGTGTGGCCTATTTATCAGTTACAGTGTAGGAGGTGTGGCCTATTTATCAGTTACAGTATAGGAGGTGTGGCCTATTTATTATTCACAGTGATGGAGGTGTGGCCTATATATCTCACACAGTACAGGAGGTGTGGCCTATTTATCAGTTACAGGGAAAGACGCATGTGTGTGTCAATTAAAGTGAAGGAGGTGTGGCCAGTCTATCAGTCACAGTGTAGGAGGTGTGGCCTGTGTGTATCTACTGAAGGTCAGCGGTAGCATTACTACATTAACATGGGATGCAAATATCATTCTAAGCACAATGATAGAGCCGTTGATAAAACTTGACAGTTTGAACGTTCCCAGAAGTTCGGTAAGCATCATTAAAAATGCAGTTAAAGTAAACTGGTCTGCTTCATCGCTACATGACAGAGTGAATTCTAGCAAATGAAATAATAAAACGAGCCAGGCCTAAGATGCTTAGATGAGCTGCCAAGGTGCTGCACAAGCAAGCAGTGAGTCATCAGCAGGAGGAAACAGGCACTGCTGCCCACATGGCTTGACAGCAAACACACTGCTCACGCACACACGCACGCACACACACACACATACACACACACGTATACACACAGAGGCACAAGCAAGCCCACATTCAGATAAGCATCATTTTACATGTAAAACACTGTGACCCTCTTACTTTAATTTCCTCACTTCATCCTTTTTATACAGAACCAGGACAGATCTGGCAGTCAGAATCAGTGTTCCATTACGCAATGAGCTGATCTGGGCTCTGTGCCTGACAGTCCCAGTGAAGGAAGGTGTGGCGTGATGCTTCTCCAAGCACACACACACACACACACACACACACACACACACACACATACACATATATACACGGTTCACTGCTCTGGTGAGTCTTACCTTCATTAGGTCCAGCATGGGGCCGTTGATGATGCCAAGGTATCTCCTCTCCAGAGTCTGCGGGTGGCTCACTGTAGGGAACTACATATGGGAGAAGAGGAAATGAGATTACACACAAATGCACACACATATACACACACACAGTTCTGTACAGTGAGCACGAAACAGTGTGGGCAGTGGTGTAAATTTGTAAAAAGCCTGTAATAGCAGTTTCCATCCATCTAATCACAAATCATATTCTTTATTGAGACAATAATTAGGATGCTTATGGAAATTATGCCTCATTCTGCCTTTAAATGTCCCATATTTTACCTTTTTTTCTTTAAACATGCTAAAACAGGTCTCAGCGCTCTGGATGTGCTGAAATACCCCTCAGATAATGCATTTTAAAAATTCCTTTATGACACTCCTCCTTCAAATGCACCATTTCAGTGTCTATGTAAATGATCCACTGCTTAAAAACGCCCCTCTAGAGAACAGCAAAGCTGAGCCACCAGCTGAGGTTACATAAGTAGAAAAAAATCTAATTGACCTGTTTAAACACTGGGCATGGAAAAAAAAAATGACAAAGCAGGAACTATTTTCTCAGGTATTTAAAAGGTGAATTTTGCATACAGTAGTAGATGCCCTCTAATTGTGTATAACGTTAGTTTTAGTGAGCTTTAGTTATGCAATTAAGAAGAAAGACCGCGCACACTATGAATTCCATTCCAGAGTAACAGCTGGATAAATAGAAATGAATGGAGCTCCTGCTGACATAACTTTTTATTTTATTTAATAAGGCACAGGGCATAGTGGTCAGCACCTCCAGGGTCGAGGGTTTGATTCCCGCCTCGGGTCTGTGTGTGTGGAGTTTGCATGTTCTCCCCGTGCTTGGTGGGTGTTTTATAGGTACTCCAGGTTTCCTCCCACAGTCCAAAGACATGCAGATTAGGCTAATTGGCGTTATACAATTAGCCTTAGTGTGAGTGTGTGTGCCCTACCATGGATTGGCACCCTGTCCAGTGTGTACCCCGCCTATCCCAAGAGACTTAGGGCATGAGCAAGGGTACACACTGGACAGGGTGCCAATCCATCACAGGGCACACACACACTCACTCACACTAAGGGCAATTTAGATACGTGTTACAGAAGATGAATAAATGAATGAATAAATCCACAGGATTAATTATATTCAACATCTATATGAATAAGAACTGGGTGGTAGGGCGGGTAACACTGACACCTCACCGCTCCAGACCTGATTTCTGTGTTTGTTCTCGCATGTGGGCTTCCTCTGGGTTCTTTGTTTTTCTTACACATTCCTAAAACTCTAGCTTCAATTGATTATATCCTATCAGGGTGTATTCCTATCTCCCATTTCCCCCGCTCATTTAGTCGAATCCAATTCCCACCTGTCACTAGGGGGCTCCCCAATTAAAATTAACTACTACAGTACTACCAGTTAGGGAGGAAGACTATAAAGCGTCTTCTCTGAACCATGTGATGCCAACCGACCGCATCTTGACTACGATTGGCTGTAAAGCGGTTATTGAAGTGCCTCCCATCCCACCCCGCCGAGAGAACTCGGCCAATCAGCTCCCTCTATGCCGTCCAGCTGCGAGAGGCTGTAGCATCACTTGGGAATCAATCTAGCAACCAGATGACAGGCCAAGAGCTTTACCACTGCGCCACTTGGGGGCATGACTTTTGTGCTTGCAAATGTTTTTAAAAATTTTTTTATCATTATATTGGTGTGCCATGTGTCCAGGCAAATCTATTACACAAATCCTAACCACGCTGGCTGTCTATATACAAACAAAGGTTGAAATTAGCACACAAACAACAAGAAGGTCAATTTCCTCAGGGTACAAGTTTAAACAGATCTGTGTGTGATTTTGCTGGAAACTGCAAATTTGTGTACAGCCCTTACTTTTACCCCATCATTAGGAGGAGCAGCTGAAGGAAACAAAGCTATAACAGAATGATATAACAGAAATGATATGATTCACAGAGTGTGTTTGTGAGAGAACGAGAGAAAACGAGAGAGAGATAAACTCATGCACAGAGGCCTGCTCTTGGCAGGTATGAGCCAGCATCTCACACGTTCGCACGCACACACAAAACACCAACATACACAAACACATACGTGCACGACAGCTATGCATGAGTCACCTCGATCCAATCAGTCACAGGCAAATAGAGAGAGAGAGAGAGAGAGAAAGAGAGAATGTACTTGGAGAGATGAGTGAGAAGATCAAGGACACACAAAAGAACAGAAAAGTGAAAAGGGTGTCGGAGACAGGCAGAAGCCCACCCGTAGGCCGTGGAAGCGGGGGTTGTTGTAGAAAAGCTTCATCTGCTCTGGAGGCAGGGGTCCGAGAACCTTCTGTATGGTGAAGAGTTGGTCTATCTCGCTCTCGCCTGGAAACAAGGGCTGTCCGTCACTCAGCTCGCCCAGAATGCACCCCACCGACCACATATCCACCGCCTTCCCGTAAGGAGCTCTAAAAGTGAAGAATGGAAAAAAAAATGGGATTTTTGTTTGACTTTGCAAAAGGGTTAAACTTGTTCCAGCTTGATAATACCCCTTTGCATTAAAAAAAAACAAGGTTTATGAACACATGGTGTAAGGTTTGTTGGAGCACAAGACCTCGAGCATCCTGTACAGATAGCAGACCTTCAAACCTCATCGACGCCCCATCAGCGACCTTATGTAGGCCTCCTTACCCGACATCAGCGCCTGATCTTAGATCTTAATGCTCTTTCAGCTGAATGGACATAAATCCATCTTAAATCTAGTGCTGAGCCTTCTGGACTAATCAACTTACAAATTATAGCCAAAAAGATTCAACAAGAAATTCTAAAAAACTGGCTTCTTTAAGCTGCAAACGCTTTTCTGAATTTCTTCCAGGAAATAAGCATTTACACGCAATCTCAGAACGACTGAGCTGCAGGCTTTTTTTTTTTTTTTCGAATGTCATTTTTTCACACAAATGAAAAAGAGGATCTCCAGCTGAGTTCTCACACAGTCAGGAAGATAAAGTATGCACATGAGGAGAAGCACCCCCGATGCACCCTGTAAAACATGGTACTTTTACAGACCTCGGAATGATGACTCCTGCTGGAACCGTGAGTCTCTAAACTAGGGTTGCCTCTGCCAGGAGGTTAAAGGAATCACAGCGCAGATCGTGCTGTCTGAACCCATGAGGAAAGTCGATATGCACGAACCTAAGAATAAGTTTTAAGCAGCAGGAATCTGGTCCTCTCTTGAACCATGTTTACGAGTTTATTTTGGTACATAATACTTTTTTTTTTAAATCACAGTTATGAATCATGCAGCATGAAAATCTCTCCAAGTATCTTGATATGTATATTTGCCATGTGGCTCACCCTCGGTAGATATGCATTATTTTTAACCTTGAATCCTCCTCTCAACTGGTAGCCTGTGTGTGTGTGCGTGTGTGTGTGTGTGGGGGTATATGCATATTCTTAATTTACTGTAAATAGAGCTACTGCTACTGTGTTGTATAGTTGATAGTGGTAACAAATCAATGTTATGATCGAAAAGGTCAGAGAAATAGAAAGAAAGAAGGAAAGAGATTTTTTTTCCTTTTTTGGAAATGAAGACTTTTATTAAATTAGTTAAATAGAATAGGATAGCTAATAAGAAGGTTGGAAATTAGTATCAAACACATATAAATAGGTTATTTCATATTTCTTCAAACCGTATGACCTGCTAGACAAACATGATATTTGATTCAAGATATTTTCATCTGCTATGATGTAATTTTTTTTTTTGCAGTTTGTCCAATTGAAATACAATTTCCAGGACTTATTTGACTATCTTTGATATCCAAAACGCTTTGGATCAAGTGCTTGGCTGTCACCTTGCATCTCTAGGGTCAAGGTTCGATTCCCGTCTTTGTGTGCATGGAATTTATATGTTCTCATGCCCTAAGTAAGTGTTCTGGGATAGGCTCTAGGCCCACTGCAACAGTGAGTGGTATTATTTGTGTTACATACAGGCATTTACTACAATCAAGATGCCCCCTAGTGGTCAATTGCTAAACACGCAGTAGTCATGGGTTGTTCATGAACGATCCATTCTTTTTGAACGAATCTTTAACATGACTCAAATGAAAGAGTCGTCTCGGAGAGTGATTTGTTCATTTTCTACTGGGCACACATGCGCAAGGCATCGCAAAACCTCCGTATGTTATATACAGGAAACAGTATTGAACGATTCTCAGCAATGAGTCTTCAAGTCTTGAGTCGTTCGTTCTTTTGACACGTGACTCCCATAGACGCTATGCGGTGCAATAGATTTAAAAGAACGAACGTCTCAGATTGGAAGATATAAGAGGTGAGCTGCTCATTCTGTTTATTATAATATGTCCTTGGTTGCATTGTAATATTTTCATAACAGGAACTATAGCCAAAGTTTGTGTATGTAGACGTATTGGGGGTATTTTTATTGAAAACACACCATTTTAATATATTTCTGATCAAATAAACGAAATGACTCGTTCCCATCAATAACACGCAGCACTCTCACTACAGCGATCAGAGTTCAAGTCCCGTCAGTTTGGTATTAATATCACTTACTAATCGTTTTGCTATCATTACATCAGGGGCCATTCAACGGTATCCCATCGTCATGTAGCCAACGTTGTTCCAACGTCATTTTATCAACTTTCCCAAACAAACAAAAACCAACATTGTCCCAACATCCACAACAATGGCAAATCAACCTCAACACAACATTCTGACAAATTTTTTTTTTACCAGGACAGCTCTGAACGTCAACTTTGTCACCAAATTGAAACCTTTTGCCCAGGAACTAGCTCTCCCTAAATGATAGGGTGAGCACTATATCACTGTGCCACTCGGGGCTGGTAACAGAAAAATTTAAGTGGAATCTTTTCAATAACAGTGGTCATTGTCGCAAAGCAGCTTTACAGATTTTATAGCTTTACAGGGTTTTTGAGCTTGCCAAACATTGGCCAGTGGCTTAGTAGTTATCAATGGGCTGTGAGTTCAACCCTCAGATCTCAGAATAGTGTTCTTGCTCACTTGCTTTAATCCGACTCCCATAAAGCAGAGACAGATAAAGGCCTTGCTTAAGAGCAGCCTGGCAATAAACTCACCCCTCTGATCAGTAAATCAGAGTCTTAACAACTGAACCAAGACTAAGCACACTGAGGCTAGGTAATGTTGGATAAATCCATAGCCGCCTTTTTAGTCTATAGGGTGAAACTGGAATAACGGGAGGTGCCGAGCTTCGATATGTTTTCGACACATCATAAGGGTGCCATTTGGGATGTAGTGGGATTTTAAAAGTGTCTTGTGATTATGAGAGAGAAAACTGACCCCAGTAGTAGTTCGGGTGAGCGGTACCACCTGGTGGCCACGTACTCCGTGTAATTGGCATCCGTTCCTTCAGAGAGGTCACGTGCGAAACCTGAGAGCGATGGACATAAGAAAGGACAAGGAAAAAAGGTGTCTTATTAGTTACTTGTAAAACGGTTCAAAAACACTTAAATCCATTAAACGTACCGTTGTGTTTGTTGTATACAAAGTACAGGACGATACATATGAAGGACCGTCTGTTAGCATGTCGCTGTGTATGGTTAGGGTTCATTTTGAACTAGGAACAATGCCACATGTCTGCAGTCAGCTGTATGTGTGTGTGTGTGTGTGTGTGTGTGTGTGTGTGTGTGTGTGTGTGTTTGTGCGTGTGCAGTCTGCTCCCGCATGCTGCAGCCGAAACAAAATGGCTGGAGCTTAAACAGACCATGACTGGCGTCCTGCCCCTCAATATGGCGTGTGAGACAGAGGACCTGCTGTATCTAGCCCGAACCCATACACACATACAAATACAGACGCCCCACAAATGGAGACACGCACGCATGCACACGCACACCCGTCGGCGGAAAAATGAGCAGAGGGTATTGACAGGACAGGCATGAAGTTAGCCATGATTCTTAGAAGATTCTTGAAGAAAAAAAAACTTTACTGAACATCAGATCGTCTTTTATCTCTAAGCTTTGACGATTGCTTGCTGAGAAAAAAAAAGATTTTCTTCACAGCTAATCGTACAAAAAATGCTTTCAATCATTATAGCTAACTTTTATCTAATTGGCTAATTTAGCTGAAACATGAATAAATTAATATTTAATTCATAATCCAAAGCCTGTCCCAAGAACACTCCTAGAAGCGATTTAGAATTAGCATTAGCATTGTTAGTCCGCCTTAATTAAATGCCTGTTACTCAGACCCTGACATTGTAGTTAACTGAAGCCGTCACTGCTCCCCCTGGTGGAAATATGCAACATTGCAAGGGGTTTTATTCGCTGCGTCACTGCACGGGATCTTTTTCTGAACATGGAATGGGAAGGGACCCGTGGCGGTTCGACCTGGGTCCTGTCCTGGACCAGACAGCCATTTAAAATGCCTAAATGTATTTGGTACCCAGAGGAAACCCAAGCAGGAATTCGAGTGAAACGTGAAATCGAGATTTAAATTTGTCTTCCAGCCGCAGATGGATCTGGCGTCGTCAGGGTTCGAACGTGCGAATCTTCCAATGCTAGTGCGAAAGCTTATTTTTTTGGTCGCACCACGGACAAGCACCACAACCTCAAGTGGTGCAAAAGGAGCAGTTGCCAAATTTCATGGGTGTGAAACGCAATTTCGTAGAAAGCCTTCATGAATTATTCAAAGTTGCCACTTCATCACCTCCCTGATGTCACCTTCAAACTAGAGTTTACTCAAGATTTGTTCTCAAAAGTAATTTTACTCTGGCATCCTCCGTTATTACACCCCCACTGGTACAGCAGAGGTGAACTTTAGCCTACATTCTCACATCTTTAGCGGTAAACTAGTTCGCCTTTACTCTGAGATTCAGCACCTGCGTCATTAACACCGCTAACGAGCGCCAAACAACATCTTCAGGCAACAGCCAGACTCACCAAAATCACACAGCTTGAGCACATCTTCTGAGCTGATTAGGAGGTTTTCTGGCTTAATGTCTGTAAAGGAAGAGAGGGAGAGGAGAAGAAGAAGAAGAAAAATCAGGCTGCTGAATGAAAGCCCACTGTACACTGTCATGACACATTTAAGATGTATTCATGATGCTTGTTAGCCTGAGGAACTCTACCTTTTTAAAAAAAAAAAAAAGTCCTTTAATACATTTCCAAACCTTTACACGTATATATTTACTACCACTATTTAAATACATTTATATATCATTTATTTTCTAATTCACACGGCTAAAATATTGTTGAGCGTCTAAATAAAATCCTAAAATAAAATGTAAAATAAAATGCGTTGTTTATTTTGGTAAAGGGGGAAATTTATCATTTTGGGTTCACGCTGTGAATGTTATCATATGCATAATTTCCAGATTTCTGCTTCAATGCCACATTCAAATTTGAACATTGTACCTCCTGAATAAGCTAAGGTGGCCACTCTGATAATATCATGCAAAGTTCTGTTAATATTTATAGATAACGCTACGTTCTAAACCACACTACATTAAGAATAGGAGGCAGAGGAACAATATTTTGGACGTGACTGACTTCAATTACTGCTTAACTATACTAACATGACAGCTACAAAGCATTTGTAAAGAATAGTGCTGTCAAGCGATTAAAAATTGTAATCTAGTTTATCGACGATTAATCACAATATTAAAATACTCAGATTTACTTGTATTATAAACGTGCAATGTTGGAATAAAGAAATGCATGACACTGGTTAGAGGAAACAGATTATGCAGGAATAATATTATAAAGTGATATACAGTTATATAAAATCTTAAACAAATATTATGTAAACAAATGTTTAATTAAGTCTCTCAAACATGACCGCCACAGCATAATATGGGGGTGTAGCAACCCACAGATGACGGGGCCCGAACCCAGATCCACAAGTCAACAACCTAGAGCCTTATCCACCTGAGCCACCACTCCCACATCTTATGTTTAATGTATTTTAGTAAACATAGTTCCCCTTGACGGTAGCTAAAGTACACAACTTTGGTTTTATCCAAAGTTTTTATAATCAAACTTGCCGTTCAGCACATTTGGCGATGTTTACTCAGTCATTTTACTATCCGCATTAACAATGCGGTTATCACACGCAGCCAGGTAACCGCTCTGTGATTATGAAAAGCCATTAGGGTCAAACTTGGTCATGTATTGGTCATTAATCTGTATTAAAAAATAGTAACATGTTGAAATCTTTAGATTAGTCATGTTGATGCGTTAATATGAGTCCTGACCGACTGACATTATTTATGGCACTAGGAAAGTGCTGAACAGTTAAATTTTTCAAATTCGAATCCATTAATTTCACATGTTGGAGAAGAAAAAGTTTCTACATTACTAAATTCAAATCAAATTTAATTTATTTGTCACATTACACAGTCATACACAGTACGAAATGTAGTGAAATGCTTATACGACTGCCAGTGACCTTAAAAAGTGAATTAAAGCTTATAATAAGAAATAAATATGACTAAAAGAAATACAATAGAAAAATTAAGAAAATAATTTAGGATAGTTTAAGCCATATTGGATTTAATAAGGGATATATCATTCCTTGTTGTCCACATTGTTTGTAGATGTTCTCCAAAGTTCTGGAAGTTTGCACATTTGTGCAGTCTCCTTAAATTTGTGCCCTGATGATTCCTCCTGTAACATTTCCTCGTCTCCCTTTGCACAAATGAAACAGATGCTGCAGCATTTACGAGCTAAAGAGCAAAAACAGGCTGCCTAGAAGTGGGACAGAGACTTTCACATACAGCTCCTGCACAATGGCCTACTTAAAGTCCCACTCTTTTCCAGTGCTGTTTTTACTTTACTAGGTCATCTAGCATGGGTCATCTTGATGGTTTAGGCACCTGCAGACATCCTTTCACCCAAAGGAGGCTGCATTTTTTTTTTTATGTTAAAGAGCTTAAACCCAACAATACAGGCTGGATGTTTCAGAGCTCATTAGAAACTATTCACACATCCTCAGCAGCTCCATCTCTGACTGAAGTGTGTTCGGTGTGTTAGAGTGGCAGTGAGTGCCAAGCTCAAAGAGTTCATTCTTTCATTTTATTCTGCAACTGCAGACTTGCCTGTACGACTTGGCAAATTGCTCCAGCAGACCAGATCATTCCCTTACCCCTGTGCACTATGTCGTTCTTATGGCACCAGTGGATGGCTTTGATTAGCTGGTAGATGTAGGTCCTCGCTTTGTCAGGTGGCACTCCGTTAGGCAGCTCTTCCAGCAACTCCAGCATGTTCTGCATGGGTGGGAGCAAAAACAAAAGTCTTTTGCAAAAAAAAAAAAAAAGCAAAAAACAAAGTTGTCTGCAAATGTGGCAAATAAATCACTGACCAAGTTAAGTAGTGCAGAACATGGTGAGGTCATAGAAATAAAAAAAAAATGATATGTAGTTTTGTGTTGAAGAAATCATCAGTGCACATATTTTTAGCACCAAATGCTGTCAAATATGTACTTGCCATGAAGTAGAGAGAAAAAAAAAAACAACCTTTCAAGACAACCATTGAACAGTATACTTTTCTTTTGATGTTTAGACACGTTATTGGCATTCTTAGTCAAAGAAGCATGTAAAAAGGAAGAAATTACTGAACTAGTTCTGTATTTTCCATTTTTGATGCAGTAATGGTAAAAGGTATATGTGTTTCTATTCAGTAAAAAAGCATAAGACATAGCGGATGAGGACAAGTAAGGACATATGGTACAGCCTAAAAAATATGAATATATAAAGAAATATATATGGACCTAATTAAAAACAAAAAAAAGTGATAACTTCCATAAGAGCATAAGGCAAAGTAACGACCTATGTTCAAACATAAGAAAAAGTGATAACATACAGAATAGCATGAGGCAAAGTGGGGACCCATGGAAAAGAATAGAGAAAAGTAAGGACATACGCAAGAGCATAAGGAAAAAAAATGAGGAATGATGTTGGCGCATAAAGAAAAGTGGGGATTTCTACAAAAAAGTAATGCCCTAAGTAAGAACATAATGAAAAGAGACAGAATAAAGCATAGAAGCAGTAGGAAAGGGGTACCTATGTTGGAACCATGAAAAAGTGTGGACTTAGGGAATTACCCAATTAACAAAAAAAAAGAAAAAATATATTTTTCTACTATTTGAACATAAGGAAAAGTTATAACATTCAAATGAGAACATGAGGAAAAGTGAGGACTTATGGAAATATAATAAGGAGAGCATAAAATAAGGACAGGGATACCTATGTTAGACCCTAAGGAAAAGTATGGACATGAGTAACGACCCAATAAATAGAAAAAGAGAGCAATTATAGAAAAAAAGTTATTACTATTGCTATTATTTTTAGAAAAGGATTTAACAGAGATTATGTAAAATTGATCTTCAATACATTGTAATATATTTCTGAGGATGTAATTTCATAATATGTGGTTTGTTATATGTGTATAATGTTCAGCCATTATTTTTTATCTTCAAAGGATCATTGTTTGTATTATTTTCCTTTACAGGAACTTCTCGTGTAAAACATTCCATACAGTATGAGATTGTGTTTCAATGAAATATCTATTTCACTCTTATTGTGTTCATGCATTATTAGTGTGTGAACACCTTTGTCTTCATTTGGGCTGTCAATATAGTATTTGATCAAATAGATATCTTGCTGAAATAAAATTCATAGATTAGAGGTAACCGAAGCATCCCACTGAGCGGCTTCCCTGTGTGTACCTTCTCCACATACTCAAACACCAGGTAGAGTTTCCCCCGGCGCCGGAACGCCTCCTTCAGCTCCACGATGTTTTCCTGCTTGAGCGTGCGGAGCATTTTCAGCTCCCGCAGCGTCGTCTCCTTCACATCCTCGTTCTCTGCATGAGGACAATATTAGGACTTTAGAACAAAAAAAAAAGATTAAAAGGGAAAACAATGTTCCCAGAAGTGCTACTGAATATTGTTTATGCTTGTCGTACATATATATACAGTACACACCCATCCACAAGCTGCAGAAGTCGACATCTACAGTAAATTCAAGTTAGAGTTCAGCCAAAAATGTTATTCGGACTGTGTTCAACTGAGATATGTTTGTTGGATGAAGTTTTCTTTTTAGGTTTGCACTGAAGTTAATGAAAGTCATTTAGTCATGGAATTGTTAAGCCTGTAAAACCTAATAATTATAATTATAATAATAATAATTAATAATATAATAATAATAATAATAATAATAATAATGATGATAATAATTAATAATAATAATAATTATTATTATTATAATTATTATAATAAAAATAATAATAATTAAGTATACAAATTAATTTATTATTACTGTATACTATGAAAAGCTGTCAAACTACATTTTAAATAACAACCACACGGTGGCCACAAATAAAGTCCATAGTAGTGCCGCACAATACAAATAAATATCGCAAAATGGACCTGTGCAATTATTTAATTGCAAAAGGCTACAATTTATTACAGGTAATATGCACATTATTGGGAATTTACTCAGAGATTGTTAATATTTGTTTGTTTTTTAAAATAATTCTAAGCTGATAAATACATATCGGCAAACCTTTAAATTAGATAATCTGTTCAATTATTTGGTGTTAGCCCAGAGAAATATATTCTGAATACATTTAAAAGCTGAATATTACAATATTACAATATTACAATATTAAAATTGCAATCGTCAAAATCGATTTCTCGCTTTAATGTTTTTTTTAGGCTATACTGTTAATAATGCAAATAAATCAATAAATGTAAGAACTGTGCAAAATAATACAGACATGTGTCATATTACACTATTATTTGTACCTTAGCCTCTAACAATAATAGTGGACTCCATATTAACTTAAACACATTAAACACCCTTTATACTGAGCTTTCAGCATTACAAAACACAGCACCAATTAATAAAAAAAATTCTGTGTAAGTTCAAAATAAAACATGGACTATTAAATAATAATAGTTTTTTTTAGATCTTGTTGTCAGATGTATACGATGGTATACTGAAGTATAATTACAAGCGTTTCATTAGTGTCAAAGGCTTTTACTTTAATACTTGCAGTGTTGACCCCTCTCTTTCAAGATCTCTGCAGTTCATTCTGGCATCAATTTCTGGGCCATAAATTGTCAGAATTTATGTATTTTTGTTTCTTTTGAGGATTGCCCGCAAACTCTCAATGGGATTGAGGTCTGGGGAGTTTCCTGGCCATGGAGACAAAACTTCAATGTTTTGTTCCCTGAGTTACGTAGTTATCACTCTTGCCTCATGGCGAGGTGCTCCATCCTGCATTGTTCATCATCAATCGGTTCTCCAAGCAGTGACTATGCAAGAATGTGCTGCCATCAGTCAGAATGTGGCTTAGAAGTTGACAGACAGCATGCCAGGACGACTCCTAATGTAACTGTCATGAAATGCTTGAAATTATACGTCAGTAATACTAGATAGTAACATCTGACAAAAAGCACTGATGAACCAGACTTTGTAAAAAGCAATAATAATAATAATATATATATAAAAACACAACAGCAAAGACAGAACTGTAAAAATGCCTTTTAATGTTAGACATGTGATCTTATTTTTATGAATCATGGTGTTAAAAATTTTATTATTAGAATAAGCACTAGAATATGATAAATTATAAATATGTTAAAAAACAGCATGTAACAATCATATAGCTAGATGCTGCGTTTGTGATATTTTTGAAGTGTCAAAACATATAGTCGGAAGATTGTCCGCTGTAATCTGATCATTTATATTACATCTGGAAGCGCTATGGCTCAGAATCCGTAATTACTTTGTAATTACTTGACAAATTCCTTCAAGGTTGAAGAAATGGAGCAGATACAGAAGCAACGCCTTTGTAAATTTAATAACAGGCATTTTTCCTATTAAGCGCTGATTCGTGTCTCTGATTCGCGTTTGATTTTGTTCTACATCACTTTATCAGAGTCTTACCTTCGCTGTCCTTGAACTTCTTAATAGCCACGATTTCATTAGTCTCCTGTAATAAAAGGAAGGGTTGGTGATTAGGGATGAAGCTGCAGCTCTAAGGGTCGTTATGCCACACAATCACATTCCCCAGCAGTGGGCCGTAATGAAAAACACACCCGTTATTGCACTTCATTAGCCCGGGAGCGCCAGTGCCGCGGCCCACTAAACAAAAAGCTCTTCTCGCGGCGCAGCGCAAGAACACTTAAACAATTAAAGCAGTTATCAGAAATAAATAAACAATAAAACCATATTGTGACTGTTGTAGAATGTTTATGTCTAGAGAGCACAAACGAGACATGATAAGCTAGAGCAGACGTAAACATCAGTGTTCTGTAAGGAATATGGGGTGATTAGGTGACAGGATCTGGGACTGACTCGGCTTTTTGCTTATTATTGCCGCTTTATACCAGATTAATAACCTGTTTTGGCTACAAAAGGGCTGTAAATTTTTCCTCTGATAATTTTACAAATAATATGTTATACATAATGTCTTAATGGGTTTAATGTTTGTCTGTATATTGTACATAAAGACCACAATGAATAAAACAACAACAACAACAAAAATAAAACCACCAACAGACACACAATGCAGAATTTAAAAAAAATCTATAATTTAGTTGGCTTTGATAATAATAATAATAATAATAATAATAATAATAATGTGGACTACGTGAGTGATTAATGTGGACTAGATTTGGTGATTTTCTGCCTTTAAGTAACTTTAAGAAAAAAAAAATTAACCTAGTGCTTGCAAAGTCACAGTTTGATGCGGACTCATATAACCTAATATGTTTTAATCAGATACGGATTTCCTAAATGTCCATTAGTCTTTATTTTTTCCTTCGTTTTCTTTTTGAATGTTTTTTGCACTGTCATGTTCCCCATAGCCAACTCTCCCACCACATGACCAGATGACTCCCTTACTCGTGTTACGTGTGTGACTCGTCATATTAAGTCATATATTGAGTTGCGCAATCATCAAATATTGGTTGATAAATACCTTGTCTTTCTGATCCTTTAATAGAATCGAGTAGGTTTTTATCCATAAACATTTTTAAGGTTTAATGCACTTTAATGAACACCAGATGTCATAAAAAAATATGATTTTTTTCGCTATAAATACAAACTGCTGGTGACGTTATTTTTAGGCGTAACAGGGAAATCCTGGGGAGAAATGAGCCTGAGGTTTCCTGCTTTCTTACTATGTCATATGTCATAAATTACTGTAAATAATCTAAAAAACAGGATTTCAGATGAGTTGTCCTAGAAGCTTGTAAACAACCTTGCACTGGCTATATCTCAGGAACCGGACATGAAACAGTAATAAACCTGGTATCAAACTGGAGCTCATTGAATCAGGAATCACCCTGACAGGATGTGAATGTGACAGGTCATTAAAAAAAAATCCTTCCTTGTTGCCTCACTTTCTGTTTTTGCGTATACAGGTTTAATATTCTCTGAATTATTCACTGATCCAAATATAGTACTGTTCTCTTGGTTTTCACTCCCTGGTTTTCAAGCATTACATTTTATTGTTAATGCATGTTTTAGCTATATATCAGCTCTGTGGGTAGGTCTGGTTTTCAGGTTACATTTCTTATTCCTAGTCCTGTCTTGCCGAAGCTGAATGCCTTGTTTTATTTGTTGTAGTTTTTTTTGTTTTTTGTTTTCCTGTCTTTGTTAGTTGTTCATGCTGAAGTCCTCTCTGTACTGTACTTGCATCTGACTCCCTGGATTTTCTTGACATCGTTTTTAAAATGTTAAAAACTTCCCTTTGTTATAGTGAAACATGCAGAAGTGATACTTGGAAATTTTGCTACGTGAAGTTGGAACATGCAGAACGCAGTTTGGTGTATTCAAAATTTCACTATGTGATGGCTTTTCCCAGAACAACAAAAAATGTGTGTCAATGAGAAGGTTTCAAACATCAAACTGTGTAAATTTGAGTTTTGGGGGCATGTCATGTCTCAAAAATTAAGAACTCTCAAAATGAGCATTTATTATTATTATTATTATTATTATTATGTTTTGGTCATAGAAATAAACGAAAACAAGCAGAAAAACATGTGTTTATATGTGTCTGTGTGATTTCTTTTCCTATGTGACCCGTTTTTCATTTTTTGCTCAGTCATGTTTTTATAGTTGGTTAAAATAAAAACAAATTCAGTTCATCATATTGCCTGGAAAAAAAGGATATATTACTCTACTGTATACTGCACAATTCTGAGCGCTACTGTATATGTGTTTATTACAAAAACTCCAAAACAAAAAATGGCTAAAATCCTCTAAGCTTTAAGGGCTGAAGACAAATATCCCAAGGACTAAAATGTTCCAGACTTGGTATTAGCACTTGAAACTTTGTCGAGCACTGTAGTTATTGAAATAGGTAATATTTGTATGAAGAAGCATACTCAATGTTATGCAAATCGATTATCCAGTAAGGATGTGAACATCAATGGTTGACAGATTGTTCAGACCAGATCTAATGATGTGTTGTGTGACATTTGGCAGACGCTTTTATCCAGAGCGACTTACATTTTTATCTCATTATACATCTGAGCAGTTGAGGGTTAAGGGCCTTGCTCAAGGGCCCAACAGTGGCAACTTGGTGGTTGTGGGGTTTGAACCTGGGATCTTCCAAACTGTAGTCCTATACCTTAACCACTGAGCTACCCCTGTGACTCTTACTCATCTACTCCCATGATTTGTTTTTGCTGCACAAACATAAAAAACAGGCATACAATAAAATTCATCATAAAGCAGATGTATTTATGTTTCCTACTATCATATAGCGGATAAAAACGGTTGTGACGTCAGAGACAAGTGTACGCGTGTGAAACAACGGTCACTACAGCTACTTCAAAAAACAGGAACACTAACTCAGTAGGAGGTGTAAAGAAATGTGTGTTTAATTGAATAAATGTATTAACAACGAATTAATTAACAGTAAAAAGGTACCGGACAGCTGCACGTACTATTTCCCGTCATGCTAAGTGAGCAGCGGGTGATAAAGCAGTGCTAACAGCAACTCTTAAGTCTTTCTCTTCGTCTGTACTGGCCTATTTTACACATACTTGCTCTGTCTCCTTCCAAACCACCTCTGTTCTACTTTCAGCCTCTCAGGAGGGAAAAAAAAAACGAGAGGACAAAAAGATGCGAGAGCGAGGATGCCTGTGAGAGATGTAAAGCAGGGCAGTACAACAAGAGACGGATCGGTTCAAAGTCGTATTCCGTCCCGAATGTGCGCAGCAAAGTAGGTAGGAAGTGGGGGGAAAAAACATAATAGAGACCCGGGAAGAATGGAAGCTATAAACGCGAACCTGGGGTCAGATTGCAGGGTCAGCCATGATACGGCGCCCCTCGAGCAGACAGGGTTAAGGGATTCGCTTAAGGGCCCAACAATTGCAACCTAGTAGAGCCGGGGCTTGAACCACTGACCTTCCAATCAGTAACTCTGTGCCTCAACCCTCTAACCTGCATGTCTTTGGATTGTGGGAGGAAACCCACCAAGCACGGGGAGAACATGCCAACCCCATGCACATGCAGACCGGAGGCGGGAATCGAACCCAGACCCTGGAGGTGCAAGGTGACAGTACTAACCACTAAGCCACAGATTCAGCACGTCTTCACATGTATATTCCAAGTATAAAGCCATGTATTAACACTTCAGCTTCAGTTTCAGTTTGTGTGTGTGTGTGTGCAGTTGTATGGATACGCTTTAGCACCACTGATGCTAAGCCCCCAAGCTGTGCTCTAATTTGGGACTTGAGTCTAACTTCAATCTGCAGGAAAAACGAGCATGCCTGCTTTCACTGCCATACACTCTTCACACCAAGACACTTCCTTTAGCAAGCCCCATTTTTCGACAGCCTGCTTCCGGACAAGACAACAACAAGCCGTCAACAATTTAGGTCTTCACAGAGCTAATGATATATGATAGGATATAATCTAATGATAGTTTCATCAATGAATTGTTTGGTGAACAAGTTATAAGATAAAAGAGATAGCAGGGTTGTTACAAGACAAGCATTTAAAAACAAAAAACAAAAAAAAACCATACCATATGTTAGACTAATGGTGAATGGCATTTGTTCCCCAAATTGGCAACGAGCAGTCGTAAGAAAAAAGAGGAAGCAAATGTTAAGTGTGAACTACAGTATGTATACTTAGTAATAAACTTCTTAGTTTTTCCTTTTTTTTTTTCAAACCAAAGAGATGACAGTTCCGGTTTCTTATTTTGTACGTGACGTCATGATGCCCGTCAGCCATAGTCCTGCCCACTTCTGGAAGGTGAACTGGATGTTACTTATCAGGTGCCCCTTCCCAAACCCACATTCAAAACCAATCACGTAAGCACTTTCAACAAGAAAAAAATGATCTGATAATGTGATGTCATCCTAAACAACATTTTGTCTCCTTGTTGATTACTTCTAAGTCGTTCCGAATCGCCTCTGAACTGTCCATATTGTGTTTCATGGGTACCGTAAGCTTCTAACATAAGCCTTAGTCCAAAATTCCACTCTAATTCCTGAACAAGGGCACTACTTGGTGTCCAGCTTTCCATTTTATGCTATTTAGGTTTTACGCCGGATGCCCTTCCTGACGCAACCCTCCCATTTTATCCGGGCTTGGGACCGGCACTGCATCCAGTGGCTGGGGGGTTTGGGCACTGGCTGGGAATCGAACCCGGACCTTCCGCATGGCAAGGATTATTCCATCGCACTTTTCCTTGGTGGAGGATGGGTATTTTCCAATTTCCGAATACAATAATGAATAAAAATGGTAAATGGTACGTACACTAAAATTTTGATTGTTTTTACAGAGGGATAGATTTATACTTAGCTAATACTGTTTTAGGGTTTTAACTTAAACTACAATTTGAATTTGAATTCCTCAAAAAAAGTACAAAATAACATTCAATACATTTAATCAAACATCAAGATCTACTGGTGATGAGCAAAGAGCAAAGTTAAGCTGTATCCACTAGGGCAAAAAGCCATTTTAGCCATAAGATACATCTTTGGTTAAGGGAATCTAACATAAACACATTTTCGATCCTGTTGTCTCAGCTCTCCACATCATCAGTAGAAGAGCGTGGTTGGTTTCGGGCAGGTTGATAATGTCAAGTCTTTCTCACGTCATTAACAAAGCCTTGGCTGCTTGGTATTTGTCAGGCAGTTGGTATGAGATCTGACAGTTATCGAAGAGACAGGCTATTACACATACACTACCGACTATGGCATGTTGATGAATATCACATCTCCACTTGTCCATCTGATGCTAAATAAGGTGAGTGATGGCTTCCTGGTCAGCTGTTGTTTTTCCTCTCAATTTAATAATTGCTTTACCCTGGTAAGGAGCCCTAAAGTGAGAAAACTCCTTTAATGTCATCACAGTTGATTAGAGATTATGAGCAAAAACCATTTTAGTACAAATTTGTATCCAAAAAAATAAAAAAACTAAACAATTGAAAAATAAAAACAAATAATTATGCATTTAAAATGCTCTTGTGAATTTGCACTTTTGGTGGGTCTAAACCCAACTTGAAAGGTGTGAATGAGCCTGTTGTATTTAGTGTGTTTGGCACGAAAGGATAAAGCTGTGCATTTTGGAAATAGGAAAGACATGATGCTTGCTGTTTTAGGTAGTAAAGTGCAAATCAATTTAAATAGCTAGGAATTAGAAGAAAATGTCTGTAAACAGTATCAGACTTGAACATACAGTATACAGTATAGAGTATCATATTCAGTGTTGCCAGATAAACAACAAACAAACAAATAATCGTACAACCCAGAATAATCGTATTTTAGTGCAAATTATCGTATATTGAAAATGTGGTTGCAGCGCCCCAGAACCGGGTTTGCAACCGATATAACTATGTCTACCAAAAGAACTGCAACAAATTCCAACTATTCAAATAGATTGTTTTAAGCATAGATTGTTATGCCTACATAGGGTACGCTGTGCACCACTAGCTAGCTAGGGGGTAATAGCAGCTGTCTCATCAGATCTCCGTGATATGGGTTAAAAGTAACTAGGCACAAAAATTGGTAATAAAGTGCATATTTTTAATACAAATTTACAGAAATAAATTGTACATGTACTTTATTACATACTGTAGGAAAATGAAGTCTTTAAATGTCAGCCTCTTGCAGCCGATGCCTGTACTCTCGACGTGGAAAATATGAAATCCTATTTATTATTGTCTATTTAGAGACTGTTTTTTTTTTTATAATATTTGACTTAAATGATACTCTAAATTCTATAGCCATCAAATAATATTGCCTAGTTCATTTTCACCGGGTATAAAATAAATAATCAGATTGGTTCCAAATCGCACCCAAGCCAGTAAACTATGAAATTATCGTCTGGGATTTTATAATTACTCATCGTATATCATAAAGAGACCAAAATTATCATACAAATATGATACACACAGTACACATCTGGCAACACATCTGGTGTTATTGAAAATAAAGATAAATCAGACTGGTTTTGAAGCCAGAACAGTCAAACTCCTTTTGCAACATACACTCGGTTACTCTGGATGGATCCTGAAATGTACTCGTCCCCCTATAGACTATGCATTTTTTCTCTCTCTTTTATTTTTAATTGAAGAAACCTTCTCAAGGTACACTGCTGAGGGTAGGTTTAGGTCGTACCATAGGGAACAAAATGCACCTATTTTTTGACAAAGACAAACTGTGCGGTATATTTTGTCTCAGTGTTCGAAAAGTATTTCCTATATGCAGGACTTCGTCTATTAAAATCATCCCCTGGTGTGTTCTCCTCTTGGCACGGTTCTCCATGAGGGTGGGAACACAAGAACAATGCTTAGACAATGCGGTCTGAGGGCGGATGAGCCGAACTCTAGTGTGACTGCACTGAGAAAATGATCTGACTCGGACTTGGACTCGGAAGTGGAAGTGAATCCAGGATGCCGGGTATTCTGCGTCGCAGCATTTATTTATTTTTTTTGTACAGGTGAGCAACTAAACTGAGCCACAGGACAGAAGTGAGATTCCTTTAGTTCTGGAATACTTGGGTGGACACATACTGCAGAAAGAGACAATTCTTAGATCTTTACTAAAAGAAAATCTTAAAAGGAATGAGAAGCATTGACTTGGCATCCAGAGGTCAATGCGTTTGCCTGACACTACAAACAATCCACTAGTTATGGACACACACACACACACAAATCTTAATTCCTAGCCAGAGATAAAAGGAGACATAGACAAATTGGCTCATGTGTAGATCAGAGCATCGACTCGAACTGCAGCTCGATATTAATACACCAGGACAACACCTCTCCTTCTCACTCTCTTTGTGTCCCGCACACGATTTCACTCTCTATTTGTTTCTTCCTCTTTCCTTTTCTCTCCTCTCTCTGTCTATTCTTTATTACACTATCATAGTGTCTGTCCCTGTCAGGACGAGATTAGCCAGAGGCTGAACCCCGGCCAACAGCGCACTGGAGAAGGGCCTCGTTCTTAAGTACACGACGGTTCCGTCCTGCTATTTTGATCAGCCATGAGTGCCACTTGAGCAGGAGCAGTCTGGAGAGGGAGCAGGATGAACCCTGTGTGCTTGTGGTTTATTTTCGCCTGTCATACAGACAGCTGTGTCGAGCCTCTGATCTTTCACATGCATGAGGCCTTTAGTGTGTGCAGGAAAGCACAGGTAATTCCCACACCTTCAGTGGAGGTGTTGTTTTGTTTTTTCTTTTCTTTTTTTATGCACAAACCTTTTTTTTTAGGTAAAGTGTCAAATGTAAGATGCCTGGACAGGAGAACATCATCATCTGTTTCTAGACAGCAAACACAGATTATGTGCTAAAATGCAGATGTTTAATACAAAATCTAGTTGCTTAAAATTGCAAATTTTCCTTTTTTTTTGTAAAATTATCTATCTTTAGATTGAAAGATAGATACATAGATCTATCTATCTACCTAACTATCTATCTAATAATTCATTTGTTTACTTATTCACACCTTTGTTCATTTGTTTGTTTACACAATGATCCATTTATTTATTTTTTACCTATTCTTTCATTAAATTAAAAATGTATCCTTAATACATAATATTAGTATTAATTTATAGGTATTTGTTTGATTACCTAACAAATGATCTATCTATCTATCTATCTATCTATCTATCTATCTATCTATCATTAATTTGTTTACTCATTCACTTATTTGTATGTTTGTTTATTCCACCATCCCTTTATTAATTTACTCAATATTTAATATAAATTTATTATGATGATCAATCTATGTATCTGAGATTTGTTTACCTATTCACTCACATTTACATATTATTTTTGTTTGTTTGTTTGTTTATCCAACCCTCCATGGATCCATTTAATCTTCGATTTATGTAATCCATTTATTTATTTGTTTGTTTGGTTTTTATTGATTGTTTTATTTATTTTTGATCGTAGGTCTTCTGAGAGCTCTTTTCTGCGAGGCATGGTTCCCATTAGGCAATGCTTCTCGAAACCAGTAAACCCAAAACTGGTGTGTGTTTTTAAAGGGCAGAACAGCTTTCAGCAACACATCCAGTATCATCACACTGATTGGACTCAAGGTTGGCTCACTCCTGGCTCCAGTTAGCTCTTGGAGAAGTCATTGGCTAGGGGTTCACATACTTTTTCCACCCTGCACTGTGAATGTTTACATGTTATGTTCAATAAAAACATGAAAACATGTAATGTTTGTGTAGTATTATTTTAAGCAGACTGTGTTTTTTTTGTTATTGTTGTGACTTACAGTAGATGAAGATCAGAGCACATTTTATGACCAATTCATGCAAAACTCCACGTAATCCCAAAAGGTTCACATACATTTTTCTGCAACTGTACCACCTTGTGTGAATATGTATTAAAATACTGTACGACAATTTTTTTTACATTAATTAAAAAGAAAAACAGTCACATTAACTCATTATTAGTTATTGTTCTAATGAAGATATATAAATAATTGTGCATTTGTACTGTATGCGAGCTGCAACATAAAAAAACGAAAAATTCTGTAACAAAATTTCAACGAATGATGTGAAACTGGGCCTGTACATGGATGTGATATTTATTTTATTTGCGCTCTTTGTTTTACAAAAGTCAGGTTATTTGTTTTTGTTTTGTTTTTGTTCTTTGTATATTTTAGGTAGAATTTCTCACTTTCGAGTCACTCAGAAGCCAATCTAAATCTAAATCTAAATCACACCCAAAGAGTCAGGCTTATCTCTGATGGGTTTTGTTTCTGGATTACTGCGTGCGCGCGCGCACACACACACACACACACACACACACGCACACACACACATACATACATACACACAATGTTTATTCAACCCACCTCATCCCCAAAACCAGTAATCTGTATCAGAGTAGTATAATGCAGTTGATTAAGATGATGATGATGATGATGATGATTACATTGTAAGAGGTTCTACTCAGTTTCTGGTGAAATATGAACACAGCACACACCACACCAGAACATATTATTCCCGCGCGGAAAAAACAACATGTCCTGTTCACTAACCGGCCTGAAAAATCCTATCAGCTAAAAACTCATACACTCTCCCCTGACAGCAGCACTATCTAGGACAAAGTGATTTACCACCAGCAGCACGATTTACGATCTCGTTTCGGATAACTGTTTCGTCTACCTTGGGTGTGAAAGAGGGACAAAGCTGCAGCCTGGGAAAAAAAAAAAACTAACAACAAAAACATGAGCAGTCCTAAAAGATTAATTTGCTGGCCCAGGCAGAAGGAAATTGACCGGAGGGGGTTGAGCGGCGAGTCTAGAGGGTGGGCCAAGAGCTACTGTAGGATGGAACATGAATATTAACTATGAGCTGCATGCTGATCAGACCATGAAGCTGTGAAAGTTGTCACAATGTCATCAGAGCATCCTGAGACGCCTTTCTGCCTAGAGGAAATGCAAAAAAAAAAAAGGCCTTATTTGAGTTCCTACAGCCTTCCTGACAGCTCGAACCAGTCTCCTCTGACCTTCTCCATAGCCAGACTCAGCGAATGCTTTATTATGCAAAAATATTGATACGAGCTACAGGGAGATATTTCCTTCCACATGAAGATGGAATTTAATAACTGTGACACATGAAAGCAGGAGGCTTTACATACCATGGAGTTTCTTTATTAGGGTCACAGGGCCTTGGTGTTGCTTTATTAAGAACTTTATAGTATGGGTCACTGGGTCAGAACTCGGGCTGATAGAATTTTTCCTGATCTCAAGAAAAAAAAAGGATCTCACAGATTCATGATACTGTTTCACGGTTACCTTGACAAAAGACAGATTGCTCTAGAACACACACACACACACACACGCACGCGCACACCTTCCTGTGGGAGGAATGCAGACGGGGTGAAATATGTCGTGTCTGGACCCGAGAAAGAGGACAAGCCCACAGTCCTCAAGTAGAGTCGAGGATCTAACCAGTTCCTAAAATAACAAGGATGGTTAAAAGACCTTTTTTTTTTTTGTCACTCACTCACCTACCTTTTCACTTTGTCGCCTCGTGATTCGCCTCATTGTTACACTAATGCACATGCTATTACTCACGCTTTTAGTCCTTGTTGTTAACCGCTATGCTGTCGAGTGCCCCACTCGAAATGACCTATTTTTCTCACGCCATGCAAAAGCTTTTCTCTCTCTCTATCATTTTCTTTCTCCCGCTCACTCGCTTCTGTCCCACTTTTTCATCATTTGGGAGAAAGAAACTCCCTGCTCCCACAGAAATAGGGCGAGAGGCTATTTCCAACACCTTCTGAAACACATGCACACTCCTTATTCCAGGAGACTTTTTATAACCTTCATTTCCTGTTTTTCTTCTTCGTTTTTTTTTGTCTTATATAACTGGTTTGATCCATAACCTGTAGGCCAATGGTGTCAAATGTATTGATTTCTCTTCCCACTCCAATAATTTGAGATAATGTGTGCAGATTCATCACACTCATATCTGGTTCTTCCTCACAAACTTGGAAGCGAATGTCTTTATATGCCGTAATATTATTATACTTCCGGAGGTCCAACCCTGTTCCGGCATGACAAGGTGAGCTCCAGGAAGACATGGTGCGTTATGGCTGGAGTGGAAGAACTTGCATGAGAACCTGCACTCAACCTTACTGAACCCCATTGGGATGAACAGGAACTGGAGCCTCCTTGACATCCTGACATCAGCGCCTGAGGTTAATGCTCTTGGAGCTGAACAAACGCGAATCCCAATGGATATGTTTTGAAATAGAGTGAAAGCCTTCACACTGACTCACTCATTGTCTTTACAGGGTCGTGGGGGACATGGAGCCTATTCCAGGAGACTTAGGGCACGAGGTGGGGTACACACTGGACGGGGTGCCAATCCATCAAGGGCTACACACCAAACAGACTAATCTGCATATCTTTGGAATGTAGGAGGAAACGGGAGGACCTTGAGAAAACCCACCAAGCACAGGCAGAACCTGGAGGCGAGAATCGAACCCGAACCCTGAAGGTGTAATATGACAGTGCTAAGCATTACGCCACCATGCTGCCTGAAATGTCCTCCCAGAAAAAAAAAAGTGGAGCGTGTTATAACAGTGAAGGGAGAATAAATCTTGGACAAAAAGATACAGTTGTAATGATCAGGTATCCACAAACTTACTAATGATACATAAACTGTTCATAAATAATCCCAGTTAAATCCAAATGATTGAACTGAAAAATGTTGAGAATGTCAAGAAGGTGGTGGTGAAGACTTACGCAAGGACTGGTTGACGTGGATCGCAAAGGTGGTTGTGGAATGTGCAATGCTTAGGTCATAAAGACCTTCAAGATTCACAGCAGCATGAAACATGCTAAACTTGCTAAACTAAAGCCTCCCCTTAAGCTCATCATGGAATCTTGAGAATAACTGGAATCTAAATTTACACCAGGCTCTTAAACAACTATCTGGCATTCGCTCACATGCAAACCACACACCAGGATCTGCTTTACTAACCACTGACTCTCGGGCCATCTCTACACCCTTTACGATGTTCTTGGTATGAACATTTGCTGATCAGCTTACAGAATTAATGTGCATGGTGAAAGACGCAGACTTAAGTGTTTGTTATGCATCAGAATATAAACACCTAACGCAATAGCACCTGTGGCTACCTGTGAAATAACTCCATACAAGGCGTTAGCTTCATTTCTGCTTCATGCCAAGCCTTTTTCTATCCTGAGTAATTATACTGGGGCTAAAACACGCAGAATGTTACGCCCTTTTTGTCCTTCACAACTCGCCAGGCAGAAGGGTGGACGTGTTTGGACTTTGAAACAGTAAGTCATTTCTTAAATAGGCTGAACACACCCTTTCAACTATGAGAAAGAGCTGTCGCTAGATTTCATGGCTGGGTGTGACAAAAAGCATGATGCACAAGCATGGACAGGGACATGTGACAATATATTTGACACCTTTAATGAATTCAAACCTCGAATAAATAAAACTAGAGATGACTCTTTTCCAGCAGTGTTGATGTTAATTTGGTAATGTTAAGGAAGTTGCTACAGGTTGAAAATTAATATGATTTTGATGTCGCCAGCACATCGTTGACTACATGGTGCTGGGATAATGTGGAACGAATGTACCAAACGCAATAAAACTATTGACTCGAACTCGTTGAATTGGGAGTGCTGCACGCTAACCACTAGGGGGCATGCTACAGAATGCATGCTACAAACATCATATTACGGCAGAGTAATTCAGTAGCTAAGAAGCACCTGACTGTAACATTTAAAAAAAGAGAATGAATCAGAGAGCCAACATTACAACACTAAGAGATGTGTGACATGAGAAACACGTACCGCGTGTGGGAAGCTGTTGTGTCCGTCCTGGTCTCCGATCAGTATTCGAAACCTTGTTAGAAACTTCAGGTAGTCGGACTTTGTACGAAAGGATGTTAATTGGAATAAACGCTCCAAATAAAGGTTACAGTTTGGTTAGATTGAAGTTACTGTACATTCACAACAATGTGTTTGCGTCATTTATTATCTCAACGTCTTTTAGGCAAAGTCAGCTAACATTGACACTAATTAGGTTTTTTTTTCTTCTTTAAAAACAACTCAATTTCTTTTAAACTGAAACAGGATTTTTCAATCCATATCCAATCTTTTCCATGTGAATGATTTAGTGTCCATGTCCTGATATCTTATTGACCATTTTTTCCTGCACTAGTATCAAGTCGGTGCTGATCTTGCGTATCGGAATAGAATCCCGTTTAGATAAAACACAAGAGTAGGGATCTGTAATAGTGATTGGTCATTTATGAACGATTCACTCTTTTTGAACGAGTCTTTAACGTGACTCAGAAGAACGAGTAGTTTCGGAGAGTGATTTGTTTATTTTCTACTGGGTGTGTATGCGCAAATCATCGTAAAACCTCCATAGGTTATGTACAGGAAACAGAAATTAGTAACTTTGAGTCTTTTGGTCCGAATCCTTCGTTCTTTTGTCACGTCACTCCCATAGACGCTATGCAGTGCAACAGATTTAAAAGAACGAACGACTCAGACTAGAAGATATAAGAGGTGAGCTACTCGTTCTGTTTATCATAATATGTCCTTAGCTGCGTTGTAATTTTTCATTCCTGAAACTATAGCCAAAATGTGTGTATGTAGCCATATTGGGGGTCTGTTTATTGAAAAAGTAACATTTTATTTTATTTCTGAACAAAAGAAAAAAATGAACTAAATGACTCAAAAAAAGATTTGTTCATTTTGATGATCAAAATTCAAAGAACCGAGTCACTAAAATGATTTAATCTTTCCATCACTAATTCAATTCAATTCAATTTTATTTGTATAGCGCTTTTAACAATTGTCAATGTCGCAAAGCAGCTTTACACAATCAAAAGAATATTTAAGTTTGTATGGATTGTGAGTGTGCATGAATCAAAATGAGCGATCTGTATGTGTCGTTGATTATTTTCCTACACCTGCACCCCACCCCCAAGTGTTTTACTCCTTTATTCGTTAGTCAAACAGACGTGACATGACGAGCTATTTAATTGCCCACTTACCTGTGAGCAGAACTTCACTCAGAGATCTTTACTCTGATCCTCTTTGCTCTGCTCTAAATCAAACAGAAAGCCTAATGGAGACAAACAGACTTGGCGCTATTCCAAATGACAGAAAGTCTGTGGGGTAAAAAGGTTTTACGGATGAAAGAGGGGAATGAGAACGTATGCCGAACACACACACACACTCATCAAAAAAAAAAAAAAAAACTATTTTCCTGAACGTCACATCCAGCCTTATTTTAACGCCTTTCTCATGCACGTCTCACGCCATCAGCTTTTTTTAGCTAGTCTATTTGTATGACGGAGCTAAAAAAAAATATGCCTGTGAAAAATAAAACTATCAAAATGAAAGCGTATAGAAAAGTTGAATATCTCAAGGCCAATGATAAAATACTGTATATTGAGAAAATGCTGTATGTTGAAGATACATCACAATATCTTCATTAAATCGCTTTGTACTTTTTGCTTTTGTGATAAATGCATCTTGCTCTTTACCTCCCGCGTAATGTGGATTACACAAAATGAAGGATGTGTAGATTAACAGTATCTAAGAATAGAGAAATATGAAATATTTATAGCTTTACTATAAAGTGCTATACAGTATATGTTTTTATTCCTAACTTGTACAAAAAAACATTAAAAAAATGTAGAAACAACAACGAATCAAGCCACAGCATCGTACATTAAGTCGCTCTGGAAACTGGAAAACTGACTTAGAAATGCTCATGAGCATCCTGTCAGTCATATTTTAGACATTCAACCTAAAGAGTCATCATAGATCCTTTAAGAAGCTTCAGGAATATGGGCGTGAAATGATACTGTACGTAGGCTCTTTTTATATAAATAAAAAAAGGTTTTGTCTGTAAATTGGTCAGAATTCACTCATTATATCTTTACGTTTCATACATTGGAGGAACTGAACCCAATCTCAGAAATTTTTGTCTATAGATGTGTATGTCTGTCTGTCTGTATGTCTGTCCAGCCGAAAACTTTGGCAGTCTTTAGGTATTTGCCGAAAGTTTAACTTGCGCCATATATAAAATCAAAATGTTGAGTAATGAGGAAGTTATTAGCAGTTATGTGTCAGATTATGTCACCTAATATTGCGGTTTTTCCTTGAGGTGGGCGTGGCTTAACGTGTCATGCAACATATTCAATCAACGCGAGAGTTTACCTTGTACAAATGCGGAAGACACATAATCGATGGTAATGCACCTACAAGTCACCAAAATCCCCAAGAAACACTAATAAAAGCGCGACAATGCATGGCTTATTTCAAAAAAAGGAAAGTACTATACAATATGAAAACTGAATCTTCAAAGATGAATGCACAGATCGAAGTACTGTATGTTTATTCTTCCTGCGGGAAGTTTATCCAGGTTGTCTTATATGTCCAGAAACGATGGCTAATAAAAAGTAGTAATGCCCCAAACCACCCTACTTCTCCTCTCCATGCACTGGCTTCCTGTAGCTGTCCGCATCAAATTCAAAACCCTGATGCTTGCCTACAAAGCTAAAAACAGCACAGCACCCACTTACCTCTCAGCTCTAATCATACCCTGCACCGAACCACGTCCCCTCCGATCCTCCAGCACTGCTCGGCTGGTCCCACCATCTCACAGAGATAGAGGAAGACATGCATCTAGACTGTTTTCTGTTTTGGTACCTACTGTAGGTGGTGGAACGAACTTCCTCTAGATGTCCGTAGAGCTGAGTCTCTGGCAAAAGAGAGCTAACTGCTCCACACACACACACAAAAAATCGTCCAAACAGTGTTTGACTGATGGTACTGAGGTAGTAACCTAGTAACCTAATGTAAGGATCTATCCAATTACATAACCTTCAATGTAAGTGGTTCTGGATAAGAGCGTTCGGCAAATGCCAAAATGTAAATGTATTAATGTGGAACGTCACTATGAGATAAAACATGGGTCGTTAGAGCAAACATATCTTACATTCTGAGGTAAGAGAATGTAAGATATGAGAGAGAGTCCAGTGTTATGCACTAAAATGCCCCCCACATCCTACCCCACCCCACCCCACATGGACCCCTATATTATTGCAAAACAATTTTAGCATCTATATAGACATGTACGCTGACTTTAACCAGAAATATTGATATCACTGATTACATTATTTTTAGATTTAACCTTTTAACTACTTCTACAAACTCTTTTCCTGTCAACAACGGGTACTTCAGCTAGTTAAAAATAAAAACAAATGAAATTTTGAACCCATTTAACTGTTAAGGGGGAAATAAATCTTACTTAACACACCTTTAAAAACGGTATGAGCTTACTTTAATTGTTTAAAATAAAAACTTCTGAGGTACTTTTGTGTCAAATACAACATAATGGACAATACCAGTCACTTCTACTAAGAAACTTTAAGGAACATAACGGACAAAAAAATAATTACATTGAAAATTTTTTTTTTTTTTTTTACGAAATGGGTATATCAGGGCCGATGTTTAAAGAATATAATACTTTTTTACCCTGTTTATTTCTTCATATATTCTATATAATATAATATATAATTAAAATAATTAGAATAAAAAAATGCTTGGAAAACCGTTAGCTTTGGAAAGCTGTGTGAGGTCCCAAATTCCACCTTCTTCAATACAGTATGATTGGTTGTAAGAATTCGTTCTCATCTATGATTGGTTAGAAACCTAGTGCATAAAGCCGGGACTAAAACTGTTGATATTTTAGCATGTACTAGCACAATACTTTCAATAATTATTTTTAAATTCTTGTAGTTAGACTAAACCACATTTATGTATAATCAAATACTGATTTATGGATAATAATGATGATTGTTCCAATACAAAAAAGAACTATTGCAAAACTGTTAACCTTCTGTAAGCAAACTTGTGTGAGGATAAGAAATCCCGCCTTCTATACAATTATTGGTTACAATAATTCAGTCTCGTCTCTGATTGGTTAGGAACCTCGAGCAGCAAGCCAAGATTCATCAGGTATTCATTGAGTATCATTGTGATTTTAGCCTATTGTATCATAATACTTGCTATTTTTTTTTTAATCTTAGTGTCAGTCTAAAGTACAATCATGTAAAATTAAGAGATGTATAAGATAATGATAATTTTTTCATTTATTCTTTAAAAAAAAAGAACAATTCATTAACAGTTTTGTTAGCAAGCTTGTGTGAGGATAAGAAATCCCGCCTTCTGAATTATGATTGGTTACAAGAATTCTGTCTCATATTTTATTGGTTAGAAACCTACATCAGGAAGGCGGGGTTTAAATTGTGGGTTTTTTTTAAGTGTAGTTTTAAAACTCTGGGTTTTGTGAGATCCTGTAAAAAAAGTAATTAAAAATAATTTCTTAAGGATAAATTATACTTTTTTTCAATCAGTTTTTTTTAGCCTGTGACATCAGATTTATATCAAATTCAACCTCATTTATTAATCACAATTAGGAGCTTGGCAACATGTCACATAATGTTTTATTTGTTTGCTTCGTTAACTCAATCATAGACGTGATGTACTAACAAAACGTCTTTCCTGCTTCGTTCACCCGCTTAGTTGCTCTAAACTAGTAAGCATGTACCATTTAACGGGTTTAGTTAATATGCTGATATGTTCATACATCCTTAAATAATGTGCTGCAACCTACAAAAAGGGCCACAGACACTAAGCCCCTCTGCGTCCATCACCGAGTCCTGCAAATGATGAGTAATCTGTTTTTGTGACTGAACGAAAGACGAGCTGTAGGAGGCTGATCCCACACTCATTTGTTGGATGTCCTTACAATCCTAACAAGCCTTTTTTTTATTGTTGTGTGTTTAATGTGACTCAGATAATGGAAGTCCAGATGACCATTAAAAGCAGGCTGTAAAAAAACAGTCAGCTTAACGGAGCAAAGCACTTTGCTATTAATTGTTGAGGCTACGTCAAAACGCCGTCATCAAGGCCCCTTGGAGGATAAATGGAGTGCAACAGTCATAGCTAAGCAATGTGTGCTGCTAACCAGGCTACAGTAGTTATCATTAGCTATCCCCTCTCGGCTCATGTAGGGAAGCTGAAGTGTGTATAAATAGCTTGTTTAGAAAAGGTTAGATTCGTGACAACGACAGGATGACCTAGTTATTCTTACAAAGGTGGCAAAACATCCATTACAAAGTACATTTTAATAGATAAAGAGAAAACATTGGGTCATCTCGCTAGTAATGAAAATCTGTATTTGAATTACGAGGAAGTCAAACTGGGACTTTGAAAAGTGCTGAAATTTCTGGTGAATGAAGCCACAGAAGTGAGAAGACCTTAATCATAATCACAGAATGGTGATGAGACTCATAACCACAGTAAAACATTTAAAAGTGCAAACATTTTAAAGGGGGAGTTACTGCCACATCCGCATACAGTCCTGACCTCGCTTCAAGCTGTTTTCACATATTCGGGCCATTAAAGGAGTTCCTGGGAGGCCAGCGTTTCAGATGTGACGCAGACAGTTAAATCAAGGCTCTGACGCTCTGAAAAAACTTCCTTAATGGTGTCCAAGCACTAGTAAAACGCTGGGATAAGTTTAAGTACATTAGTACGTTAAAGTAGCAGTGGATTATATAGAGAAATAAAGGGAGTTTTTTACTCTTAGACCTGTGTTCTGTTATTCTGCACAATCAAAAGTCCCTGTTAGACTTGAACGCTCTTCTTATTTATGCACGCAGAACCAGATGGGTTAAGCTTACACATTTCTAAATCGCTTACTTCCTTTACACTTTCAACAATTAAACACGGGAAAGCTGATTATATATGTACACTTCAAGACGAATATTCTGCCAATATTCTGCCATGGCAGGAAGTGTATATATAGATATATGAATATTGGCACCTTGAAGTGTATATATATCACTTCCTGCCATGGCAGGATATTGGCAGAATATTCATCTTTTTGTGTAATGGTCCATGGACTGATTAATGATGCAGTGATGCAGTCCGCTGGCTCGTTACTCCACTTTCTCTCTAATTTGTCATTTTCCCCGAAGAAAAGCTGATCATGCTAAATCAGCACTGGAATGGCACGCAGTACTGACACCAAATCAAATAATATAGATAATTAGGGATAAGACTACACTATAATTATCGTGCAGTATTATAAACTCAGGAAAAAATAGTCGGTTTGCTATTTTTCTGATTAAATAAACATCTATTTAGTGCATTAAGTCAACAATAATGCTTATGAAATACTTATGAAATACTTCTCTATGCTGGGATCTTTACTGTCATTCTCTGGGTTTTTGGATGAGAAAGCAGCACTGATTGGCTCTTCATTCCATACAGTACATAATAAAGCATCTAACCAATCACAGATGAGCCAGACTTCTTGTAAGCAATCATGTTTTTTCTCTTGTTTTTGTTTGTACACGCACAGTGAAGACCCATGGGAATGTTTTGAAATGACTAAAAGGTGAATTTTATTCATGTGTATTACAAGAAGAAGAAATTCCTAATCTTGATATTTTTAATGAACACTGTTCGCAATCTGCTTTGCTTAAATTACATCATAGTAAAATACTGTACGTCCAGATGAGAATGGTATCAGTCAGATGTTGGAGTATTTTCTGTATCATAGCATGTAAAAGTGTGAGTAAATAAGTGCACAGTATTAATGAAATAACTCCCTTTATTTTTCTATACAATCCTCTGCTACACTAATGCATCACTAGTGCTTGGATACCATGTACTGAACTGCCTGCTCAAACGCCGGCCTCCCAGGAACTCCTTTAATGGCCCAAAAATGTGGAAATGGCTTGGAGCGAGGTCAGGACTGTATGGGGATGTGACAATAACTCCCAGCAAAGTGGTGCTGGTGAATGATTGTGTGTACTATATAGTGCCCACAGGTAGATGTGTCTCTTCTGCAACAAGCTAGCTAGTTTCCTTGATGTGGAACCTTTTATTAGTGGTGGACCATTTTAGAATAAATTTATTCAGTTCAGTTATACCAGGTGTGATCAGTCTTATCCAGAAAGAGCTGGTCTGTGTGTGTGTGTGTGTGTGTATGTGTGCGCGCACGCGTGTGTGTGCATGCAGGTTTTCATTCCAACCAAGCATAAGCTACACCTGATTCCACTTGGCTGTTAATACCCCATCAGGTGTGGCTTCTGCTTGGTTGGAATGAAAATCTACATAACAGCTCTCTCTGGATAGGATTGATCAGTTCTGGTATACACCACCATCTCCGACCCGCGAGGCTTGCTCTAAATATCTTAAGGTGAAAACAAAAAAGCCGCATTATCATTCATTTTATTCACTGCGAGCTCTTGTATAACTCGCTGCTGAGTTTCTCTTGTCATATTCACAAAACAAACCACTGTTCAATATGCAAACGCTGTAATCACTCAATCAAACCTTTTGTGTTTGTTGTCTCTTATTTTTTTTCCTGGCGTGCCAGAAAACGATGTAGAAAAGAAAGATTTAAAAATGATTTTCTTGTAAATTTACCACTGAATCAAAAATGTGGTGCCACACCTTGCTTGTCAGTACGAGACAATACTACTGCATGCACTGCAATTTTAACCAGCACCTACATCGTTTTGTATTTGACATGCTGTAATTTGATATATAGTCACATCCAGACAGCAGGTGCAAGTGCACGAACTCGGTCTTCTGACCCACCTTAGGGCTCAGATAGAGTATGCACGATGCAGCAACCTTTTCATGTTGGAACTGCCTCCTTTAAATGATCAGGGTGTTTGTGCGAAGTCTGCTATTGGAACCAACGAGCTGTCCGTTCTTTTAAGATCACAGCCTCGTCCTTTAATCTCAGCACAAGCCTGCTGTTACACAGAAATATTATCTTAAGCTCCTGTAATAAACCAGACAGGCAAGTGCAGTCTTTTGCAGTACAAATAAATGAGCTGGGCAAACAAGACAGGCAGGATCCTATTAACTGATTTGTTTGCAAGAGTGAAAACACTGCCAGATTAAAAAAAAAACACCAAAAAAAACACTCTGACTGACATCCGCCATGTTTAACCAACGTAATCATCAATCAGCTTGCTCTCGTTCTCCGAGTTACAGACGCAAGCCGGGAAATTGACGTTTTCTTTCACGATTCTTTCAAACTGTCGTCTAAAAAGCGCGACGTAATTTTGCTTTTAGATCCAACAAAAAAAGACAGTCTAAATACGCACCATTAATATTGGTGAAAAAGCCTGTCATTTCGTGGTACGGATCTATAATTAACCCCGGCTTGCTGCGCAACACTGCTGTGGTGCAAACAGCTGCGGCTCGAGAGCCTACTCAAGGCACACCATGCTGCCGAATTTAGCCTTTCGCACCCCACGGCTGATTCTGGATCGGCAGTGTTACTGGGATGTGACCTGTTTTTATCCTGCAGCTGCTCGTGTAGGAGATTTTTGGGGAGGCAATGTGCAGAAGAAGAGGATGCTATGGATAATGAAGATGTCTGGAGTGTATTTATCCCGATTTAGTTGATCTACTTTTGTTTTTTCCTCAAAAGCCAATCCCGAACAAAGGACTAAAACTGATAGGCTGAAAAAAAATCTACAGCCTGGGCTAGAATGAAATCTGTCCTGGAATCGCTTCTCGCATATTTATGCTACAGTGTGTACTTTGCTGTTTGACCACTGGTGGTGCTGTTGTGCACAGGTTTCCCAAAAAAACACAAAATAATCCACTTTACACAGTTGATTGTATGATGTGCAGATACACAAATCCTTTACTTGAGTAAAAATATAGATACCCTGGGTAAAAAAGTAGTTAAGTCCACCTAAGAAAAAAGGAATAAAAGAGTCTCTCTCTTTATCTCTCTCTCTGTCTCTCTCTGCTTCCTGAGTGTTGACTTGGTCTACACTTCTGATCTCAAACACCTGCTACATGATAGAGCATTTCAGGGAGGGAAGGCAAATCAGGGAATTATACATAATAGACAGTATGTGACGATATTAACCCCTCAAATACGACATAACCATTATGTTTATGTAATGCAGAAATGAAGTAGTGAAATAGAAAGTACAAATATTCGTTATAGGATAAAGTGGAATAAAAAGGGAACTGTATCCACTAATGAAAATATTAACAAGTTACAGTAAATAAAGATACAAGAAATATGAACGTAAGTACAGTATAGTAAGAAACTAAATGTTCTTAGTTACCTTCCACCTCTGCTCATCTGGACGCCAATCATTTGTAAAAAGTGTTTATAAATTATTTTTTTTTAAAAACAGAAAAATATAGATGAGATGCCTAATGAAGTATCTTTCGTGCAAATATTATTACATGGTATCTATACGCTATAATGAAATACAAGTGTAGTTTCTGCCCAGGAATGCGAGCCTGGCCTGTTACTTGATAGATCGAGCCGACAGCGCTCTGTTGGAGATGGGGATTGATTTCAGGAAAAAAGTCCCCCAGGCCACATCCATTCATCGCGAGTTAGTGGAAGTCACGGATCAGTACTAGCATTTAAGTGCCATTTTAGATGAACACAATGAAGTCTGGAAGTCTTTCTATAGAAAGGTTTCTATCTGTTATACAAGCATTTGACAGATCGTTTATTAACAGTATCTCATGGTAATGCTTTACTTGTTTCCAAATGTCCGTAGCGGAGCATCCTCCCGAAGCAAGGCTTGTTATATGAGAAAAAGCCTCGTTAAAAAGCCCAGTCTCGTGTTCCTGTTCACAGTGAATCACCTGCCTAAGTGAAGTAACATCCGGTGCACAATATACTTATTATTTGTCTGGTGAGTAAAACAGGAAATAACAAGCTGTAAACAACTTATTTTTAGGGTAGTTTCAAAGGAGCTACTGTAGGTATCAAGTGAATATGCTTAGACATTCAGTGGAAAATTAATGAAATGGGAAAAAAACACTGAGAACGGGTCAATAATGAACAAGGCAGCAACAAACACAGATAAAACACATACATAAACCAAGGAATAAAAACCAGAAAATATTTCCTGCTCTTTGTCCTTTTCTCATTGTAGTACTGGCTGGGGATTGAACAAGCAAATGAGATTCCCCCCTAATGTGACCTCATATAAGAAAAGGCGTTTGGAGGAGGGGTTAACCGGGAAGTTAGAGATATGAAAAAAAATAAATTATTATCTAAGGGGTATTTCAGCTTGATCATTAACACACACACACACAAAAACACACTTTGGAAGAAGTTCTGAGACCATGGTTTAACTCTGTATTAAAGAAATAGTACAATACAATATGGGACCTTTAAAATGGGTGAAGAGGTGGAGCTTCCATAGAGTACATATTAGTACTGAAGAGTTCCGGAAACCAGTTAAAATATCCATCAGTATACAGTACTCCAGTGTTAAAATCAGGGCTTTCCCAAACAAAATGTATAAAACAGTCTTTTAATATGTATTTATTAGAAGTATCTGGGAATTAATAATATTGTATTGCTTTATACAGCATATTCGTGTTTGTATATTTTCTTCGATTATTTAACAGGATTATTTTTGATGCATTGCAGTTACTTAGTATTTAAGCATATGCATCTAGATTAACGGAAAAAAAGGCACATATGGTCACATTAAAAGTAGATTTTCAAATATTAATTTAGCAACTCAAAAGTGCAAAAATGAACAAATTTGTAAATTATAAAACTTTAAGTGGAAACAAAACCCAAACATTTTTTTTCTTCGACTTGTTTTATAAATAACAAAATATACACATTAAAACATTATTAAATTTAGGTCAATACATTTTTAAAATAAAGTTTTCTGTGTAAATGTCAGCTTCAGCTTTGAATTTGTTGTACAACATGTGCACCCGGTCCTTCACTGTACGGATATATCTCCCTGATACTCCTGGACACATCTCCAGTGATGTTCCTGGAATCATCTGGTGTTTCCAATCTTTCAGTATCATACGCTCCTGCAGGTATTCCAGTTCGGGTTGATTAAACCGAAGCTTGTGTCCAGGTGGCATCTTATCAACTTTGACATGGTTCTCCTCTCTTGGGCCACTGCCACCTTGAGGCTCTCTCTGCTTACCGGTGCTACTGCAGATGGCTCTCCGCCTCCTCCTCGCTCCCTCAATGCCCAGCAAGCTTATGTCTCTTAAATGCTTTCTTAGTCACATACATATAGCTTGCCTTCTGAGGTGCCACTTTCTCTGGCATTTTCCTTTTTTTTTTCCTCAAGACATTGTACCATTCTGAGCGCTGTCTGAGATCCTGATATAAGTTGGCTGCGTTTCCATATCAAGTTCTCGCTTTAACCTTGAACGACTTGCACAATACATCCGTCTGAGCAGTGTCCCTGCTTTTAAATCTGAACTACAGAAAAGGATTACTTTTCAGCACTAGCTATTTTACTTCCCTTTCCTCTGCTTTATTCTTATTAGCGTTTAAAAAAGTAAAAGCTCAGCCTTGCGTGATGTCCAAAACCAGACACGGCACTAAACAATGCACGAATGCAGTTCGGTATACTTCAGAAATAGACATGGAATAAATTGCAACCTGTTTGCGGTTAGATAATTGTGTTTGTATGTGAATCATTGTGCGGCACTTAGTACAAACTCTGGCTCAGTGCTCGGCAGCTCTACATGGGCAAAGCTGTATCGGGCATCCCATTGTCCTCCCTGTTGCAAGATACACAGGAGTCTTTGTGCGAAACAATTACCTCTCTACCAGACCGTGTCCCACACAGAGAGCTGCCAAGGCCGGTTCGATGATACGCCGTTCAATTAGCATTGACAGCCTGAGTGAGTCGAGAGCAGGATAAACATTCCTGCTTCCTAGACATCGTGTTCCTAGTAAAACTAGCGTTCATACGCTGGAAGTGATTCAAGGCGCTAGTGGTAATCATTTTCACACAGACTCTTCGAATCAAACAGCAGCCCAAGGCTGGAGACCATGAAACCCAGGTGTGGGGGTGTGAGGTATATGTACATGCTAAACCTTTACTGATTACCTGATTGTATTGTGGACCAAAGGCTACTTGAAGATCTTTACATCTGCATGAAATGTCCTCCATCGTTCCCAGATTGACCAGTATCCAGCTTCTTCTTATGTTGTGTGATAAGGTGGACCTCAAGTCATGGGTTATAACTAACTCTAATCAAGGGATTTGACCAGATCAGCAAAGTAAGGAAAAGTCTCCCGGTCTTCTGCTTCACACTCGAGGAAATTGCCTTGGCCCTAAGCACCCTTACAGCGCAGTACTGTGAATGCCTCTCTGCTTGCAAAAAAAACGCTGAGTCATCTCCAAGACCTTGAATCCAAGGCTGCAAATACGGTGCTTTAACACATCCGGTTTTTGATATAATGCTGAAATATCCTTCCAAATCCTTCATTACTTTAATGGTACCAACAAGTGTGCCAACATTTTTTGTTTGGGTCCATTTTTGCAGCTTGAAGCAATTTAAGAAGTGGAGGAAACAAAGTGGAGGAGATCATCAGGTTTAGGGGAGCTGTAGTGTACAAGGGTACAATTACAATAAATATCTAGAACTAGAATGCAGGTTTCCTGGCTGTTCCAGTCTGATGGGAATTTAAAGCCAAATGGTATGAAGGACAATTATGGAATGATGGGATCATTTGTTTTTGGACATTCCAGCTTTTGCCAGTGTAACTGAAGCTTGCAGAGGCATGGTCCTGATGAAACTCAACAGCGCAATTCCCATAATTGAGACTCAAAACAAGCTCAGAATTGTGCACAATCAGTTTCAGCTCTTCTTTCATTCATTCTTTTTGACCTTTTCTTTTTTTTCTCCTCTCCACTCGCTCTGGCGTTTTTTTGTTTGTTTGTTTCTTGATTTTCTTTTTGGTTAAAACTGGTACACCAGATTTTTAGAGGCAGTACTTCATCCTTCAATCTAATAACTATTGAGACATTAAAGGTAGCCAGAATTTTGTCATTTAGATCAAAGAAACATACAAGACAGAACTATAATATAAAGAGATCTCATGATCTCTAATTATATTTTGCTTATAAAATATATTATAATTTTATGTATGATTCATGTATCACCACACTGACACCAAAAAGTTTTTTTATTGTTGTTGTTGTTGTTTGTTTTTATATGTACAGAATGCGTGAGTTGAATAGCCAGTGGCTGGATTTGGCCGGCTTTCAACTTGACTGGCCGTGCCCGATAAGCCTTGGATATTACCAATCCTGTGCCGAGTACATGAGCTCCTGAATGGTGCTTAAATGTGAAAACGCATTTTTATGGTGTTACCTTATCGTATTAAAAAGCCACCGATCAGCCTTTTCTTTAAACACTGCAAGCAAATGAGTCTTAAAACACACACTTACACCAGTCTCAAAACACCACATGCGCTAAATAGTCCCAAAACAGGCATGTGATAAGCCCCAAATCCCGCGTCAGAAGGTGTGTGTTTCTGCTCGCAATTGCTCAAGATGCACTTCAGTCTGTGGAGATGTTTGAGAAGTTAAAACTCCACCGTCTCTTTATTATCCCATCCCCATTTTAAACTATTTCCACACTGGCATCCTGTGGACAGTAGTAGGAGTGAATTGTTCGCTAAGTTTGTTTAGAAATAATAATTATGACGGATGATAGAGATACGTGCTGCTCAGTAAAAAAATATTTTATGTTTAATTTAATTTTAAATTTTAAATGTTAAACTCTTATGCATAAAGTTATTTTGTATTGTTTAAATGCTGTGCTTGGTTTTTAAGTGGGAAAACTAATGTTATAAACAACGGGCGACATTTAATTACCGGAGTTGAATTATAAATATCCAGATTCAAGATTACATTTTTTTCGATATTATTTTGTTCCAACTTTAAGACCTTGAACTTTTAAAATTAATTTAAAAAAAAATCAAAAAAGAAAAAAGTTTGTGTCATAACTTGAAAGTTATAACTCAGCTTTATGCAACAGCTTCACAACTGTGATATCATGATCCTTAATCACAATATCAATTGAATCATTAACTAGGTATCATAATAATAACGAATCAGGTGGTCTTTGGTGATTCCCATCTCTAGTTTGTAGTATTACTAAAAAAGTCAAATCAGAAATCATACTGAACCAAAAGTGTTAGTAATAAGAGAGATGATATTATGTTGATAAATGTTATAGATTAGCATAGCATACTGTATAGGGCATTGGCTCAACAGCCAAAAGCATCGTCTTTTCTTTTGACTAATCTCTATGTGCATGACCTTGCTGTGACCTTGACCTTGTTTAGATCATTGACCAAATAAAAACAGTCTGGTTTTGGATACAATAGCTTCGTTTACATGGACGATGTTTCTCCAATTGATTGGAATCAATTCTGTCTTATTCATGATTGGTTAAATGATTTCTACCCTTGAAATGTAAACTAATCTGATTGGACAAGCAGTGTTCGAATAGTGTTCACATTTACTATAGCTGTACTAGGTATAACATTTCACTGTTTGTTTCACGCCACTCGTTTGTGTTCGCCACACTGCAAAAAAATCTTAGCATCTTGGCAAGTGAAATATTCTTGAATTTAACCAAACTATGTATCATTTTTAAAAATAGTTTACAACAATCCAAATTAAAGTTTAATAAGACTGTTTCATTGGGGGATCATTTTGCCAGTTTTTAGGGTTTTATTTCTCGAAAGAAGCAAAATTATCTGCCAATAGAACAAGAAATATGTTGCATGCAATTTTAGTTAGTGACTAGTAATAATCTTAATAATCTTATTTTATTGTTTTTTGTGAACTTATTGTAAGAAATCATAGCTAGGTTAGATTGTTCAATATTTCACTTGCTATGACGTCATTTTTTGCAGTCGGTCAAAACACACAGTATTGGTGCCGATTTAATTTTGTACATATAATATAGAAAATGTAAGTGCCAAAGAAACTACTTCTGAAGTTTATGAACATGGAAGGGATCAATCTCGCCTTCCTAAAAAATTTCAGGTTCCAAAATTTCAATTTCAAGCTTTGGAGAGATGATTTTATATGTGTTATACTGTCTCGCTCTAAAGCATAATAATTTAAAATCCAAAGTATTCATATTCATATAAAATTGGTTTAAGCTCCTAAAAGCATATAATCTGTGAAAATCATTTCTTAAATGCAAGCATTCCGTGCAAAATTTTAAGTTTTTTCGCCCAAAAATCTGTAGTGTCCGTAACCATGTCAAATTCATGTTGATTATTGAAAGATTTGCATTAGAAAAATTATGGACACTACATCTACAGTAGGTGAGACATTTTTTACCACCAATACCATGTTTTGGCAGAGTCCATGTAAATTTAATTTTTAGCAAACAAAATTTTTAAACGAATTAACCATTCAGTTTTCATTTCATTAATCAGTGGATGAATATGAAATAAAAACTTGATTTGAAATCCATCAGGTGAAGATGGAAAGGGAGAAACGACACTAATTTCACTGGGGACAAAAGCATTAACAGGGATTTACAAATCACTGTGAATTAGCTTGAGAGCTTGGCGACAGACTGTGGCTTCTTCAGAGTCAATCAAATCTGAGGATGCTCTTCTGCAGCTGAGCTAAATAATAAAACCCCACTAAATTAACAACAACACAAACATGTGATATAAATTACGAACAAGGGAGGTGTGTTAATGACTTTCAGGGACAAACCATCCAACCGCAGTTATGTTATCCCAACCTGTAAGCGAATGTATTGTGTGTGTGTGTGTGTGTGTGTGTTGTGATTTCAGGGGGTGAATAAGATTCCTGTTAGTATGAGGTGGGAATGAAGAGGCTGTTGTGTGCAGCTGTTTGGCTCTAGATCAGTCAGCGTGTGAATTATAAAGCTCTGTAATTACAGGCTCGGAAGCACAGAGGCTCACTATACAGGCAGCAACCTCTCGAGTCTATTTCTGCGGGATTCACACAAAAAAACAAACACACACACACACACACACACACACTTGGGCAAATAGTAACATTTTGCTAATGACGCATTTACTGCTGTTACATGGACACTGGGCCACGTACTGTACGCTCTCTCTCTCTCTCGCCTCTTCCTCGCCTCGAACCCGCACACCCGCAATGTTACTTCCGTCCCTTTGCGTCAAGAAGGTGACAATTAATTGAAGTCGAGCTAACATCATTCCGCTAGTGGAGCAAAACAAGACATGAAAAATGTTAGACTCTTCATTCCTCAAGGTAAGACAGAGTACATTACAATCAGTGTAACTACGAATGAATCATGACAGCAGGCATTAAATATACAGCACACCACTCGTACATTAAGAATGGGCTAAACTGTTTTTAGCCTGACTTGCAGTTTTGCGCAGCAAATCAAAACAAACCCCTGAGCATGCAAAAAAAAATATCCTACAAACGTTTTAAGTTTTTCGGTTGTCAAAACATCATGGTGATAAATAATTTAGCAACGTCCCAGACGACGGGACAACGTTCCTACTATGTTGCTTTTGAAAGTTAGAATTGTTGTCATGAAATGACATCAGAACAACATTGTTGTTCTACATGATGATGATGCGATAATGTTAAACCAGTGCTCTTAACATAATGCTACAAAAATTAAGAATTCTGTATTAATCCCAAACGGGACTCGAAGTCTGGTTACTGACTCTGGCATGAGCACCGCATGCTTACCACCGGACCACTAGGGGGCATAATTTTGATCCTAATAAATGCACATGGACATTTATTACAACTATGTTACAAAAGTCATCCAATATCCACCCTATTCCTGCTGGGGTGAAATAATAATAATAATAATAATAAAACATAGAGTTAAACAAAGCATAAAGGACTGTTTTTTTTAACATAACATTCCAAAACCTTTGGCACCTCTGTGTGGGTGGGGCTAACGTCACTCTCCAGTGGTGACTGATCAGATAAAAATAACCAAAAAAAAAAGAAAAATCCGTAAAAAACATATGACATTCCGCAGACATACAGAATGTGTAGCTCAAAAACAAGAAAATGAAATCGAAAAAAAAAAAACATATTTTATCTTTCACAAAACACAGCTCTACAACACACATCAACCAATGCATGATCTGGTTACAACAAATTTCCTAGATAAATTCGATGACCTTTAAAGAATCACAAACATAAAAAAAAAATAATAATAATATAAAAATATATATTTCTCCGTTCTCTTGGTGAATGTTAAAGGTTAAAAATGATTTAGGATTCTTATGTAACAGAATAATAAAGGTTAAAGTTTTTTTTTCTTTCTTTCTTGGGTACTCCCATAAGGTGCTCATCAAAGCTGCTAATCTGAACCACTCATTTGATTTTGGCACAGAGTTCATGTCAGATTCCCTTCCTGATGCAACCCTTCCACTCTTATCTGGGCATAAGAACCGCACTAAGGATGTCCTTTAACCCCGGCGGCTGGTTGTGGGATACTGGCTAGAAAGTCCTACTTCTGAATGCTTGGTCGGTTCCATTATGTCACCCAACAGGCTTGTGATTCAGTCAATAAAACACATTGATCTCTCTCGAGAAAGAGACACATAACCCCCCTGCTGTGTGTACCAAAATACATTTCACCCATATGGAGGATACAGAGCTATAAAGAATCCTCAGAAATGTCCAAGTCGGAATTCTCAGCTCTATATATACTCATGCTATGGGTTTGCACAGGAATTTGTAGTGTTTCTCAATTATTGTTCAATTACTCTTCATAAAATCAAATTTGCAGCTGAAATGTGTTCGCCAGTGATTTGGTGGATTTAAAGATCATAAAGTCAATATGTTACATTATATGTACAGATATACACCGATCCGCTACAACCTTACCACCACCACCACCAGGTGAACTGAATTACATCAACCAGTTAGCTGGTGACAGGGTTAATGAGCACCCAGGTCTCTGGCATGAATTTATGTCGATACTAGCTATAAAAACAAAGGTATCAGAAGACACAGTGCATCACAGCCCACTGCGTTTGGGTTTTATCAGTTCAAGCATGTTCAAGGTTGTTGATTTAACCTCAAAACATTCCCTAGATCAATAATCCATGGAATGCCCCGGACAAACAAGTCCAATCCACGGAGGCCCTAATGTCCCGATACCAAACACCACAGCAGACCCCAGAAGTCTTGGAGTCATGCCCCGAGGGGCCAGACTGACCCCGTTTGTCCAAGGGGAGCCTACACAATATTTTGTGCTTTAATATCATGAGTACATAAATATGTGTACATGTAAATATAGGCTCAGTTTGGGCTTCTTTGGCAGGATCATAAGTTGACACCAACCTTTTTTGATGAGAGAATAAAAAAATGCACTGATACCCAAAGTAACATCTACAACAGTACCATAGCCAGATGGCCCAAGTACAGTATACAGCCAGCAGGTCCATACAGCATGGGGCTGAGGGCTGGATCCTAGTCCAAAGTTAACAGAATGGAGCTGGATCAGATTTAGCCTGGGCCATCTGCTGCGGCCGTCGGTGAAGAGCCACGGGGCGCTGGGACTGAGCACGGTGCTCGTAGCTTCACCAAAGTTATTTTTAGCGTTAACCTCCCTAGGAGATGATTTTCGCTCTTCAAAGATGTTCAGGGACACGACACTTACTACGCCGTCAGCGATCTAAGCCTTTTTCAGTTCAAAAGATTTACGATGAAGCCCGATTTAAAAGCTGTGATGGTAAAATAAGGGAAAAAAATGATGCCAGAAATAATAGAGCATCTCAAATCTCCGGCATTTTCCCACAGGGATAAGCTCTCGTATCAACCCGGAGCCACATGGTCGGGTAAGAGCAGGGGCGTCCTGTTATTCATAAATGACCTAAATTCACAGCGGAGTGTAAGTAGGCCATTACTTTTGCAAACACGTGGTGGTCCTAGACGTGTTCCCATTAAAAGGGGTATTAGTCAAGATTAGTCGAGAATAGAGCTCCAGGAGGTGGAGTGGGTGAATTACAAATACATTGCACAATTAATTATTTACTCTTTGATTATTTTTCATTCTCGTCCGTGTACACAAAGCCCCGCTCCAGAATGCACTCTCCAGCGTTCTCCAATTAGATGCCTGATTGTGCTAGCATTCAACTCCCTGACAGCCTAATTATACCACTTGAAATGTTTAACATCCTTTTATACAGAACTATTCAGCTTATATTTGTTTGTTGGTTGCAAGAATGTTCAAACACCCCTGTTTTTATTTGTATTGAACTCTCATGAGGTTTTCAGATCTTGATCACTACACAATCACTAGTTAGTCGTATGGAACCATCACTTGCTCACTCCCTCACTCACTTACTCACTCATCGTCTACACCCATTTATCCTGTATACAGGGTCGCGGGGGGACCTGAAGCCTATCCCAGGAGACTTAGGGCACAAAGCAGTGTACACCCTGGGTGCCAATCCATTGCAGGACACACACACGCTTGTTTCAAGGAAACCGGAGTACCTGGAGGAAACCCACCAAATATGGGGAGAACAAGCAAACTCCATGAACAAAGACCTAAGGCGGGGTTTGAACCCGGACCCCGGTGGTGCAAGGCGAGAGTGCTAACTACTACGTCACCATGTCGCCTGTATGACTATATTAGATGGATTATGTACAGTACTGTGCAAAAGTCTTAGGCACCCTGTGTTTACTAGTATAAAATTTGTTATATACTGTATATATACATATATTGCCAGGAGTATTAATAATTTCAGGCTGGGCTGTATATATATCCATGGAATGCGTTACTTTCTGATAAAAGTGACTAGTTCGAGTACTTTTCCATTGCAGAAAATGAAAACTCCTTTGTGATTCCTCATGCATGTTGTTTTAGTGAAGACCTTTATAATTATTCTACCATCATCACTCAGCGAAGTTTGGTCCATAATCTGTAAACTACTAATACCCCTATCTCACCTGCACGGTTTCGGTCGGTGGCCGTAAGCACGGTTCATCATGATTCACCGCGAGTTTAGGCGCTGTGGTTAGGTTTCCATCGTTCCGTGCTTCGGCCCTCGTGGAAGCTCTTGGGCTCACTCGCGGTGCCTAACACGGTGCCTAACACTGCATACGAACATTCGAGTTACAAACTTTCGAAGATATGGACATGCATTCGTGCATGTTAAATCGAAGAAGTTAGATCACATGTCCGGCCCGGCGTACATCATCATGTGCGTGCAGCGTGCATCTCAGGATGTTAGAAAGCAAGCGTAAAAGCAGCGGCGATGAATCAGACATTGTTTGCTCCCTTAACATACATCATTCAATCATCGGTATGATTCTAAACGACAAGCGCAAGATCATGACACCTGTTAGTGTTACACTGTGTATAGCCGATTGTGTTAGTATCCTAGTGACTAGACAATGTTTGTTGGATGTACGAGCAAACTGGCCTTGGAACGGAGCTTGTTCGTACTGTATGTTGGGGATTTCCTTATAAAACTGCACAAATCGGATCCTCAAAGCGTCATTACACCGAATACTGACATTCTTTCATTAATGCCTGTTTACTCTGCTTTATATGTTTAGATTCTTCATGTAGAGATGTTTAAATCCCAGCCTTGATATTATAAGCCCTTTCTCTAAACAAGACCCGGCACATTCCTGTGTAAAGCAGTCTACAGCACATTCTAAGCATTTTTTTTTATGCACGTGTCGCACTTATATGTAGGCCTTTGCGTAAACAATAATTTAGTTTTATGGTTTTTTTTTTTTAGATTATACAGTATGTATTAGTACCTTAGTGTTTATTGATGCTTTAGAAGTTTGGAAGGGGTGGGGATACAAATAGAAAGCCTCTGACGGAAAGATGTCTTACCTTGTGTCTGCATTTGAGCACGACTCCATATGCTCCTGCATGGGACAGAGAGAGAGAGAGAAAGAAATAGAACGTGTCAGTTCACAGCTATCATGTGTTAAAGCATCATGGAGGGTAGGTTCTCACCAGTACCTGCAAACACACACACACACAAACAAAACATACACATACACATAGATCTAGACACACACACACATACACACACACACACACACACATACACATTGACCCTGCAATGAATGAACTGCGAGGAGACCTTTGGGCGAACAAACCTATCGATTGTTCGCTCGGTGAGAGCAGCGAGTTCATTTGCATGGGGTCACCTCTGGTGAGCAAATGTGCCATTCAGGTAAATAAAGCGAACAGCACTCTGGGGAAGCCAGTCGAAGGCAAAGACCCAGCGTGCTTTGCAGTTTTCAGCGAGCCAAAACAAAAAGCTGAGTCATATGAGTGGGCACTGGGTATACTTTATATATGGGTTAATGATCCGGATGCCATTAAAGCGGCACATACGTATAGAACTCTGATATAGGATTATCGGGCACTGCATGGAGAAGGTATAAGGTCTACGTGTGTGTGTGTGTAAATGGGGCGCAGTAGAGATTGATAGGATTGGAAGAAGAGATGTAATCAGCATTATCCGTGGCACAAATCAAAGCTCCCTGAGGACCAAACGAGCTCCTCGAGAACACAAAAGGACAGAAACAGTGAAGGGTATTATTTTGACGACACTGACGAAGGTCATGGAGCGATGGAGTAGTGAAAATGTTAGCACTGTCTCCCTGCACCTCAAGGGTCTAGGTTCGGTTTCCGCCTTGGAATTTGCATGTGCTTGGTGGGTTTCCTCCAGTTTCCTCCCACCGATCAAAAACATGCAGGTTTGCCCAATTGGCGTTCCTGAACTGCCAGTAGTGTGTAAGTGAGTGTGTATGTGTGTGTGCATGCCCTGTGATAGACTGGCAGTGCCCCGCCCTGTGCCCTTAATCTCCTGGGATAGGCTCTAGGCCCTCCTGCAACCCTGTATGCAGGATAAAGTGGTATAGACGATGAGTGAGTGAGTGAGAAGGTCATGGAGCATGATGAAACTCCACTGAGGCTGCTCAGCCAAACCAGACAGTTCACAGAACATTACTTAGTGAGTGTTCTTGGGATATCAGCATTCATGACTCATTTAGAGCACTAGTATAGTAGAAGACTTTAAATAAAAAGCAACTAAAAGCTGATTCCAACAAAGCCTGGATCGATATCTCGGCGCCTCTATTGTGCGCTACGAACGCCGCTAACAAAGCCAAGACCATATAGGACGCAGACACCTGTACCATGGTCGCTCCAATTACAGATGCAAGGCTGAAAATCCTGCTCATTATCTGGCTTGCAGCTCTGCATGGGAGATGAGGTTATAGGAGACGGCTTAGACTTTATATAACCTCAGCGTCTGGGGATATAATGGGAGTTCTTAGGAGTCCAGAAGAGCATAATTGGCCGTGCTCTCCGGGTCAGTCGCTCTGTCCCCCTGTAGATTAGAGCGACACGAGTCAATCGTGGGCGTCTGTGAACTTGTGTGTACAATAGATGGTTTTCTGAGTTTAAAAGGATCCAGAGAGGGATAAAGAAAAAAGTGCAAGAAGTGGATCTCATAAAGTGTTGATTTCTTTCGGTTAATATCATGAGTGACTCATCATAAGAACGAGGGGCGTTCAAGTCAATCCGGGACTTGTGATAACATGGCTCATGTGTTGTTGAAATGACAATAAAAGCCGACTTGACTTGATTTGGGTGGATTGTTTTTGAGAGGAATTGTTCTATGCTGTTGTTGTTATTTCTTTTCAGCATAACACTACATCACACTGTTATTAAATAAGGCTTCTTTTTTTTAAAGTAGTTATATTTGGACTAATGTACTGTAGGTGCGAGAAGAGATTGTTTTGTACAGCGTGAACAGGTGATCGCTCAAGAATCAGGAGTATGAATGGTATTTGGACAGGGACCGAAATGAATTCCAGCACCATGCCTTCACATCACGGTGAAACCTATCAACAGACAATAAATAGAGTACACTAGCCAGACTCACAAGAATAACATCTTTCTTTAACATCAGATGTGAAGATGGAACATCAATGTTGACGCCCACGACAGTCACCGTGTTGTTAGAAAAGGATAAAGGACATCATCATTCTCTTCTATAATATGGATCATACTGTACTCTATGTACTGTATATCGCAGATAAAGTGATCATAAAGGATCCAAAAAAAAAAAACTCGTCCACGTGTTATTTTAAGACGCCCGGTTCCATGCTGCTGCGTGTTCGCACCAGCAGTCAGACGCATTTTCACTTTCAGATGTAATCACGCGGCTTCATCCGGCATCGAACACGTCTCATCTCGCGCTCCCAGTTCAGCCTAAAACTCCATTAGCACTTGAACGAGAAAGGCCTAATTAAACTGATTAAAGTCATACTCTAGAGGAAGAAACAGCTGAGAAAGTGCTGCTAGGCTTCTTAACGTCACTCTTCCAGCAGGAGCATAATACAAGAAAGGACTTAACCATCCGGGGATTTAGCTAAGAGAAATAAAAGATTTAGCCTGGTGTGGAAATGGATGAATCAAACAGAGATAATGACTCACGGACCGGGTTATTTTATTCCACAATCCATTATCACAGGTTGGCCTTTTTTCTTTCTTTCTTTCTTTTTTTTTGGTGTTCAAGTCAAACGGGGACCATCTCATGAATGAAGGACGTGAAAACTGATTCATATTTGCAGAAGACGTCGAGAACAGTACAGTGATGAGACTCTTTAAATTTTTTAATGGGGGGGTGAACATTCTGCGAGTAGAATGCCTGATGCTTAAAAAAATGTAACTGTAACTCGGCTGTTACTCTCCCATACAGTCCTGACCTTGCTTTAAGCTATTTCCGCATGTTTAGGCCCTTAAAGGAGTTCCTGGGAGGCCAGTGTTTCAGACGTGAAGCAGGTAGTCTGATTGTGGCTCGGGCATGCTGATAAAACTTTTATCCAGAGCGACTTTATTCATCTCATTATACATCTGAGCAGTTGAGGGTTAAGGGCCTTGATCAAGGGCCCAACAGCGGCAACTTGGTGGTTGTGGGGTTTGAACCTGGGATCTTCCAAAACCGTAGTCCAATGCCTTAACCACTGAGCTACCCCTGGTCCCGGCCAAGCACTAGTGAAACGCCGGTATAATCACATTAGTGTGGCAGGGGATTTTGTAGAAAAATAAACAGTGTTCTTTACAATCAAAAGTCCCGGTTTGACTTGAACACCCCCTCACACTTTGTGTATCACTCCACTGAAACCCTCACTACAGTAGAACGACTTCAAATATTAAAGCTCGTCAGGTAAACCTGAAATGATGGAAATGTTCACTTTCCCGGCTATTAATTCTGAAAGCAGGGGAAAAAAATCGGAAAAATCAACATCACACAAGCCTAATCATGAGGAACTAACTGATTTCTTTCAAATAAATTAAATCTAGACAAGTCCATGTCTGTTATGCATCGGGCGACAGACCACCTTTCCAGTGTGCGTGTAATTATCTTGACCTGTCTGCTGCCACTCGATAATTCCAGCTCACCGTGATGAAAACACACACACACAAACAGACACACACACATATTGGGCATGTCCTGAGTGACTGAGAGACGCGATTAGTTTGCCTGAGCGCACCTCCGGTCTCATCGGCTCACTGTGGCGTGAAGCGTGAACTGCCGCACGTGCCAGGGTTTTCACGTCACTCTACCAGTCGGGGGGGGAAGTGACGCGGCATCCTGGGCCGATCTCTGATCCAAATGAAATGAGGAGACTGCACTAAAACATTTTCTTTAACCTAAACTTGACTGAACCTGAAGTCATTATGTCAGCATCGTGTACCATCGAACGTCTTTGCATCCTATTTGAATGAAGCTGAGGTTTTCACCTGTCTCTGTAAGGACTGCACCGTTACACCACGCAATTACTCTGGTATATTTGTGGATATCTACTGTACATAACAGATTTCTTGTCTCTTGTCTCCGTTTTTTAAACTCTTTGTTCAATGCAGTCCTCCTTTTAGTGTCACTAGCGGGTAAGCACAGTCCCCTTGCATCTCCAGGATCTGGGTTCGATTCCCACCTCAAGATCCCCGTGCTTGGTGGGTTTCCTCCGGTTACTCCGGTTTCCTCCCACAGTCCAAAGACATGCAGATTAGGCTAATTGCAGTTCTCAAATCGCCTGTACTGCGTAAGTCATACCACGATTGTAAAAATGGGAATAAATACAACAGGTGCGTTCCGATCGGCCTGAAGTACCCTGGGAACTATACTTCACAGGTTGTTCAGCCATGTTAAGTGTGTATTCAAACCGCAGGGAGCGAAAATGTTTGGTTCCAAGGGAACGACTGCGAACGTTGTAGGGAACGAGCGAACAACAGGTCTTCACTTCATCGGGAAAGGGAATGAAAAACTAACGATAAATCATTGCGTCTCGCTGGATCGTGAAAAAAAAATGGAGCTCGAAAAAGCATTTATATATTTATTATCATTATTATCGAGGACGACATCATATTAATACGGCAATAATTGAAATTTTTGTTTAATCAAGAAATCCGTAGTGGTATATGGGATAGTTGTGGCCCCCACGGTGCCTAGTTGCACTACAGAGGTTCATGGAGTCCTCCTTTTATCATATTTAACTGTTCGCTAATTCAAAATATGGCTAATAAAATACCGCTAATAACTAGACTAAAGCATTAGCCAGAAAGCTACAGTGCTCACTACATCGCCTTCAACTTAACGGTGTTTCTTACAGTATTAATAATGGCAAGAGCAGTGTGTGTGTGTGTGTTTATGTGTGAGAGGGAATTTATTAACGTCCACACTGACAAAATCCAACTTATATTAGAGCTAATACACTGGGCTAATAATGCAACGCCGGAGATGAGCCAGGCTAAAGAGAGGGTTATGCTTGGGGCCAAAAACAGAATGAAATCCACTCCTCTGACAGCTGAACACACAGCAGGCTATAATCACTGCCAAAACATGAGTTAAAATACACACACAGACACACACAGACACACACACAACCTAACCCTGTAGTATGTCGTGTATCAGAGAGTCGTTTCCACCACAAGCACTCGTTTTATCATCTTCTTGCACCTTGAGTGCCGAAAAAACGCCCCAGGGTCGTAATTAAAAATCATCCTGCACGGTGACGGAGAAGTGCGGAAACACACATACACACACACACACACATACACATCCACCTCGGCGCAGCACCCTGTCAAAAATCAACCCGATTCGTGATCATTTACTTCACCGCGCAACAATAATTACAACGAATCCTCGCTGGTGTTCCTGCAGCCCTCGCCGAGTAAACAACAATTAATACCATGAAATTCACCACCCCTCCATCTGATCACTCCAACCCCGGCCTACAGTGCCTACATCACCATGGCGACCCGTTACGCGATAACAACCTGTCTCATAGCATCGCACCCTTTCAGGTAGAGACGCACCTGTACAAGTCGCTGACATTCCAAATGCATTGTAGAGTCAGAGGTACGGGGTTATACAGAGTACAGCGGATAGACACACAGTAAGCAGGCGAGTCACACTGCGTTTATATCTCACTAACCACGAAAGGGAAAAAATACTCACTACAAGGGCTCACGTCATAGGCTCGAACATAATGGTGTTATAGCACCTGCGTAGACCACTACATCCCCAAGAGCACTCCATCTGAGATTCCGAGAATATAGCAACTCATCTATCTGTCTGTCTATCTGCCTGTCTGTCTGTAGATATATCTACCTGTCTGTCTGTCTTTGTGTTTCTGCATATCAGTATTTATATTTGTATATCTACAGTATATCCACGTCTGTCTGTCTACATATCTAACGTACTAACCAGTTAATAGAGCTATTAGTTAATCTGCGCCTGCCAGTCTATCTGTCTTTCTGTCTGTCTCTCTGTCCAACTGTCTGTTTGTAATTCTGTTTCATAATCGATCTATTTATCGATCTATCTATCAATCTGTGTAAATATCTGTCTATTTGTCTATGTATTGTCCATCCATCAGAGACTATCTCAGTCTATCAAGCTATCTGTCTGTCCACAGGTCCACCAGTCCATCTGCCAGTGCCTGGTCAAGTCTGTCTGTCTGTCTGTCTGTCTATCTATCTATCTATCTTACAAACTAGTTAATATAACTATTAAGTAATCTACATCTGTCAGTGTCTGCCATATTATCTGTATTTCTGTCTCTCTCTGTCCAACTGTCTGTCTGCATATCTGTTTGTTTATCTATCTATCTATTTATCTATTTATCTGCATGCCTGTCTATCTGTCTGTACATCTATATACCTGTTTGTCTGTCTTGTGTTTCTGCATATTAGAATTTATATTTGTATATCTGTATCAACCTGTCTGTCTGTCTGTCTATCTATCTTTCTATCTTTCTGCCTTTTAATGATTTAACTAACTAACCAAATCATTTATTTATTCATTAATCCATGTCTGTCAGTTCTTCTATCTATCTATCTATCTATCTATCTATCTATCTATCTATCTATCTATCTATCTATGTGTCTGTCTGTCTATCTATCTATCTATCTATCTGTCTGTCTGTCTATCTATCTATCTATCTATCTATCTATCTATCTGTGTAATTGTGTATCTATTTGTCTATGTATTGTCCATCCATTAATGTCCGTCTCAGTCCATCAAGCTATCTGTCTGTCCACAGGTTCACCAGTCCATCTGCCAGTGCCTGGTCAAGTCTGTCTGTCTGTCTGTCTGTCTGTCTATCTATCTATCTATCTATCTATCTATCTATCTGTCTGTCTGTCTGTCTATCTCTTTATCTATCTATCTCTCTGTCTGTCTATCTATCTATCTATCTATCTATCTATCTATCTATCTATCTATCTATCTATCTATCTATCTGTCTGACTAAATGATTAAAATGTAAACCTCAGACACCCTGTATGTGATTGTTTTCGAATGTGTATAAGCGAACAGTGAACTGTACCTTGGTGGTGTGCTTCCCCATCAGGTCTACCCAGCTTCCCCTCTCACTCTCACTCATTACATACAGTATCAGAGTCGAGTAAATGAACAGACAGACGGGTAAAAATAGCCACGTCCCCAGACACCCGTGTCCTCATGTAAAATGTAAAGAAAACGGATGTGGTGTACTGTAAGTGAAGCGGGGGAGGGGGGCCGGGGGTAAAGGGAAGAGGGCGTAGGGTTTAAGTGCACTACAGCGCTAACACGGAGGAGGAACGCTGTCTCTGTGCAGCCCCACCATGGCTTTGTTTAAGCTGGTTTATTATAAGATGAAGGGGATGCCGGGAACTGTTGACAGATACAAATGAGCGGTGAGAGGAATTAATCATTTTACATCGAAACCACTTACAGAAATGTCATTTCAGCTTTGAAAGAGTTGCCTTTTATAAAGAAAAAACCAAAATGACAATAAAGGGCAACTGAAATATATACAACAATTCAACGAGATGATTCATAATAATGATGATAATTCACTACAGCAAGTATCGATAGTACATACAGATACCAGCTTTTCTTATGAATAATCCAAGAGCATTTTTTACCTTATTTAATTTCAGTTCATTCAAATATTTCTTTTATGTGAAAAACTTCATCATGAGAACAAAGACTTTTCATTAGTTCATTCAACCCTCTTAAATATTACATACAGGGCAGAGGGAAAGTTCTCAGACTCTTTTTATTATTTCTTATTATTTCCATCATTCCACAGTGACAAAGTGGGAAAAAACAGACCCATGACTCAGTACTCGGTTAAAGCACCTTCGGCAGGCCTTTTTTTTTTTTTACAGAGTTGTTCTGCAGCCGCTCTTGTGTTCGCTGAAATGTAAACCGTCGCCCTAGCCTGAGATCCCGAACACTCTGGAGAAGGTTCCCCTTAGGATGGCTCTTTATTTTTCCTGCATCGATTTTTCTCTCTGAACTGACAGATCTCCGAGTCCCAGTTTCAGAAAAACATCTTCACAGCATGATGCTGCCACCACCATGTTTGACTGTAGTGATGATTTTAAAGAGATGATTTGCAGGGCCTGAATTCTCCGCACATTGTGTCACCAGACCAGAGAGTCTTTCAGGAGACCTTCTGCCAAACTTGTTTCCGGCTGTCATGTGCCTTTTAGTAAGGATTGGCTTCTGTCTGGTTACTATACCATATAGGTCTGATTGGTGGAGTGCTGCAGTGATGGTTGTCCTTCTGTAAAACTCTCGCATCTCCAGAATCTTATTAATAATCACCCTTAGCTTCTTCGCTACCTCCCTGACCAACACCCTTCATCCCTGATTATTCAGTTTGGCTGGGTGGCCAGATCCGGGAAATCTCTTCCTTTTGAGAATGGTGGAGATTACCGCGCTCTTGGTTGCTTTTAACGCTCCTCCAGATCTGTGTTTTGATACAATCCTGTCTCACAGGTCTAAAGATAATTCTCCCGACCTCAAGGCTTTGTTTTCACTCTGACATACACCACATACTCACTCACTCCTCGTTTTTTACTGCCTTATCCTGTATACAGGGGGGTCTGGAGCCTGACCCCGGGATACTTAGAGCACAAGACTTGGTGGACAGGGTGCCAATCCATTGCAGGGCATGCAGGTATACACGGTCATTCATACACTATATGCAATTTGGGAACAACAATTGGCCTAATCTTAGGCCTGTGGGAGGAAACCAGAGTACCTGGAAGAAACCCACCAAGCACAGGGAGAACATGCAAACTCCATGCACACAGAGACGGGAGCCGACCCCAGACCCTGGAGGCGCAGGGCGACAGTGCTAACGCCATCGTGCTGCCTACACCATATATAGGTGGTGCCTTTCCTAATTCCATCTAGAGAATTTAATTAGGCATGTGCACTTCATTCATGCTGTAGAAGCATCTCAAGGACGATTGAGTGGCGTACTGTATAAGAGCTCATAAGAAAGCATTTTAAAACTTTCCATCTAACTGCAAATTTCTGCAATAGATTTCTCATGAATTCAAGTTTCATCCTGTAAGGGTGTGCTTTTGTCTGGTTTCACTCCTGTCTGGTTTTCCGTGTGCACCCTATTGTTTTAATCCCCTGTAGCAAAGTCCTGTTCTCTGTAAGGCGTGCATTCCTGAGCTTTATTTCCTTTTTCTCTTCTATCCAACTTGTGCCTGTTTTTTTTATATTTGATGATGCACTGTCCTTTTTTCTTTTTCTTTTTTTTTTTTTACAGTAAGTTCCCTTCCTGGGTTTGGACCCCCGAGACTACTAAGTGTGGTTTTTGGATTAAGCAGTAGTCTAATTTAATGTCATCTTTCACCAAAACATTACAGACATGACTTCATATCTAAAACCATATTATTATATTATTATAAAACCACTTTATAATAAGTGCAGAAAAAAAAGTATTTTCAATATATAGTATGTTTAAATAACCTTGTAAAAGTTGCAAAAGTGGCAAAAACTGTTTTGTAAGAAATGTCACCAAAAGCTTTTTTTAATATGATCACCTACAAAAAACTTCCATTTGTGAAATTATAATAAAAATAATAAAAGTAAAAATAATAAAACATATAATAATAATGATGTTTGTCTTCCATCCAAAATAATATAGATAAATATATTTAATAATATTTTAGCTTATTCTCCTTTTTAAGTAAGCTTTTTGCTTTAAGTAAAATATGTTATAATATTCACTTTTGAAAACCATCAGCTGTTAATAAAACTCCCACTTTCCGGATGTCCGAGTGACGTTTAAAACTCAGAGACGTCTCACCTTCCCCAACGATCCCAAGCACCTCAAACTTGTTCATCACATCACCGGTGGCAGGGTTCCTCATCAAGACTAATGATGGTTGTCCGAGAGAAGCGGAGCTCGAGGGGATGAGAGGTTGTCTTCTGGATCACAGGTGGGCATGGGGTGGCCTGGCGTCAGGTGGTCCAGTCAGAACGGGCCACTGAACATTCTGCATGCTCGCCTTATGTACACACTCACATCTTAGGGGGAAAAAGATGAATGGTTATGGTGTTGATAAAGAAACAAACACTGTTTTTTTTTTTTTTTTAAGTAATGTTTCATTATTAAACATTATGATCTAAAAAGAAAATGAAATGCAATGACAGCTGGATGGAATTTACTCTCAAGGTTGAAAAAAATATTAAATTAATATTAGTTTAAACAAGACACAGAGTTGGCACAGATTTCCCTTCTGAGGCTTTTGGGGTGGTGCTAAAACAGTAGGTTTGATAGTAATCTATAAAAAATGGGATGTTTGATTGTGCAGAATAACAGAACGCAGTGTTATAAGAGTAAATACTCCCATTATTTCTCTATATAATCCCCTGCTACACCAATGCACTTATCCCAGTGTTTCACTAGGGCTTGAATACTATCAAGGTAGAACGTTTTCTCAGTACGCTGAAGGCATGAGTCGGAGCCAGCTACATGTCTGAGGGTTAGTCCACACGAAGCTGGTGCGTTCCCTATCCGATCATTTTTTTTCGGAAACACGGCATCGTCTCAAGAAATATCTGCGTACACACGAAACCACTGAAAACGGTGTAGTATATATGCCAGACCAGTATGGGGCGCTGTAATTCTGCCATAGAGATACACTCATAACAGTTGCTCATAACAGTTGCATAGTAGCAATAGACTTTGCTGTAATAAAGCTAGTAGACTTTGTAGCAACAAGAATACAATCATGTAGTCCGCCATTATTGTTGTTGCTGTTACGTGTGACGCAGCCGACACGTGATGTGATGACATCATCATTTCACAAAATATACGGATTGGCTGTACACACGAAAACGCAAGGGTGTCGTTTTCAGATTTATCCACTTTGGGACCCGGTTTAAAAAAATAGCGGTTTCAGTCTCCTAAAACGCCGGATCCATGTGGACGAAACGGCAATACGATAAAAAATGTATACGTATACAGCGAAACGCGTCTCCGTGTGGACACGCCCTGAAACACTGGCCTTCCAGGAACTCCTTTAAACATGTTGATTTGGCTTGGAGCGAGGTAAGGACTGTAGGGGGGAATGTGGCAATAACTCCCAGACGAGTTCCTGTAATGTGCACCTGGTGTCGGTGTGTGTGTACTGTTGACGCAGACAGACGCGTCGTTTCCGCAAGTTGGTGACAAGTTACCCGTCGATTTACGATTTACCCGATCGTCATTCATAGATCTTTAACCTTCTTTGAAACGTTTGCACCGGTTAAATGACTGAGAGTCTCATCACCGTACTGTGTTTGAAGTCTTCTGTAAATGTCAATCTGTATCCTAATGTGTTAAAATGACCGCTCTCTGCTGTGCATCACTTTCATATCAACTGCTATTTAAAACCAGCCAAATGAATGTGGGTGGAATGCTGGGTGCTTATTAAACCGAACTGTTAACAGTATGTCGCAGACCTCAGTCATGATCTCTTGATGATTATGGTATTTCATTGGAATCGAAAGAAAAGAAATCTCTTTTAATCTTGTTTTTTCCTTCCACCTCAGTTTTTTTCTGCATCAGTCCATCCAACCATCCATCTAGGAACCTCTGTAATCCAACCAATGGTGACCATTTATTTATCCTCATTTTTACAACCGTGGCGGGATCTCCGGTCAATATTTACACGCTACGGGCAATTTGGGAACGCCAATTAGCATAAATTGTCTATGGACTGTGGGAAGAAACTGGAGTACACGGATGCAAACTCCATGCACACAGACCCCAAGACGGGAATCGAACCAGGACCAGGAGGTGTAAGGTGACGGAGCTAAACCATTACAACACCATCAGTCCTGTATCAGTCCACATTAATCTAACCAAAGATTTGGAATGGAACATTTTTCAGAAAATGTAACCACATTAAAGTGTTGTTGTTGTTTTTATATGAAAGGAGTCTCCAGTGTCAGTGCTCAGTCAGAGGCAACGCTGTGGTGACTAGCAAACTGCTGTGGTATAAGAGAAATAAAACACTTGTTAAGAACAAAAATTAGCTCATCCTTGATCAGTTTCCCCCAAAATGGGAGAAATAGAGGTGGAATTTCTGGGCTAGCTTCTGTTTCCACTTGTTTTCCAGAAACTGCTTCAAAGAGAGGAATTCCTCTTCAAACCATCAAACGACAAAACTGTGCATTCTTCTTTTTATTTCTCATCCAAAAACTTAAAAGTCATTTCCAGCACTGCTGCATTTTTGTCTCTCTCAATCCAAAAGCAGATTAAAACACACACACACACACCCCTCCTCTTCTTTTTGCTTCCTGACGGTGGTAAACATGCCTCTTCATGAATTGCGAGTGTATGCCAGGGCTTTAAGGTCACTGCTGAATGAAAACCATTGCGCAACTCTGACTCAGAGAAACCGTCAGGTGATTCCGTTCCAGTCTGCTCAATCTCTGCAGAGGCATCCGGAGGCTCGTCTGCGTCTACGAGGAGTGAATGTGAGGCACGAGTTGGCGCTTAAGGACACCAGAAATTGGAAAAAATATATATCTTAAAAATGCGTTCATCCTGCACACCTGAGTGTATAAATCTCTTAATTTACCATAAAACAAATATCCCGCAAACAGTGGAACCGCAGACAGCGATAGTTTTTCAGACGAGACGTCTTCTCAGCAGCAGAGAGCTAGGGAAATGTAGAACAAAGATGCGACGAAGCAATAACAAGCTATTAAAAATGATCTTTAGAAACGTCTGACCCTTTGAGTCGCGATCATGTCCAGATGACCGTCAAGGAAAGACACAAAGCAGCGTTCCTGTCTGTAGCTGCCGTCCCTCTACATCAGTGAAGGCAAGCGACAATTGTTAAAGGATTTTTCCAGTAACATTTAGGGGACGACTGGTTGCTTGGTGCCATGCTCTTGTATGTTTGTTCTCCCCTTTCTCGACCCCACACCAATTTCACATGGTTAATAAAATTGTTCTGTATCATTCCGAGTACACTTGCGCAACCACGCTTTCTCCAATACAGCAGGTGGTGGTACGCTCCTAGCTGGTTTTTAAAGGCACACGAAGCGAAGAAGGGTACGAGGAAGGTGACCTTCGTCCAAGACGAGTGATATTTGGGAGAAAATGTCATAAGCGACCCTCTCACCTGTCCACCTACTTTATTGTTTGTGCATATGCAAATACTAGAAGAGATGTACGGAGCTGATAAATAGTGGCCCACTTCCAGGTTTAGGTAAAGTTGGCTTTCTTATTTGGTTTGAATCGTGCCCGAGTTTGCTGTAATGTGGATCTGCGCTCACAGTGCAGACGTTGTGCAACACAACTATCTTATAGCTTCTATGAGGGCCGCCCAAAAAACTATTATGTTTAATATTTCGCATGAAAAGATTGTAAACGTAATCACTACGCCAGTACTGCCACCGCACTGACTCTGCATAGGTTAGACGGTATAAGTCGCGCGTACGTCCGAAAGTCGCTTAAAAACTTAAAGCATTTTCTGTGTTTTGATAAGTCATGTGACGCAAGTTTTCATTATGTTCTGTAGGTTTATTTTGCATTTTGTGCAACATTTAGTGAAGACATAGCACCAGGGGTCCCAGGGATGTTGGAAAGGACGGTAGCAAGAAGAAAAGGGAGACACTTTCAGTTTGGTTTTTAAAACAGCCGGTTCTAAGAGGAACCATAAATGAAGGTTAAGTGAGATTTAATATCTATTTATTTCATATTTTACTTCCTTTACATGTATTTTCTAAATGTTTTGATTGTTTTTATATGCAAAAATATAAATAGCTTCAGAAATTGGTAATACTGGTAACATTTTTGGGTGGCTGAAACAGATTATCTGCATTTAAATTATTTCCTATGGGAAAATGCGTGTTTCACAATACAAAATTTTGCCTTAAGAACTCGCCTGCCGAACGGATTAAACTCGTATGCCGAGGTACCACTGAAATCCAAATTCTAATTTTATTGGTCACATACACAAGTATGATATGCAGTGAAATGCTTATACGACACCTTGTGACCTAAAATAAAAAGATTTTACTATGATTAAATAAATTGCAATAGAAAGTACAAGTAAACTAAAAATGTTTTAATGAAAAATAAAATAAAAATGTTAAATTTTAAAGTTTTAGCTGGGAATTAAAAATTTTTACAAAATGTTAGAGAATTAAATTGAATTAAAATAGAATGTTATAAATTATACAGGATGTCATATTAGCAAACAAAAAAATTTAATTCTGTGTAGACTTTGCTGTGGGGTTGCAAAGATTGAACCTAAAGTCCCATAATGCAATGTTGCCGGTCGTGCTGTGTCAGTGATGCGACTCGGCTCGGCTAGTCAGTGATGTATGGGATGATGAGAGCTAAATCACTTCAAAACTGAAGCCATAAAAGACGTTAATTAATAATAATATAAAAATTATCAGCATTTAGACAATTTGTAATAATTATATAATTCGACATTCTTTTTTTTTTGCTTTAACTTTTCATTCTGGCTGTCATAATTATGCGCGAGAGCAAGGTAAAGCGAGTTACTAAAAGGCATTCAGATTAGTGTAAAAAATTATTATGTTGTCAAACCCACAAGCAGCAACCGAATCTCAACTGTCTTTGATGTCACCCACACACCCACACACACACACACACACACACACACACACACACACACACACAGATGTACATAAAACAGAACTAATCGACTCAAATGAGCTTAATTGCTCTGAAAATGTCAAGTCGTATTGTAATAAAATGTTTACGTGCGAGTCTATGTGTCTCTTTATATCTCCTGCCACTTTAAGGACCGAATTCAGCATCGACCCCTCGCCAGGCGATGTGGGCTGCTGTCGCTGAGGCGGCGGAAGAACACGATGCTGCTCGTTCGCACCGTCCAGAGGCACAGCATCGCTCGCCGCGAGAGAGCCGGTGGTGAATCAGCTCTGACAGAAGGCATGCCAATGTTTTTTTTTGTTTTTTTTTACGGCACGGTTCTTTATCAGAACCAACGATCCCAAGTTTTGCCTCTGATAAGAATAATCCAATAATATTCTTTCCTATTTTATCAAATGGATGCATTTGCTAGGTCTCTGTATATGTGTGTGTGTTTTAGTGCAAAACAAAGAATGCTTAAAAGCTTATTTATTCAAATGATCTACAGAATAAGCTGATTTTTATTTTTTTAAGTGGCTCATATAATCAAATATTCCATTTTCCATTATGCATCTAAAAAGCTACCCATTTATAAAAATTAAGAAAAACATAAAAAAGGAAACCAGTAGTAAAAGTGAAATCCAATGAGTTCATGGTTTTTCTTTTCCCCCTAGTGGGAGCCATGCAATCAACCCAGCAATATTTTCACTACGTATGCTATAAAGGCTGTATTTTAAATATGGAGAATGGCGTATAATTCTAAATGTGTCGCTATCATTCTGACATTGTGCTCATCACATCTGATCCCAAGTTCCATTACTACCGGTGCACATTTCAATGCTAACAAACAGACTCGAACTATAAAACTAACAGCAATGTGGATGCTTTTCACAAGCGACTGTATCAAGAGGAGGAAACACAGCATCTTCCTACAATCCAAGCAGCCTACACAGGATAAAACATAAAACTCAGCACATGGAGTTCACTGTTAGCAGTTTTAATGTAGCAAATGCCGGGTAGGTGAGAAAAAGAAACGTCTCCAGGCAACACCAGGTGAGTGAAAAATTACAGCTCAAACTCAAGATGTTGTTCTTAAAAAGCAGTGAAGACTGTACAGCTGTACAAAAACAATAAGTGAAACAAAATCCACCCTTTACTTCAAGGCAACTAATCTAGTTTGTTAATGCTAGCTACGTTTAAATAGTGCATAAACATTAAAGATGGGGGAAAAAATCGATTTAGTGATATACAGTGATTCTTTCGTGTCGCCACACTGACTCCAGGAAGGAATTTCAAAAATTCATTCTTAATTTATACGTTCACGTTTGTGGTGGTGAAATGTTGCAGTTCCTGTATAATCCTACAGGTGGTGCACTCTAAACTATTCCCACACTGGCAGGCAGCACAGCATACTGGGTGTTTAGAATTGTAACAAAACAAGCGGAAAAAAATAAACATCGATTCTGCATATTTATAAAATCGTGATACTTATAGAATTGTAATATAAATCGAGGTATCATGATGATATTGTATCAGGAGGTCCCTGAGGATGTCCACTGAAACATACAGTCTAATTATGTTCATCACTGGTGAATAAGTTGATTACTTAAGCTGAAAATAGTACGATAAGCTATTTTTTTTCCTTCCGTACTGTAGAGCAGATTCAGCAGTGGGTTTGGTCATTTTTTCTATAGCAAATCCAGCGGTACCAGAGCATACGGATTTAATCCGTTCTGGAGGCAATAGGAAATAATGTAAATGGAGATAAACCTTTCCATCCACCTAAAAATATTTCCAATAAAAACAAAACATTTAGACATGTAAATGAAGTCAAATCTGAAACATTAAACCTCACATAACCCTAATTAATGATTCCTCTTGGCACCGGCTACTTAAAAAATTAAACAGAAAACGGCTCCCTTTGCTTCTTGCTACCATTCTTGTGGCCCATGGTGCTATGTCTTTTACAAAAAAACAAAAACCCAGAAAAAAAACAAACATGTAAACTCACTTCGCTTTGCTTTCCACTGACGCCTTTGGGACCGGCAACAGCAAAATGATTTTGTATGGCCGTAGGGTCAAAGACTTTCCTGGGGGCCCAACACTGATAACTCGGGGTTGACTAATTAGCAGCCCACAGCCACAACCGTCCTAACCAACACTGATAATAACAATAATAATAATATAAGTAGACTCTTTCCCTTAATCGGATGCATTTCTATGCTGAACATAAGCGGATAATCTGTTAAAAAATGATGCTGGGGCAACAATGGACATTCTACAAGTCTCTGGAAAGGTGGTCCTGGACACTCCTTCCATAAGAATTCGGTAAAGTCGCTAAGAAAACCCTTAGGTTGATGTCTCATGACTGTAAAGTCCACAGGATACCAGCAACTATGGCAAACCAAATCCCTTGTGCCCTATGAGTGAGGTCACCATGAAAGACACCAACAACCCCCATCAGAATTGGTGGTAAAGATGATTTCCCATCAGATTTCCAGTGTTTGAGTCCCAGCTACAGAAGTTCCTCCCAATCACAGGATGATATTGGGCTCAGTGGAACTCCAGACAGCTGTATATGCACAATGCGTAGGGAAAGCCTGAAGGAAAATGAAAGCCGGTTCACAACATACGCAGAGAATCACCAGTCTCCTCTGGGAATTGCATGAGGTTTCTGATGTAACGTGCATTGAATCTCACCTGCAAAACTGCTGGCTACCAGAAGCAAGCCAAGGGATTACTTCATCCTAATCTATTTAACTATAAGAATTTTCACAAATGGCGCAACTGAAGTTTTCCAGTGATATTTTAGGTAGGTATTTACAGCATTCGCACAACCCTTTTATAAAGTGGTGGGATCATTACATGAGCAACTGCTGTCTTTGAAACAAGAAAACTGCAATGTGCATTGATCGATTCAGAATCAATGGGAAGTTAATCAACCAGGATGTAGTCAAGTGAACAAACATCTGCTTAGAACATCAACTATTCAAGTCTGCTACTCACATTAGTTGGGTGCTTCTGCTAATCACTTGTTGTTCTTTCTTGGGATTCATTATTATCCAATAATCCACCGTGAGGCTATACTGTACCTTTGCTAGTCATCCAGCCACCGTAAAAGGATGCAGCACTCAGTTTCTCGTGGATATCCCACATAAAACTCAGCAAAAAAGGAATTCCTGGAAAGTTCAACTTTGCAAAACAAAGTTTTGCAAAGAACTGGATAAGAAAATGCCTTAATATGCTTCCTGTGTATCAAGATTTGTCTAGGGTGAAGCAAACTGGTGCAACTGCTCCCTTACAGTCTTTAGGAGTATGTGGTTAATTTTTCACCCAGTGCTTCATGCATGGACAAGTACAGTAAGCGCTACCTGATTTTCAAGCCATGCAGCAACACTTACTGTACAGTAAAGAACAGCACTTGATCTCCCTGGTAGTCGTATGCTTTTTAGGTTGTTGTCCTTTTTTTCCATCCCACACTAACTGAAGTTGCCTAAATTTCAGTAAATTAAATAAATTAGCATTACACATGACCCTTAGGACCTACCACTTTAAATAAGGTAAAAGGACAGACATTTGCAGTACTTCAACACTAATTTGCATTCAAAAATAGTACTGTTACTAACATCTCTGAGCACTACGCACATCCATTTTCCCCAATGGTTGTTAACAAAATCCTTAGACATATGCTAAATTGGTGGATGGAACATTACATAGAGAACATATTAAACTAATAAACGTCAAAAGAAATACTTGTCTCCTGTGTGTATGTGTGTGTGCTACATGCTCCAGTACCTTATGTAAGACCGTCTGTATGCCAAGCTAAAAGTGTGAGTGCTACAAACCCACCATCTACTGTGTTTCCTTTGATGTATTCTCTGCTCTCAAGCTGTGTATATTGATAAGGGGAAATTAAAAGCGGCAATTAACTGGCCACGACTCCCTACTTTCAATGAGTTCCAATGTCCCGGGGTTTGCTAACGATTGATACCACTTGATAAGAGGGTTCATTTCAGAGCCGTAATGCTATCGTTACTGTCTAAAGAAGAACCACTATCTCATGCTACCATGATCTGTCCTTGCCATTCTTTCTCAGTGCCATAAAAGATCTTAGGAATAACAGCCTTTTACAAAACACAATAAAATAAAAGAGCAGCCCTGGACGAGTGGCTCACAATCAGACAGTTAGAATATGGAAGAGGTTCCAAAAGCATTAATTCTTAACAGAAATGATGGCCATTATTTATTCTTCATGCTTTTTAAATTCAGACCTTACCTACAGAACAGGCTCAAAAGATGCCAACGTAGATGCCCTGTGCTGCCAGTAATCAGCATTACCCAACTACCCAGCTTTCTATCCAGTACAGAACCCGGGCCTACTTTACCTGATGTGACTCTCTCTTGGCCAACATCTGTATTACTGACAGAGTAACCGGCACTCACTCATTCTCTATACCGCTTAAACTGTACAGGGTCACTGGAGGTCTGGGGCCATTCCTCAGGGGACTCAGGATACTAGGCAGGGTACACACCCTGGACTGGGTGACAATCTATCACAACAGCTCATTCACACAATTAGAAAACGCCAATTAGTTTAACCTGCATGTCTTTGGACTGTTGGGAACCATCAATCCAAACCATGCTGACCACACTCAATCCGACTACCAGCAGGTTTCTGGAGGGTAAGAGGAAACCCGGAGGAACCCAGAGGAAGTTAAGTTGGATGAAGAGGATATGAACGACTCCACAGAAACAGTTACTTTAGCAAAGGATCCCAATTCATTTCCAAGTATATTCTATTACTCTAGTCAATTCTCTCCGTCTCCATCTCTGCACTGCATTTGTGCATTCGGAATACCCTTGTACCTCTTTGGTTTCAACGTAGTATAACCTACAGTACACTGTGATCTAATGACTGTAAATCACTTTTTAGATGCTTAACCTTTTGTGTATTTAATAAACTCCACTCCGACTCTGTTTAGTGTTCACAACTGAGACAGACATTAATGCAGTATGACCTGTAATATTTGATCCTAAATCTATTCATCTATTCGCAGTGATATTCTATTTAAAAAATCATATATATTACTAATAAATTCGATTAAATAACAGAGGCAAATCCAGGCAAAATAGATAAAGAATAAGAAACCAAGATGAGCAACGTCCATTTGTTTCGTAAAGGATACTTGAGTAAAACTTGAAGACACTGGCTAAAAGAGGATAATTTGTCGAGCTTGGCAATAAACAGCCCTAATTTAATAACAACTAGGCTGTAGACTGAATGTATTACCCATTAAAATAAAAGGACTAGGTCCTTCCCCTTTGATGAGGTATAGACTACTTTAGGTTTCTAAATTTATTTCAAGTTGAAGTGCTTTCATTAATATAACAAAAGAAGAGCTACATCCATCAATCTGGATTCAGCGAGGTTGGTTAAGTAGCAATACTGCAAAGGGAACAAGGCTTTTATTGAAATAAACCTTTTGAGTAGCCTGGATGCAGAAGATACTCAGGTCCTGAGGTTTTACATGTATCTCTTGAGCACAAGCACTAACAAAAAGGGCAGCATCATGAAGGCCGTATTTAGCAGGATACTGCATAATCAGATCAGCTTTTTAATTTCTCAAATCTGAAATTGTTTTTTAGAAATTGTTTTGGGCCATATTGTTTTAAGCTTTTGGGCATTCTGTGACGCACAGCTCTCTTAAGCTCTCATCACAGTATTTAAATTGGGTTGAGGTCTGGACTTTGGCTAGGTCATCCCATGGCACTGGCATTAAGGCCAAACAACTTCACTTTGGTCTCATCTGTTCATGGGACATATTGGTTCGTCCATGTTCTTTTTAGACAGAAGAGGCTTTGTTCCGACAACCCTTTCAAACAAACTGTACTTTTTTAGTCTTCTTCTAATTGTGCTGTCATTAACTTTGACATTTAACATGCTCAGTGAGGCCTGTAAGATCTGAGATGTAGCTCTGTATTACTCTAAGCATTGCACGAGCATCTGACCTTTGAGTCAGAGGTGTGGGACGTCCACTACCAAGAAGATTGGCAACTGTCTTGAACTGTTTCCATCGGTAAATAATTCTGTACATTCTCACTGTATAACGGTGAACTGGAAATTGTATGGAAATGGTTTTACATTCTTCTCCAGATTGATGAGCAGCAACAATTGTTTTTCTAAGACCACTGCTTATGTCTTAACACACACCTGAAACAAGGTCTAATGATTAGCATCATCTGGCTGCAACTTATTTTAACTTATTCTATGGGCGCAGTACATAGTATATATGTATACACACATTGCTGTGGATGGGGAAAAAAAAGGACCAGGGTGCACTATGGGAAAAAGGAATAGCAGTCAGAAGCAGGTTGATGCTCTGTGCAATGTTCTGCTGGGAAACCTTGGGTCCTATCATTCATGTGGATGTCACTCTTACCCGTATCACCTAGTCAAACGTTACCGAGGACCATGTACACCACTTTATGGCAACAATATTCCCTAATGGCAAGTGGACTCAGCAGAATAATGCATCCTGACACAGTGCAAAAATGACAGAAGAGTGATTTAAGGAGCACAACAATGAGTTTGTTGAGTTTGACTTGGCCTATACGATTCTCCAAATATCTCAATCTAATTGTGCTAAAAAAAACAGTCAGATCCATAGAGGCTCCCCCTCAAAATTTACAGGAAGATCTAATGCTGATGGCTTGGTGCCACAGTCCTTTAGTGGTCTAGTAGAGTCTATGCCTTGAAAGTTCAGGCAGCAAAAGATGGGCCTACTCAATATTAGGTGGGTGTTCATAATGTTATGGCTGATCTGATGTGTTTTTTTTTAAATACCTAGTCAGTGCATACTGCAAGAAATCTACATGTCAAGAAACGAAAAAAAAATCACATTCTGATTTTTTGCATGTATATCAAAGATACACTGATAATAGCGTTTCAAATAACAGCTTTGAAAATGTGAATACATGTTTGCTTCTTAACGATAACCCTTTACAAAAGCAAAGGCCAAGTAGGAAGAGGAAAAAAAACCCTTACTAACTTAAGTTTAATCGATGAATCATCCTTCTGCCTTATATAACAGCAGCACAAATAGGTTCAAAATGATTCTTGGCGCCGGTCCTCATTGTGCAAAACACCACACAAGCAGTGCTGATCGGCGAAGAAGAAGAGCAGAAGTGTACGTGCACCTTTTTTTTCCCACTTTTGATGCTGACTGATTTCGGGATTTCTTTTTCAACACCGTAACACACTACCGGGTTCCTACTGCATTTCTGCTTATTAAAGGTAAACTCCTCCGTTGGAGGCTCACAATCTCCGTTCCAGTTCATCCCAAAGGTGCTCAATAGGGTTGAGGTCAGGACTCTGTCAATTTCTTCCAAACCATGTCTTTATAGTCATATATATTGGAATAGAGAAGGGTCTACCACCAAACTGTTGCCACAAAGTTGGAAGCATAGCATTGTCCAAGATGTCTTGGTATGCTGAAGCATTAAGATTGCCCTTCACTGGGGATAAGGGCCTGATTGAAAAAACTGAATTCAATAATTAACAGGTTTGGCCACACATCTAGCTTGATTCGACTCCAGAGATCAAGAGCAGCATAGGAACATGTGAGACAATACAAGCCTCATCACATCTCATTTCATCATCTATACGGCTTAATCCTGTGGGTCACGGGTGGCCTAAAGCCCATCCTAGGATACTTAGGGCATGAGGAGGGGAACATCAGGACCAGGTGCCAATCAATCGCAGGGCACACATACATATACAAACCGACACACTATGGGGGGGCCGTTAATTAGCCTAATCTGCATGTCTTTGGACTGTGGGAGGAAACCGGAGCACCCGGAGGAAACCCACCAAGCACAGGGAGAACATGCAAACTCCACGCACACAGACCTGAGGCGAGAATCGAATCCATATATATATATATATAATTATAACACAATACTTGCCTAAGGAGTATTAATTAAATTATTTATTTACTTGTCACAGTGAAATATTTTTTCTCATATACCAGTTAGGAAGCTGGGGTTAGAGCGGAGGGTCAGCCAGGATACAGCGCCCCAGGAGCAGATAAGGCATAACAATGGCAACGCTAGGGTTTAAACCCCCAACCTTCCATTCAGTAACCCAGTAACCCACAGCCTGAACCATTTAAACCACCACTGGCGTTCATGTCTCCTTGAGATGTTTCTCTCACCCAGAAGAAAAGCTGTGTCAAAGTTTTTTTTTTTTCTTTTTTTCGTTAATTCTAAGATGTCTCCAAAGGCGGCTTTTCAGGTTTGACGCGTACGACTTTTTCGGTTTGCTTCTTAATGATTGGACTGTGAGTCACCGCAGCAGTCATCTCACAGCCTAATTACACCTTGTGGGCTTTGGCTGGGATTCATGTGCTGAAGCAAGGTCCGTTACTGTATCTTTACCCTCCTTCTCCTCCACGGTCGAGTGAAATACAGTGCATGATGTCATCGTGACCTCCAGGCATCCCACGCGGGGCTCGGTTCGATTTGAGCTTCATCACTTTCCCCACATTATTATTATTTTTTTATTTTTTATTTTTTTGTGTGTTGAACAGGCCAGGCAGGCTGTGAATCAGATGCAGTTGAGTCAGAGAGTCGGTTCAGTGTTGCAACTCTGTTTTGGTTTGCGACGCAATAGGCTGGAAGTGCGTAGGTGTGAGACTGTGCTGAGCAGCAGTATTACACTGCAACGACCAGGCACATGCAGAAACAACCTGACTCTTCATACAGGTGTGATCTCACACACCTACACAGCACAGAATGTCAAAATGAATGATTTATGATATCAATTAGGATTATTGTTATTATAAGTATTATGTATGGCTACGCAAAGTGCTGTTAAGTGCGTCAGTAACACCAGCCTACTCAATCGGTGAGGATGGGAAGGGGAGGAAAAACACACATTCATAATGTAATCAATAATAATAATAATAATCATAATCATAATCATAATAATAATCATAATAATGATGCACCATTCTGCACGCGATCATCATTCTGCAGGATATTTCAGCCCCAGAGGATAAAGCATATAAATAAAACCATGCTGGAGAGAGAAATAGAGAGAGAGAGAGAGAGAGAGAAAGAAGGGGAACGCATACTCACTCATCGTGCTGTAGGATTCAGAGTGCTGATCTGATCTGATCTCTCAGTCCTGCGGCTCGCAGTACAGCATCGCGTCTCCACATCTCCTCCGCTCTCACCGTCTCACCGCCGCCGCTACTGCACACTTCAGGAGCCTCACGCGCAGTTCGCGTCGCGCTCGAGAGCTGATAGCAACAGTTATTCTGAGCGACGCGCCGCCGTCCAATCAGGACGGAGCGCCGCGGTCCGCACGCGCACGCCTCTGCGCTAACCGACCAACCCCCGCACCCGGGTCGGCCGCTAGGGGGCGGGACATGGGCTCCATGGTTACGTCTCTTCGGCTGAACCTGTCAAAATAGAGTTCTGGCGAGAGAAGCGCGCGGGCTCCCTCATTATTATTATTATTATTATTATTATTGTCGTTGTTGTTGGTGGTGTTCTTCTTTTCATGATCGAAGAAAAGAAATTATTTGAGTTTGGACGTGAATTGTTTTTTCTTCTTCTGCCAGGTGGGGAAAAAACCTAAAAAGTAATAGCAGCTCTAAGGAGTAACAGTAAGAGAAGGAATAATAATAATAATAATAACAATAAAAACAACAGCAGCAACAACAATGCACCATCATCATCATGGGCAAGTTACCACTTCTGCTAATATTAATGATAATAATAAGCAAACAATAGTCTGCAAAAAAAACTTCTTCTTCTTCTTATTATTATTATTATTATTAACGTTTTTGTTGTTGTTAGCAATAATAATAATAGTTATAATTATAATTACTACTACTAATATTAATATTAGCAACAATAAACATTATCGTCAGGGACAAATTACTACTACTACTAATACGAAATAATAATAATAACCAAACAATAGCAATAATAAGTCTGAAAATGATGATGATTATTGTTGTTGTTGTTCATCTTTAAGTATAATAATAATGATAATGATAATAATAATAATAATAATAATAATAATAATAATAATAAAACAATAGCAAAAATAATCCTGAACATTATTATTATTATTGTTGTTGTTGTCGTTGTTAGTATTGTTGTTAGTATCATTACTATTAATACAAGCACTGCTACTACTACTACTACTACTACTACTACTAATAATAATAATAATAATTCTTAAGATAAATTGTAATAGCAAGTCAAACACAATGCAATACATTATCATCATCATCATCATCATCAGAGACAAATGCTACTAGTAGTATTAATGATATTAATGAGCAAACAATAACAATAATAAGTCTAATAATAAATGTTGTTGTTATTATTAGTAGTAGTAGTAGTAGTATTGATAATAATAATGATGATAATAATAATAGTAATGATAATATTTACTATCATTGCTACTACCATCGCTACTACTACTACGACTACTACTACTAATAATAATAACAATAATAATCAAAATTATTATTATTATTATAGTAATAATAATAATTATTATTATCATTATTGTTATTATAATCAATATTTAGGGTAATGGCAAGTTTGCCAAACATACTATAAAATAACAACATTAGCAATACACAATTACCATCATCATCATCAGGGACAAATTGGTATTACTACTAAAATTATATAATAATAATAATAATAATAATAATAATAATAAGGAAAAAGTAGTAATAATACATCCATCTGCAAAATGATAATGATTATGACGATGTGGATGATGATGATGATGACTGATTATTATTATTATTGGTAGTAGTAGTAGTATTGTTGTTGTTGTTGATGATGTAATTAATAATAATCACTATAATTGCTACTACCAATACTATTCAATGCAAGGCCTACTACTACTACTACTACTACTACCACTACTACTACTACTACTACTACTAATAATAATAAAACATAAAGGTAATAGCAAGTCATCATCATCATCAGGGACAAATAATACTTCTACTAATATTAATGATAATAAAACAATAGTAATAATAGATCTACAATATGTTGAAAAAACATGTTGCAAAAGATTTTTTTACCTCCTCTATTTTACATGTTACCAGCGCCCCCTTGTGTTAGTGATATTAGGTACAAGCACAGTATGATTTTTATTGTCCCATCTTCTCATCGTCTATACCGCTTTGATACCGCTCTGTGTACAGGGTCTGTACAGGGTCGCGGGGGGCCTGGAGTCTATAACAGGAGACTTAAAACAGGGTGCCAATTCATCGCAGGGCACTCACACACACACACACACACACACACACACACACAAACACTCATTTAGACATTTATTTTCACTTTCATTACAGAAGAGAAATTTATGAAATATAGGAGTATGTGAAATGTTTTTGTGGAATTATTATTAAATCTGTAATTCGTGGGTTTTACCCCCAAAACAGGTCTTAAAACAAGGTCACGTGTCTCACTGGTTATAAGTATACTGCACAGTTAAACATTATTAAGTATACAGTGTGGATGATGTTCATTTAGAGGGTGTCTCAGCTAGGTGTTCAACATTTTGACGTTTTGTAGAGTAGCCTACAAAAAAGCTTTAAAGCTTTAAAAATGTAGAAGACCGCACACAGAATTGAATATATCCGGTTTTAGATCAGCTTTCTCACCTTTTTTTTTTTTGGTTTAAAACATATAGCAAGAAATTGCAAGAAAGTTTTTCTTTTCTGTAAATGTGTATAGATGTTTTTGCTGCATTCTGCATGTACAGTATATATATATATATATATTATATTATATATATATATTATAACTGATAATTTGTAAATAAAAGAAAATTGCTAATGATATTTTAGAGACAAAGTAAAAAATAAAACAAGCAAACAAACAAATAAAAAAAGTAAAACGATAAAAGATTTTAATCATATTTTTGGCAACTCATTTTAAACAAGCAAACAAATAAATGAAAGAAATGGAAAAAGAATGCCGTGAATAAATAAATAAAAAATTATAGATAAATAAACCTGGTTAAAATCAAATTACATGTTTAACAAAAAAAAATAGGAAAAAATAAAGAGAAAATCTCTACATAAATAAAAAATACACTTGTTTTCATTTGCACGTTTAAATTGCACATTTACAAACAAAGAAACAAATATAGATAGATAAATCCACACAATCCTTCCATGAATCTGCAGTCTAACTAGAGACTGTGGAGGCCAATGGTGACCATTATATTTATTCCCATTTTTTCACAACCGTGATAAGACCTCCGGTCAACATTCACACACCACAGCTATAATGGTAATTTGTTAACAACAATTAGCCTAATCTGCATGTCTTTGGACTGTGGGAGAAATCTGGAGTACCCAGAGGAAACACACCACGTACAGAGGGGTCATGCAGGAATCAAACCTTGACCCTGTAGAAACGAGGCAACAGCTCTAACCGCTAAGCCACTATGCACTAGATAGATAGATAGATAGATAGATAGATAGATAGATAGATAGATAGATAGATAGATTAAAAATGAATAAAATAATCAAATATAATGTAATAATTTAATAATATAATTAAATATAAAGAAAATATAGAACATAGTATACATTTACAAACAACAAACTAACAAAAATAGATAGCTAAAAATAAATAAATTAATGAAGTTAAAATCAATAAAATAAAATAATAATATAATAAGTAAATATAAAGAATAAATAGAATCTATATAAATAAATAAAAAATAAACTTGTTTCCGTAACGTTTGAGCTGCGACCTTAACAAACAAAAAAACAGACATAGATAGATAGATAGATAGATAGATAGATCAAAATTAAATAAAGTAAAAATTCAGTATAATTTAATATAATGATATAATTACATTTCGTAAATAAATATAAAACCTGTAAATATATAAAAAAATGCACCAATTTCTGTTTACACGTTGCAGTTTACAAACAAACTAACTAACAAACAAATAAATAAAAAATTGAACTATATATCATTTAATTAAATAATATAATAATATAACGAAATAAAAAATTATAAATAGGAAACCGGTACACACATTTTAAAAATACAATTGTTTACATTTACACGTGTAAACTTGCACGTTTACAAACTAACGAACAAACAAACATAGATAGATGGGTGATGACGTCACCGCCGCCGGGGAAATTTGTTTTCAGGATTGTAAGAGTGAAGCGGCAGCCAATTAGGGCACGCTAGGGGGGCGGGGCTTGTCCCAAAACGGGTGGGAGAAATGACGCTGTAGCGGCGGTTTCATTGGAAAGTCCGAAACGTAACGTCGCTCGGTGTTCAGGCGCTGCGCATGCGCAGGCGCGCGGAGGCGATCGAAATATGGCGGCGAGGTCTGGCGAAAAGTCCTGAGATCCGCCTGAAATTCGACAGATTCGCGCAGGTAGGGGACGCCTTTGTGTGTGTTCCGCGGCTCGGCGGGTTGTGCGGAGGTGCGTGGTGTGTGTGTGTGAGTGATCCGCTTGTGCTCGGTGTGTTTATATGTGTGTGTATATATGTGTGTGTGTGTGTACGCGGGCAGGTTTTACAGCAGTGTAAACAGTTTGACCGCGTCGCGAGCTGTTTCTCATCCGCGACCGTTATTAACCTTCATAAAGCGGTAATAAGCGCTCTTGTTTTGAGTGTGAGTGTGTGTGTGTGTGGACGCAGTTGTACACAGTTGTGCTGCTGTGTTCTTGTTGCTGTAATAAGGCTTGCCGTGGTGACGTTTCCTCCGAGCGCGACTTGACCCGAGTCGTCACAGAGCAGGCCGGATGACGCGCGCGCTCTCCTCGGGTTCACAAAACTTTAGTGTGTTTTAGACTCAGTGGACTTCAAAGAAAAAAAGAAACTAAAAAGAATACAAGTAACCCACATTCACAGTTCTGTCTCACTACTACTACTACAGCAAGTAACTGTTAATATTTACAACAAGCAATAACAAGAAGACAAAAATAGTGTTTGGTTAATATTTTATTCTTATTCTTATCATTATTTTCTTTAAAAATTCTTCATAATAATATAATAAAATAACAATAATGATTATACCAACAGTAAATATTTAGGGCCCAATCATTATGGCATCACATGATGATGAGTGTGATGGTTTTTTTTCCAGCATCCGGGGCTTTTCGGAGGTCTTGACATAAAATTCCCCCTTAATTCTTAAAAGCATGTCATAATAGTATTAGTGTGATAACTTTTAAATGCATGCGCCCACTGTCTTTCCGGTGCGATGGCACAAGGTGATTGGGCCCGTTCATCATCGCTTGCAGCTATACAGTATTTTACATTGTGGTTTATTACTTGATACAAAATGAGATGTTAAATTAGGTTTGGTTTGTTTTATCTGGAGGCAGCACAGTGGTGTGGTAGTAGTAGGCTAGCACTGTGGTCTCGCACCTCAAGGTTCCGAGTTCGATTTCTGCCTGTGCATGGAGTTTACATGTTCTCCCCGTGTTTGGTGGGTTTCCCCCGGGTACTCCAGTTTTCTTTCCACAGTCCAAAGACATGCAGGTTAGGCTGATTGGCATTCCCAAACTGCTCGTAGTGTGTAAATGTGTGTGCGCATGTATGTGTGTCCTGTGATGGATTGGCACCCCATCTGATTGTCTACCCCGTCTCATGCCCTTGGTCTCCTAGTCTCATGCCCTTAGTCTCCCCCCCCGTGACTCTGGACACAGGATAAAGTGCTAAAGATGGTTTACTGTAGATCTTTACATTTAATACATTGGAGAACCAGAAACCAGTCTTAGAAGAAATCCTGTTCGTCTGCACTAGTGTAAGTACATGTCATTGACGGTTAAAGAGTTTGTCAAAATAGATAGATAGCGTACTTTATTAATCTCAAAGGGAAATTGTATCGTTACAGCAGCCATTTCACATATTACACAAGTAAGGAACAAGCAAGAATTGCAATGAGGGAAAGGGAAAGTTGTAAGTAAAAGTTAAAAAAAAAGATACATTTTTTACAATTTAAGGTGCATTATTGAGGTAATTGTGTCAGGTGATAGTCAAGTAATACGAATGTACTGTTTCTCTATACGCATGCATGATGATTTGTATATACAGGCAGGAACGAAACTGGACATAATGTGAAACTGGACTTAAGGGGAAACTGGAAATAAGGCTGTTGAAATATTTATATACAGAATGAACCAGTAGGTATATAACCAGCAAATATTATGAAAATCAAAAAAGGAATAAAATGAAAGAAACCTGACAACAGAATGTATATTGTATGTATACTTATTTTGTTGTCTGAGAAAGAGATCGCTCTCCAGACAGAGCAGAGGTCAAATCTAGGTTAGTGAAAGGTTAAAGGTAAAAATAATCTAATCAGCCTTAATGTAATCAGTGATATTATTATTATTTCAGCTTGAATCCCGCGTACATGTCTGCCTGCAACAAAGATAAACCCTTTAATTTTTTTAATTTCTCAGAATTTTGATTGGTGGGACAATATTATATGGTGTTGGTATTTCTAAATATTAGGAAATTTTACATTTTACAGGTAGCGCATTAGTAAATAATTTTAAAGTAGATAATTAAATCCGGCACATAACTGTTCATAACATCACTTTTACTCAACATTTTTATTTCACTTATGGTGCAGGATATAATACTGCAAAAGTCTCATTAAATTCTTTTCAACAAGTTTTGCTTGATGCTGTGACAAAATCAAGTTGGACAGGCAGAATATTTATAAAGACAATAACAAGAAGAAAAATGTGTATTTTATATTTGCTTATTATTTAAAACCAGTGTTTATAATAATATAGTGAAATAGTAATAACGATTATAGTAACAGTACATATTTTACATTGCTGTTTATTTTTTATTTATGTACAGATTTTTTTTATTTATTGTTAGGATTTTTTAAATTTTGACTTAAATTTCACATTGATCCAGGTTTATTCATCTATTTTTTTTTTTAATTTATTTGTTATTTACGTGGGCGTGTACGGCTTCCAACGCAGGCACGCAGTGTTTCTAACACACATGTTTTTCGACTAATTAGCGCTTGCGGTGTTTTGAGACTGGTGCAAGTGTGTGTAGTGAGTGGGTTTGGAAGAAATTTGCTCGCAGAGTTTAGAGAAAAAGGCAGATCGGAGGCTTTTAACGTGCACGATTTTTGGTAATGTAACGGCATAAAAATGTGTTTCTCTTGCGGCACTTGAAAGGTTCTGCACTAAGGACAGAATTGTTTATATCTGAATTATATCACCGGTCACGACCCATCACACTTATTACCGCACTTCGTCTCTATTATAAATGTAGAAATAAAAAAACAAAGAATAAAATGTATAAGTGTGGCGATACATGAGTCACTGCACAAAAGAAAACAGAATCAATTTTTCCCCTCATCTTTAACATAATAACACTATTACTATTATTATTATTATAAGTAGTAGTCGTAGTGATAGTTGTAATAATATTTATGGTAGTATTTGTAGTATTAGTATTATTATTTGATGGATACTATGGGACGGGGATCACCAGACACAAGCCGATACAATATTATCACAATACGTTGGTGCCGATTCGGATTTTACAAACATCAAAATCCGATATTACTGATTTTTGTATCAATCCTAGACAAACTTTAGAAATAATTTGCTACGACGACACAGGACGATGAGCTGCCTAGCGGCGTGTGAAGAGTTTAGAGTGCGCCACTTAAAGGATTATAGGGGGAATGGCGATGTTTTGCCGCTTCAAAAGTGCAAACATAAATAAACATAAGTAAACATAAATAAATTTTAATCTTATTTGTAAATAAACTCCACGGTCTTGCCTCCCCCATATATTTCGGATCTTATTCATACTTACTCCCCTGTTCCCACACTCCGATCTCTCATTAATCTACTGTTAATTTCTCGCCATAGATTAGCATCATTTGAAGGACGAGCATTTAGTATTTCTGCCCCTACACTCTGGAATTCTATTCCCAAACGCATCCGTGATCTTTCTTCACTACAGGATTTCAAAACCCACCTTAAAACATATCTTTTCCCGTTCTGTTTTCCCAATCTTTGAATATGTGTTTAGATAAATTCTACCGGTTTTCATGTTTATCTGTATTTTGTTCAGTTGTCGTTTAGATGTCTTTTTCTATGTGTAAACATTTTTGTTATTGTAAAGTGGCCTTGAGTCTCTTGAAAGGCGCTACATAAAATAAACTTATTATTATTAATAGTGTTTTGTGTCTAATAATAATAATATTTAATTATAACATAGTTTGTCTTAGAGCATTAAACAATGATATACCGAATGTTAGAGAGTATTTAGGTTTACTCACGCTCACATCTCTAACTTTCAATCTGGACATTTTTTAGAGTTTGTTTATTTCGTGTTGTTTGCGTCTTGCAGTCGTCACTGACTTGTGTTTCTCGTTGAGCTCGCCGGACGATCGTGATACACTCGTGATTCCCTGATAATGTTCGCAGTAATCTTTCCCACCATCCTCCCTCAGATGATTTAGAGCTCACTGTTATTATTACAAAAGACAATGTTATGAATATTTTACCACGTGCGTAATAAATGATAATGATAATGTTCCTATGAAGCCGTTTCTTATTCAGGCCTGTCTGTTTCCGAAAGTAATCGCACTCCCCGCTGCTGTATTATTTATTTCAGTCTGTCGGAGGACAATATGACCTTTTTAAATGTGAGACTGATTTATGTGAATAAACATCGTCCTGGTTTTTCACTTAGATGTTAGAAAAGGTTGTTCCTTTTTAAATTGTTTGCAAATTAAATTCTTTCAGAAAAATTTCTTTCTCAGACACGACTGGGATAACGGCTCTAAACAGACATTACAGTCGCTTTATAGAGCATCCAGAACTCAAGAGGACATTCAGGTCAGAATAAGACTAATGTAAAATAAATCTAAACACATCTAGACTTCTTTTATTGCTTTTAGACATGGGACATTTTAAAGTAGCTTCAGTGTCATTCCAAATGGACATGAGACTCTGTCAAAGTTTGAGTCCAAATGGACATGAGACACCGTCAAAGTTTGAGTCCAAATGGACTTGAGACTCTGTCAAAGTTTGAGTCCAAATGGACATGAGACTCTGTCAAAGTTTAAGTCTGAATGGATGTGAGATTGAAAAAAATATTATATTCAAATGGACATCAGAAGAAGTCAAGGATAAAGTCCAAATGGACATGAGACTGAGTTAAATTTGGAGTCCAAATGGACATGACGAGGCTCCAAAGACATAAGAAATTGAGTCAAACATCGAGTACTAATGGACATGAGTCAGAGAAAGTATGACTGACTCAAAGATGGAGTTTAACATTTAATTTCTTTAAAAAATAAAATATATTTCACATGTGGACTTGTGGTGCTGAAAATATATGTCCAGACGTCCAACATGTCCAGCGAGTTGTTCCACACACTCAGTGATGAATTTAGTTCTTGTGTTTTCGCTAAAATGTTAGCGTTTTGCTTTAATGTTCTTGTGAGAACTCGCCACTGGGAGATCTCGGGGTGAGGTTGCTCATCCTTTGACGTCACATGATTAATGAGTTATTTTCATGACTAATACTGTTCCAGCATGCGGGGTCATTTGAATGCCGTGAGTCAGCCTTTATACCCAGGGACACTCATGTAGCGTGTGTGAGCGTGATCAGGATGCTCGTTTGCATGCTGCGTATCTCAGACGCATGAACACAGCGACTAGAACAGAGCGCTTATTAGCTGTTCTCTGTAGTGCGCTTTTTCTTTCTGCTGAAATGTTCAGTGATTTATTCAGAATTATTCCATTATCGTTGCTGAGGTTTAATCAGAACCTGCAGTGCTCCATCCCTGGCACAAGCACTGTTTTTCCTTCACTCATATGTATTTGACTAAACACGTCGCTGCGCGTACGACCGTGATGTCAAGCCAGCATTTGCATACGTCGTGTCACCAGCGAAAAGCAGAGTAGTTTTGTTTGTTTCATATTGTGCAGTCATGTAGGTTTATTGTGTTTACTTGGTAATTTGTAGAAATGGGGAAAAGAATTTTGATTGAGTGATCTAATTTATTTTTTATTTGTTTGTGGTTCAAGTAATGTTTATTTTTATACGACACTGACTCCAAAATCAATGTTAAATAATTTTTGTTTGAGGTTGTAAAGCAGTGCTGTTCCTCTGTGATCCTCCAGGTGTTTAACTGTTTACACAAAGCACAGTAAATAACCTGTGAAGTTTGTTTAGAATTGTAACAAAATCTCTACAAATTTAAATATTGAATCGGATGGTGATGATGTTGTTTCGGGTGATCCCTGGAGATTCCCATCACTAGTAACTTGTGTCACGTGGTCGATATATAGACGCTAAAGGTCTGGGATCACTTTCTAACTCCATGCTCGTTCCTGATTTTTATTTCTTTCTACACTGTAAAATAATACTGAAGGCGTTACGCAATAATCTCCTCTGAACAGTTGATATTGAGATGTATATCTGCTACTTCTGCTCTGTAAAGCTTCATAACGGCTCTAATCTGAGGTGCTGGTTGTTAATTGGTGATTTCTGAGGCTGGTGACTCTAAATGAACTTCTCGTCCGTAGCAGAGGTCAGTTTTGGTCTTGCTTTCTGTGGGCAGGTCTTCATGAGAGATGATTTCATCATCATGGAGCTTGATGGGTTTTGCAAATGCACTTGACACAATACTGTTCTTGCAGGAACTGTTCCAGAACAGCTGACCTCTGTGTCTTAAAATAACAACACACTGTTGTTGTTGTTACGTAATTATATAATTCCGTATGTGTTTTTATAGTTTTGAAATCCCCAGTTTTGTTGTAGAATGTAGAAAATAAATCACTAAACAAAAACAAAAAAAGTTGCGAGTGATCTCAAACTTTTGGGCGGTAATGTAAATTACCTCTATGATCCTGTTGGTGGTGCTCTCAACTGTTTACCCGTTTACATTTATTATTTATTTATTTGTTTATTTTACAAATTTTAATATCGAATCTGTATATTTTTGAAATCATGAAACAGATCGGATCAGTACCGAGGTATCGCGATGATGTCGTATCTGGTGATCGTTGGAGATTCACACCACTATTGATTTGCTTCATATGGTTGATATGCAAGTTGAAAGAATAAAGAATATTATTAGATAAGTACTCAGATCAAGTGTCAAAACGTGTCCTTAACCTCACTGGTACTGGAGACTCCTTCCAAAACATTGTTAAACACGTACCTTGTTACTGAAAATGACAACATTATTATCAATTATGATTTGTAGATTCCGTGTGCCGTTACTATGGAAACGGAAAAATATGTTATATTTAATGCAAACCTGTAATATTGAAATGAATTAGATTAAAGAGCTTACTATAACGACTCCTAAATATAAATATATAAACAAATAAAACGATTGTAGTCCTCGATCCTCAGCACTGCAGTTCATTTTGTAGTCTCATTTTCTCTTTAACCCGCTCATCTGTTTTGTTTGTTTCTAGTACCTGTAGATATTTGTCTCAAGTGTAAAAAAAAAAAAAAACATATCAGGATTTGAAAGTTATCTGAGCTGCCGCGGGAGACATCGCTCTGGTTGGAGACAGAGAGCGAGACGATCAAACCGCTCGCCTGCTGCTGCTGCTGCTTTCAGTGAGCTCTTCTCATTAAGTGCTCACTTTCACGCCCCCCCATCGAGTCACACCTTCTTCTACGCTTGCCATTCATACATAAACGAAGGGATTGAAATGCAGAAACGTACATCACTTTTACGCGCTGGGGTACGAAGAGATGTGTGTGTGTGTGTGTGTGTAAGAGTGAGAGAAAGGTATGTTGCCCAGCAAGTCAGAAAAGAGGGGATGATTGTGTGAGAGACTCAGGAATGCGTCCCCCCCGGCTACGTCCTGCATCCAGTAACACACACACATACACTTCTCAGCCAGAGAGGCACGCACATGGCCCTCGGCGCCATCTGAAGCACACTGCTCTGGGGAAAGCCTCCCTCCCAATTCCAGGTATTATTTTCTCATCCGCTTGCAGAGCTGATGCTCAGAGAGAGCCTGGTCTTTACCTCTGAGAACGTATACACTGTTACACTGTGTTATCTAAAGTATATAATACATATATTACTTATGATCAAGTATACGGTCGAACCCTGAAATTTTTTTTCTGTGAAAAACAACAAATTTTGGATGCGTTTTTATAGTTTAAACCCTGAATCTCTTCCCAAAACACTTTCATTTCATTTCAAACTCAGCTCAAAAACAAAAAGATGTATATGTACTACTGTTCTGTACTGCTTTGTCTCTCGCAGCGCTAGAATGTAAAATACAGATCCCACCCCCACTCCCAATATATACTGTAATTTATTGCGAGCGTTATTTCTTTGGTATCAGTACTGTAGGGTAAATACGTAAGAATTTAGCACCCCGAGTCGCGTTGTTTGCCTCTACGGTTGCATCGTGTTTTCTCTACACTGTTATATTTTATATGGAAATTTAGCTGAATTTCCGTTATTATTTATGTTACAAAATAAGTCAGTTATTGTTATTAATAGTTTAGCTAAAACAACAAAAAAAATGCATGGAAAAATTATATACTGCCACGAAAGAAAGACACTGCGAAGGATATTTTACGGCAGTTTCCACGTGCAATTTTCCGTGAACGACCGAAGCCGCGAAGTCTGAAACGTCAGTATGTATAACATTATTAAGTATATAGTTAATTATAAAGTATAACTATGCTACACTTGATTATACCCTGTGATGTCGTTACAGCAGTAACTTTAACACCAGGTGTGTCAGCAATATGTAACAGGTTTTCCTCCACATGTGAAAGACCTCCAGCTAGAGAGGAGTCCTCACTTTCCGGTTCCTTGTTTACATAAAAACAGAATAAGTACAGTTTATCCTGCTGTTGTTCCTGTTGTTTAACATGGTGTAAGCTAAATCTCTGTCTTCCTTTCTCTTTCTTTTGCTCTTCTCTCCGTCCCTCCCCTCGCTCCTCGGCTCATTACAGAGAGCCGATCTTCTCCCCCGTCTTCTCCCTGGCTTTATATCCTGAGGGTAATTCTCTCTGGATTTCGCTGCTGTCTGTGCTTTCTGCCACGTGCTCAGGTGAGGGGGGGAGCGAAGCGCTGCTTCATCCGGATCTTTCAGTCACGGCCTTGAAAGTAACATTCGGATATCTATATCTATACAGCGTGCTCACCGGTTTAATCCCAACGTTACTTTCAAGGCCGTGATTGAAAGATCCGCTCCATTAGATAGTTGATTTCCCAAATGATCTGCCAGAATTAAACCCATTGCCCGAATTTGTGTCAAGCAATTACAACTTTAATGAGCGTGTGACATTAGTGGGGGGAAAAATCTTGTTTTTCGGCTAAAACGTCTCCCCGTATTTCAGCACCGGTGGAGATTTCAAACCTCTGCAGATTTCCTCCAGATGTTTGTCGAATCATTTTAATTTTCATAGTAATTATTAAACTCTCTAAAGGGACATGAAGAAAAGAGTGTCTTTGGTGTAAAGATTCCCAGATTGTTTATGTTTAAGGTGTTTGAGCAAAACCTTTAATTGTAAAAAAAATTTTTTAATGTATGTATTCAGCCAAAACATGGTATCCGTGCTAAAAGGACAGATGTGCTCACCTACATGGGTAAAAAAGTGAATTTTCAGAAAGGATCATAAAACTTTTTTTTTTTTTTTAATACTTAATGCTTTTTATTTCCTGATCCATGCTTAGTTTTTGTAAATAAATACACGTTAATATTTTTATCAGATAAAAAGAAACACATTTGCCAAATATAGTTTCATGCTTTTTATGTCCGTAGTGTCCATTACTTTTTTTTTTGTTTGTTTAAATGTCCAACGGTCTTAACTGTCATTCAGATGAAATTTTGCCAGTTTAAATTTCACATAAAAAGACATAAACCTGAAAAAAGTGTCTTATTCTAAAATGCTAAATTGTTAACATGTTGCAACGTGGATTTGACATGGTTACGGACACTACAGATATTTTTGGGGGAAAAAGTTCTTAATTTTTGTGAAATAGTTAAATGTAAGCAAAGATCCTTACAGGTCATGTCCTTCTGATTTTAGTATCAGTACTCATGAAGAAATATGAATAATTTCCATTTTAAATGATTATTGTTTGAAGTGAGACAGTATAACACAGAAAAATGGCCATTTTTGGGGCTCATATAATATCATCAGTCTCCAAAACAGCTGAAGTTAACAACTTGAATATTTTTAGAGAAGCAATAATCTTCCATGTTGCATAATTATGTTTTTTCTTTCATACATATGTTATAGCATATGTTGCTATATTATATGTATGAAAGAAAAAAAAAGAGCACCAATACCGTTTTTTACATTTTTTTATTTACCAATTGTTATGTATTGGTTTGTTGCTCGTGCTCCACTACCAGGTGTGCTTTTTACGAAGTGATTACGCAAATTATTAGAATTAGAGAATTAGATTATTTTCTTAGCTTCTGCTGTCTCTGATGTTATAATGCATTCATCAGCGCATTAGTTCAGAACAAGCACAAGGTCGAAAATGTATAAGTTGTAGAAAATGGCAGAATCGTTCCCCAGTTATTGTCATTCTGGAAGCTTCCGATCGCAGACGGTCCATTTGGCCAGCGTCTCGTTTCGGCATTTGGACCACCCGGATAACGTCTGTCCCATTTGGACGGCAGAATAAGGACATCTGTCCTCTTCTAAAAATGGGACAAACTTAAAGGTTGTCTCTCATTTGACCTTTTTCCTGAAGGCGTCTGTTCACCAGACAGGAAAACATGGCACTTCTTCAAATCCATCTATATTACAGAAAAACAGCGCAGTGCAAGATCAGGACGTTTTGAGGATCTAAAAATGCTTGCTTAAAATATATTTTTTAAATAAGCGTATTTCCGTACTACAGGTCATTTTGGGTGTCGGTGCAGGATTTCCTACAGGATGGACACCCCAAACTGAGATCACATTCGTCCACATTGCAGACAAATATTAGCTCGTGAATTTCCTAAGTGACATCACATGAACATTCTGGTGCAGTCATGTGGCGGTCCGTGAATCTGTGTACCCGTGACATCATTTCCAAAACGGTGGACAAAACCAACTTGTTTTAAAAAGCTCAACGAAAGTACATTTTATTCTATTAAACAATTCTAATGATTTATTGGCATTCAGTATTTTAATATGTAACCTTTTCTAAGTGCATTTCTTGAACAAATTGATACAAAACTAAATTCAGAAACTATCACTATGACATCGAACAAATAGTCCCCGACTTACAAACAAGTTCCGTCCCAGGAGCACATTCATAAGTCTGATTTGTTCTTAAGTTCGACAAAGTAAATCTTATACACCTTTGGCACAAATATACAACGTAAAAGTATATAAATCCACTCGACTAAATCTTTGTCCACTAGGAGTGTGACGAGATCTCGTGAGATCAGATTTGTCTCTGGTCTTACGGGAACATGACAATAACCTTGCGTTGTTGGCATGATGGAGTGTGAGGGAGAAGTAAGGAGAGAAGATGCGCCCGCGACATTTAAATCGTTGGTGTCACAACATCTTGGATTCCTTGTGGAAATAAGAAACGGCAAAAAAATGACAGACGAGACAAAGACAATTTGCAAACACTGTAAGAAATTAATACTGTACATCTCTGCTTACAAAAGCACTATGCAAAAGCATTTAAAAAACAACCAGAGCTGCCCCTGTAAAGGAAACGGGAAAGCAATTCAGTTCGCATGAAAGGGCAAACAACCATAACAAATGCCTTTGCAGCCAAACTTCCACCATCCAATGCAAGAGCCACGGCAATAACGAGAGACATCAGCGTTTTCATTGCAGCCGATATGAGACCATTTTCTGTGGTGAAAAAATCGGGGATTTCGGCGACTCATCCACACACTGGAACCAAAGTAGGCCATCCCTTATTCTTAAAAAAGAACATGACCATATCTTAGGCTGTTCTGTTTAGGTCATTACCTCATTACCTAGGTCTTAGCTCTTTTTTCCATGCTTAAGAAAATTTTGTTCATTGTTTTGCACTCTTGAGTTTTAAGACAGCACTACTTTAATAGTTACACTAATTATGGTTAATTGCACGTAAAGGGATATTTGTGTTGTTTATTATTTATTTTTATTTATACTATTGATTTTTTTTTTGTGCAATTAATTGCCTGTCAGTTTGTGGCAAAATATTTTGCAGTGTTTACATGTTATTACTGTATATCATTCATCAAAATAGAAGTTTTATTTCATAAAGTTAAATTTCAAAATGGACATGCATTTTTTGCATTTTGTGTTTTTCAGTTAAATAAAATGCTACTTTTGCTATATATTTAAACATTGAGGATTTCTTTAAAAAAAAAAAAGGTTTAAAAGTCTCGTCTCGTTCTCGTGAACCCAGTCTCGTGTCTCGTCTCGTCTCGTGGGAAAAGCGTCTCGTCACACCCCTACTGTCCACACTGCCCTTGTGTGACTAAAACCCGTAACCGTAACCTCACACACGTCAAATGTAACAGTGTTGTATGCAGGATGCCATTTTCTCAGCTGTTTTCCACTGTACTGGGAACTCAGTCTCGTTTTTTTCTGAAATTAGGATTATTCTCCATCATGACAGTTTTACAGGACAGACATGTTCTATCATTATGCTCTAGGACTGATTTGTTTAAACCGGTGAGGCCGACTCGTTTTTCCCGCATCCACCCACATTTTATACATTCACACTGAGGATACTGTATATAATTGTAAATATTGGTATCTGGGGCACTGCAGTGTCTATTTTTGTGTACAATAGACGTAAGCGTCTTCCGCGATTGAACCAGAAGTAGAACCGCGGTCCGTTTGTATCTGTGAAAATCCGTAACTCGAATGTTTGCAAGTCGGGGACTACCTGTAAACCACATACTGCCTTTAATCATAAAATGAGTCCCGGCTATTAATGGTTAAATAGATTTTTGTTTTTCTATGACACCGATTTATACACCAGTTTATTCGACAAAATGAAATGTATGACCTGTGTGTGGTGATTATTTACAGTTAGGTTTGACATGTCCAGCGATTTAAAAAAAAGAAAAGAATCAACAGAGAGGCAGGTGTTCGGTGAGGTGTTGGAGGTGTTGGACGTCCCGTGGTTTTGTTCTTGCTCCGATGTGATGTGATAAAAAAAAGTGTGTTTGCGAAACCCGTCGACCATCAAACAGCCAGAGCAGAAACCAGCGTTACCGCAGAGCAGATGATGGCGACGGGGAACCGCAAGAGCAAACACTCTAAACAGGAAGAGAGAGAGAGAGAGAGAGAGGGTGGGAACAGATGTGTCATTTTTTTTTTTCTCAGTTTGACTTGTGTTAGTAGCAATGGGCAACCCAGGAGGGGAGAAGTGACAGTGCTAACCACTTAGCCGTGGGGCTATGTGTGTCACCTCGCACCTCCTGGTTCGGGGTTTAAAGGTTCACACCTCCGGACTGCGTGCATGTTCTCCCCACATGTGTTTCCTCTTAGGAGTTTCCAAACTGCCCATAGTGTTAGTGTGTGTGTGTGGATGTGAGTGTGTTCTGCTCTTACTTACGCGTAAAAAAATATATATATATATATATATACATGCACAACAGAAAAGCATTCTAGTTTAAGAGATGGAGAACAAGTTTGAGTTCAAATCCCACCAACGAACCCACAACCATCTGTGTGCCACTCACAAGAGTAAAATAAAATAAAAATTCACTTATACCACATCAGTACTGTTATTTCAGCCAAAGTGAAAATATGAACTAATACCAGTAAACATATTCAATTTAGTTTTTCTAATTAATATCTATTATTGGTGCTGGTGTTTGTTTACGTTAAGCAAGTAGCGCATTAGTAGCTTATTTTAAAGTAGATTATTACTGTGACAAAATCAGGTTGGACAGACACACAGAGAGACATATGTACAGAACACTTTCTGAGACTGGTTTCAGGTCCTCTGATATCTGAAACGTAAAGAGATCATCGAAAGAGCGAGTTCTGACCAACGTACAGAGACAAAACCTTTCTGTTATACAGTATATACGTACAGTCGTGGCCAAAAGTTTTGAGAATAACATAAGTATTGAAATTGGAAAAGTTGCTGCTTAAGTTTATATAATAGCAATGTGTATATACTCCAGAATGTTATGAAGAGTGATCAGATGAATTGCATAGTCCTTCTTTGCCATGAAAATTAACTTAATCCCAAAAAAACCTTTCCACTGCATTTCATTGCTGTCATTAAAGGACCTGCTGAGATCATTTCAGTAATCGTCTTGTTAACTCGGGTGAGAATGTTGATGAGCACAAGGCTGGAGATCATTATGTCAGGCTGATTGGGTTAGAACTGGCAGACTTGACATGTTAAAAGGAGGGTGATGCTTGAAATCAATGCATAAAAATGCACAGGCAAGGATATTGTGGCTACTAAGATTGCACCTAAATCAACTATTTATAGGATCATCAAAAACTTCAAGGAAAGAGGTTCAATTCTTGTTAAGAAGGCTTTAGTGTGTCCAAGGAAGTCCAGCAAGCGCCAGGATCGTCTCCTAAAGAGGATCGGAGTCCCACCAGTGCAGAGCTTGCTCAGGAATGGCAGCAGGCAGGTGTGAGGCGAAGACTTTTGGAAGATGGCCTGGTGTCAAGAAGAGCAGAAAAGAAGCCACTTCTCTCCAAAAAAACATCAGGGACAGATTGATCTTCTGCAGATAGTATGGTGAATGGACTGCTGAGGACTGGGGCGAAGTCATATTCTCTGATGAAGCCTCTTTCCGATCGTTTGGGGCATCTGGAAAAAGGCTTGTCCGGAGAAGAAAAGGTGAGCGCTACCATCAGTCCTGTGTCATGCCAACAGTAAAGCATCCTGAGACCATTTATGTGTGGGGTTGCTTCTTATCCAAGAGAGTGGGCTCACTCACAATTTTGCCCAAAAACACGAATTGCCATGAATAAGGAATGTTACCAAAACACCCTTCAACAGCAACTTCTTCCACCAATCCAATAACAGTTTGGTAAAGAACAATGCATTTAGCACGATGGAGCACCGTGCCATAAGGCAAAAGTGATAACTAAGTGGCTCGGGCACCAAAACGTTGAAATTTTGGGTCCATGGCCTGGAAACTCCCCAGATCTTAATCTCATTGAGAACTTGTGGTCAATCCTCAAGAGGCGTGTGGACAAACAAAAACCCACTAATTCTGACAAACTCCAAGAAGTGATTATGAAAGAATGGGTTTCTATCAGTCAGGATTTTGGCCCAGAAATTGATTGAGAGCCCAGTCGAATTGCAGAGGTCCTGAAAAAGAAGGGCCAACACGGCAAATACTGACTCTTTGCATAAATGTCATGTAATGCTCGATAAAAGCCTTTGAAACGTATAAAGTGCTTGCAATTATATTTCAGTACATCACAGAAACAACTGAAACAAAGATCTAAAAGCAGTTTAGCAGCAAACTTTGTGAAAACTAATATTTGTGTCATTCTCAAAACTTTTTTATACAGATAATCAATGTGTATATCAATCAATAATGAATGTTACTACACTGTTTCTCGTCTAACCGCGCGTTTCTTGCGTCTCCTCGTAACGGATCCAAAACACGATTTCGGAACAGTCTGGAAGTTTTTTAGCTGAAGCGTTTGGAGACGCGTGTTGAGGGCGTGGAGTGTAGCTGATGTAGCCTAGAGGGGTGTGTGTGTGTGTGTGTGTGAGGGGGACGTGAGTGTGTGAATCTGTGGGAGGAAATGTAGCTGGAATGCTTTTAAAGTTTTTTTTTTTTTTTTCTTTTTTCTCAGCTCTGACACACACACACACACACACACACACATTTACACAAGCCCTCACCCAAACACTCGCATGCACACATTTAGCTCGGAGGAATCTTTAACGCCCGTGGCAACAAGGAGATTGATGGAGGTGACAGTGGAGCGGGATGCTTCAGTAGTGAGTACGGGGGTTTCACTGGACACACGGAGCAAGAAAGTCGCTTTTATATTTAAATTTTTTTTATGTTAGCCATATTTTGCTCAGAAGGTGTTGATGAACTTTCTGTAACAGCGGATTGGCGGGAGTTCTGGCCAATCAAAGGATTATATTAACGGTTTTCTTTGGATCCGTCATCGTTTCTTTAGTAATTTATTATTGACAGATTATAAAGACAGCGATGACAGAAATTATTATTATTTATTTTATTTACGCAACATTAAACGTAACGAGATTTTTTTATCCAGATGCTTTGATCCCACGCTCTTGCTCGTCCACTTCAGCTCAAATCCCTCTTTATTATCGAAACGTCACGGCGCAATAACTTTTATTTCCCTATCAGACTCCATCATCACACCGCCGAGCCGACCTGAACGTTTACCATCGACGTTTCTGTGCGCGTGTAAAGTTGTGAAAGTAGCCCACCAAGGGGAAAAAAAGCGACGAATTTGTAGAAGCTGAACGCATGAAACGGTTGGCGTTAACGTATGAAGGACGCTCCCATGAGGATTTTTGTGGTCTATTCGTGTGTGTGTGTGTGTGTACAGTAGGATATATAAAGTCTACAGCTGACTATAATAAAGTCAAGCTGTCCTTCGTTCCCGTATGGTGAGCAGAAAGACATCTGTGAGACAGACACTAACCAGACATTTCTGCTTCCTCAGAAACGAAAGGCTTTAAAAAAAAATCTGTTTTTTTTTTTATTTTTTGCACCAAACGTTTATGGAGCAACTAAATAATATTATGGGATTAATGGTGTAAGGATTTAATGATTTCCACACTTTACTGCCTCCTTAATATCGAGATTTTCTCGTTTGCGTAGTAATTGCCATGTCGATGAGATTTCTACGTCCAGCGCTCTGAGTGAAATTCTACATGATCTCGGTTTGTTTAGGGGTTTTGTGAAGGAGTCTCCAGTGTCAGCGCATTAGAGCTGCAAGTCGAAGGCAGACTGACGTCTATCTAATGTTGTTTAATCAGTAGCGCATGTTTCTTACAGTCTTCTGAGTACAGTGGTGAGATTTAGTGAAGCACCATGGGAGCTGAGAATGTGAGCAAGGACGGTAGCAAGAAGAAAAGGTTTTTAGAGCAGTTTGTTTTTAAAGCAGCTGGTGCCAAGTAGAATCATAATTTAAGGTTAAGTGATGTTTAATCTCTATTTATTTCATATTTTACTACATTTACATGCATCTTCTTAATGTTTTGATTGTTTTTATATGCAACAAATATGATTATTGTGTTGGAAATTGGTATTATTGGAAATATTTTTGGGTGGCTGTAACAGATAATTTGCATTTACATTATTTCCTATGAGAAAATGTGTTTCACAGTACAAAATTTCCGCCTTAAGAACTATTAAGAACAATTTGTATGCTGAGATACCGATGTATATTAAAAACTACTATAATATTTTTTAAAAGTTGAAATGCTGTGTAACATTAATTTGTCATCAATCGTTTAAATGTCACCTCTCGTACTACCATGTATTTTTATCTTCTGCACCACACTCCAGTCCAGCAGGTGGCAGTAATGCACGGACCACTCATAAACTCCAAAAGAAAAATGAGAAGGGATAATTCTGGAACAAAAAAAGAGAAGTGTTTTGCTTGTACTTTGTAAAAGATGCATTTAACATTTGCAACAATACCGTTAATAAATACAAGTTGAAGTGTGAATCAATTCTGAATCAAAAACTGATTCATCGACTCATGAATCAGGTCGAATAATCAAAATTAACGATTAAATTGCAAAATCGGTGTCATCACACAACTCATTAAAGCTACAAGTTTAATTTTCCATCATGGCACATGTTATAGTTTACGACTTCTCGAGAAGAGTGAGGTCACGACTGTTTACAGATGCTAACTGGATCCTCTTTTTGGACGTTCCATGACAGTAGTTGTAACTATAAACAGATAACTAAAAATTATGACGCATCCATGTGTATTTGCATATTTATAAGTCATGCACAAAATTATGTAGAAATTATAATAAATAACAGTTTGAGCTATTTTTCTTAGAAAAAAACTATATATTACACGGGCGAAAATCAAGCTTCGGAAGGTTTTGACTGTGATTGCATCGGCCCCCTGTCCGTCACGTTATAGACACGCCCCTAACATTTCTCCAGATTTTCTTAAATTCTCAAGAGGACGCGTTGCTGATGCTGACTGTTGTTGAACCACCACGCCTTTTGAGGGCGGAGCTTTGTGTCCGTGTGTTAAAATATGGGTAGGCTTACTTTTTTTGTGTTTGCATTTGATGTTATAAAAATGTTGCAGTTCCTCTAATATATGTGATAGAACAAAAAAAAGGATAATTTTGAATTGGTGTATTTCTAAAATCTTGATCACAACACAAATCAAATCAGCACCTGAGTATTGTGAGGAATTCTTTTTTTTTTTTTTTCGTTTTCATTCGCGGTGGTAAAATGTTGTAATTCTATAAATAATCTATAAACCTACAGGTGGTTCACTTTACACTATTCACATATCATCCTGTATGGTAGGAACGAATGATTTGCCGATTTAGTTTCGAATTTTAATAAATTTGTGAATTTTGATTACAATACAAATAAAATCGGCACCTGAATATTGTGATAATATCGTATCTGGCGATCCCTGGTAGCATCAGTCAAATATTATTTAATGTCACGTGTTTAGTATTTTTAAGAGCAAATCTTACCCAATAAACCATTAATGAAAAAAAATATTTTTGGCAAATGGTATAATAGGAATAAAAGACTATTGGTTATTCGGAAATCTAGCTATACTCTTCAGGTACTTGGTACATTATTGAATACGTTTATTTGTCTATTAAATTGCCTCTGCTTGGATGGCGTTCTGATAGAATAGAATCTTATTTATAAAGAAACACCTATGGGTTGTAAATTTGCCTAGTGTTCACTGTATAGTATAGTTGTGTAGTACAGTTGACCGTATAGTCAAATAAATCAGATTGAAGCTTTCTAACCTACCTTTTAAATATGGCGTCATGGTTGTCAGTGAGGGGTAAAACCACACATACACACACACACACACACATTATGAACAGCAAGCAGACCTCCTGTTTCCTCATTTCCTCTGGCATTATGCTGACATAATGTATATTTAACAGCACAATATCATCAGTCATCAGCGTAAAGGAAAACGTCAGCGTCAACGCCGACCCCGCGGGTATCTCTGTGTTATTTTAACCCCCGGTGTGGCCGTGGCCTGAACCAGAACTCCACCGCTACGTCACTGGAAAAAAAAATTTTTTTAAAATACACAGACAGAAGTGAAAATGTCAGAGTGGTGTGTGTGAACTCAGTCACAATTATAAATTTATAAATCAATAGAGTTGTCTAATAAAACTGTGAAGTTGCCGTTTAAGATATTTGCAAAAAAATAAAATAATAATTTGTCGGGGACGTAAGATGAGTAATAGAACACGTCGTGGAATGTGGAATTTATGTCTGTCTGTTTGTCTGAACGAGTTTTCAGAGGTGTATTTGGCCGAGCTTGAGGTAACATAAGCTTTGTGTCATCGCAGTCGGCCCACGGGAAGAGAAGATAAGCTACTTTAAAATTTAAATCATTAGTTACACCTCAAAATTCAACAGATGGGGCTGAACATTTTTACTACACGCTTATACGTGTGACTTTTTGCAGCTATAACAGCTTCCACTCTTCTGGGAAGGCCATCTACAAGATTTTTTGTGGGAATTCGTGTCGCGTTCATTCTGTAGAGCGTTTATGAGGTCAGGTACTGATGTTGGACGAGAAGGCCTGGCTCGCAATCTCTGTTCCAGTTTATCCCAAAGACGCCCGATGGGGTTGAGATCAGGGTTCTGTGTTAGGGCCGGTCAAGTTCGTCCACACTGAAACCATGTCTGTATAGTTCTTGCTTTGTGTACTGCGGTCTTAAACATTTAAGTTGATAAAAGCATAGCATTGTCCAAGACGTCTTGGTACAGTATGCTGAAGCGTTAAGATCACCCTTTACTAGGGATAAGGGGCCTGTTTGAATTGAAACACCTGAATTCAATAATTAACTGCTGTGGATCAAATACTTTTGTTTATAAAGTGTATCCGGATGTTTTATTTAAAGAAGCTTTGTGACGATGTTCGTTGTTAAAATTGATGAATATATACAAAAAATAAAACTAAATTTAAACTAATTTCCTCATTAGAGCGTTCATGAGAACTCGTTTGGACGCTTACTGTAAGCTGGTAAAGTGTAAGAAGTAATTATTCCCTGCCAATGAAGTGAGAGATCGGTTAATGCATCAGTTTCGCTTTTTGCTTTGTTTTTTTTGTTTTTTTATTAGCGTAGCGTCGCATGGTGTGTCCGTGAGATGAACTCTCTGATAATTGCTTTCAGGTCCCTCTCGATCCGTTCCTGTTTTTTATTATTTTTTATCCCCTTTATACTCTCTGTCCTGTTTTACATCCTCCTTTCCTTATACGGTCAGTACTTCCTGTCTCGGTCTCACCTGCTGCTTGTTAGCCCTCATTAGCCACATGAGCCACATTACACCCTTTGGGTATTTTATCCCGGTCCTTGTCTCTATTCCTAGTTTATATATTTTAACCCTGTAATTGGGGTTTATGTGTGTTACCGTGCCCTGTTGTTTTGCCGCACCATGCTGTGCTCGACTGTGCCGTGCTCTCACATTACCGTGAGTATGGACCACCGCAGACTGGGTAAATCGGTGGTTCAAACGTAGTGGTGGTTCAAACGTAAGATCACTCCAGAGATTAAAGAGATTCATGAGGAGTTTGTTTAAACACCCAGAGACGCCTACGTGAATGATTTCCCTGAAACCTTTTACCTAATTTTAGTTTTTTTCCCCCATGTAAAGCAGAAATCTTGAAAATCTAGAAAAAAAAGCTTTTAAAACGTTATAAATCCGAGGCAAACAGGCACCGAGGTGTCTCGTCCACCAATTTATGCTCAAATTTTTGTGGCTAAAGTTGTACATTTTTCCTGCGAAAAGTGTCGAGTGGCCTCAGTGCAATGCTTTCCATTTAAAATAATGGAAATGAGCACTGTAACAGACCACAGATTTAGTCGAGTGTCTCGGATTTTCGCAGCGACGAAACCGCAGGAGCTCACGTGGCTCGCAGGCAAATTCTCCTTCCCGTGCCTCGCCCGCTCACGCGGAAGCAAACCAATCGCACACGCATGTGTTTTGCATTAGCGTGTTCAGGGGCTTGATGCTGGAACCAGCCTCGGTGTGCGCGGTTGCGTTCCTGTACTGGCTTGGAAAAAAAAAAGAGGAAGTTTACTGCGGTCCATGTGCAACTGACAGGAACTCTGGCTTACTGCTCTGTCACCTGATTGTGTGTCTCTCTTTCTCTATCTTTCTGCCTTTCAGGTCCGGAGCCACAGTGTGAGTGTGTTCTGTAGCTGTGTAGCAGTGTTGCGGAGCTGCGGTCGCCAATGAGCAGCATGGGCAGGACAGCACTGAAAGGTGAAACCACAAGCCTGTAACACACTGACATTTAAACACACCAGAAAGTGTCAGATCTCTCACATTAGCTCTTTAGATCTGGACTCGTAACTATTATATAACCGCAATATGGACGCGAGTACACATTCATGTGTTTAGATTTTGTTTTTGTATATTGTTGTGTTTTAAAACTTAACCACATTGTTGTAGCTAGGCTTGAGATGATGTACTTATGCCACGATGCAAAACATTATCCTGGTACATGCTGCATAAGGCTTTTTAACGCGGATACAGAAAGTCCCCTACATGCAAACATTCGAGTTACAAACTCTCCCCTCAAGTGTGCACATGTTCAATCGCGGAACTTAGATCACATCGTCAGGTGCATGCGACATACATCACAGGATGTCTGGAAGCAAGCGGAAAAGCAACTGCGATTAAGCTAGGTACCACTAAAAAGCGCCAAGCAATAACAATGCAGACAAAAGTGAAAATAATTGAAAAGACGGCAGACATTCTTTTAAAATTTGACACAGTTCTAAAGAATAAGGATGTATAGACAAGTGTGTTAGTTTTCGAGCACTTAGACAATGTTTGTTGAACTTATGAACAATTTTGACTTACGAACGAGCTACCTGGACAGAATTGGTCGTATGAAGAGGACTAACTGTAGGTATATTCATTCTTTAAAATACCTTTTTAATATTTTGTAATAATTACATCTAATCAGTGCAACATCAATACAATGTATTTTAAATGAAGTAGATGTCGATTTATAATGTAAGTTGTATGTTTTCATTTTATTTAATCCCTGTTATTAGCAAGACATATTTTTTTATTTGATTCAGTAGCACTAAAGTGTTGTATTGCTCGATTTGTCCAGATTTATTTCTACAGGTTTATTTATTATTACAATCTTCTAAAGATGTCATAAATATTGAAAATGCTGCCTCACTCATAGCAGTCCAGGTGTCTAGGTGGCGGCAGTATTGCACTAATCGCAAAAGACGTGATACTCTTACAAGATGCGAGTATTTGCAAAAGATTTAAGTTGTTTCTATTTTCTGCAAAAGCTGGAATATACTTTAAAGGAAATGGTTTGTAAAGCCTTTTATGTGTTAAATTATTTTTAAAAAGTTTAAATTTTATGTGTTTGTAGGTTCATGTGAATTCATTTTTAAAAGTTTACATTCCATGTGTTTAAAAATTATTTAGGCAAACTCACAAAAAGTTTAAACTTCATGTGTTTCTAAGTTTACCTAAATAATTTTTCAAAAATTAAAATTTGCAATTTAAACTTTTTAAGTTTAAATGTGTATGTATGCATGAATAATTTTAAAAAGTTAAATTTCATGTGTTTGTAAGTTTAGTTCGGTTAAACAGATCGACCAAAAAAGGATGTATTAAACCACACAGCTCTGTTTTTTAACGTTTCAGTTATACATGTACTTTATAGCAGCGCGGCGTTTGTTCCATACAATGAAATTCTCTCTCATGCCAAGTTGCAGCCTTCCTCGATTCTGCTTCTCAGTACGAATCCCACCTCCTGCACACTAGCTATCTATCATACGACAGCTAATCACACGGAACCATTACATGATAGCGTATGCTTCCTTGGAAAGTCTATTTAATTTTATGGCTATGATGTTATCAAGGGAAAAAAATTGAGTGCTAATACATACAGTAATATTACTCTTCCGTTATAAATAAAATTTATATAATGTTTAATCCTATCGAGAGAAAATAAACACGCTAGCCAGACGCCAATATGATTTACATTCGATGTGAGGACTAAAGAGGTTAATGATCACTGGATTGCAGTTTATTTCAGCATAGGTTACTACATTTTCAATTTTTATCTTTATATGGTTATGATTTGTCCACCTGGACGTTTATACTAAGAAACCCAAGTGTACACGTTAAAAGCTTTGTACTTTATGCATTAACGTCTGAGCGTCTTTTTGTTTCGTTTGTCCTCCAGATCAGAAGGAGGGTAAGAAGGAGAAGGCAGGCAGGAGTACGCCCGTCAGCACAGGACCTGCGCCGGTTAAAGGTGACGCACCTCACCCACTGATGATTACTCACTTTTAATCATTACAGAGACTGATATCTAATCCACCTCAGGCACCGGTTAATCCGCAGTTCGATAAGTTCATAATGAGTCAGACTGCGGATTAGAAAATCTCTCACTAATTATTAAGATTGTGTTAATGTTTTAGAGGTATGTTTTTTTAAGGTTTTTTTTTTTTTAATAACCTAAAGATCACAATATACAGTATGCTGTTCAGAAATTCCGCCAGTGTACAAGTAAAAAATAAGGACAGAATAAACTAAATCAGAAGGAAGAGATCGAATAAAGCTGCAGGCGTAATGTGCGTAAATGAGATGCATAAGTCACTTAACAATGTCGTACGAATTATAAAAATGAGCCTTTAAATGGATTTTCTTTTCTAAATATCCACGCGAATATGAGTCTGAAACTCAGTGAGGGTAAATGGGGTAAACTGTGACCGACAGTATGATAGTCGCACAATTTTACCAATACCACAGAAACCCACTCTTCATGGCCGTTTGCATTTCTTCCGGTCCAGAAATAAGCGCCGTGTCTAACTGGAACGCTTGTTTCTTGTCACGTAAACTTTCAACAGGAGGAGAAGACATGCAAATGTTGCCTCTGAACCAATGAAGACGCTGCCTGTTTCATGGGGACCTATTAGGCAAAATACACTTCTTAGTCAGTTTTAGACGATTACATGGGTCTCCATTCCATGTTTTTTTTATTTCATTTTTTTTTTTATATTGCCTGGGCCACTTAGATTTCCCTCTGCTACTGTGACCTCATATAAGAATATTCCCCTATTTTAGTGGTAGAATGTGTCTCACATGTGTAACTCATTTATATAGACTCCGAAACAGCAGATTTGTACAGTCATTTGTAGATTCATGGCGCTGCTTTTGGGTTTATGTTATGGCCCATGTGGTGTTTGCTAAACCTAAGCTAGTAGGTAACGTGTGATGTCATCCAGTTATGTTTTCAAGCAGTTAAAATGCGCATTCAAATTGTCATTTTGTAAATAAAGCGCCCTCTTGTGTACACCGGAGTTAATAAAGGGTGCTGTAATGCGTGTGTGTGTGTGTGTGTGTGTGTGTGTGTGCTTTTCCTGTTTAGCCCCCGAGTCATTCTCGTGGGAAGAGTATCTGAAGGAGACGTCATCCATGCCTGCCCCCCCCAGCTGTTTCAGACAGGTGAGAAAACAAATCCGGTGCAAACCGCAAACTGTTTTTGTTTCCTCGCGCACGTTCACGGCAGCTGAACACATGGTGATGTTCCCAGAGAGGCTACAACAAACAAAACTGTTAAAGAGTAAGTCAGCTGATTGAGTCCCACTTTAAGTCTTTTTATCTGTGGGAGTTGGAGATAACGGTCTGAATTCCTTAGAGAAGGGGAGTGTGTGGGGGGAGGGGTGTCAGTACAAATATATCCAGGTGCAGGACAGATTGCTCAAATGGGACTGTTCGTTTGGACTGGACTGGATTGTTTTGGGGGCAGACGGGATCCGCCTAAATAACTTTAGGAAAGGGAGGGGTTGGTCAGAAGGTACAGACAGGGTTTGGTCGGAGTTCCTTCCATTCAGAAGTAGGTGGACCTGGTCGGAAGCATTTTTTGGAGCAGGCAGGATTGGTCGGAATTCTGTCATGAGTGGTTGGCACTGGAATCCGTTTAAAAGCACGAGTATTGGTCAGAATTGCTTCATGATCATGCAGGTTGGTCAGAAAGCGAACGAGTTGGTTTGGATTTTCTTTGGGAACTGACATGATTGTTCAGAATTCCATTTGGAGGTGGATGGAATTGGTCAGAATTCTAAGAGTAGCTAGGTTTGTTTGGAATTCCACGAGGAACATGTAGGGTTGGTCAGAATTCCATGAAGAACATGTAGGGTTGGTCAGAATTCCATAAGGAACATGTAGGCTTGATCAGAATTCCATAAGGAACATGTAGGGTTGGTTGGAATTTCATGAAGAACATGTAGGGTTGGTCAGAAGTCCATGAAGAAAATGTAGGGTTAGTCAGAATTCCATAAGGAACATGTAGGGTTGGTCAGAATTCCATGAAGAACATGTAGGGTTGATCAGAATTCCATAAGGAACATGTAGGGTTGGTCAGAATTCCATAAGGAACATATCGGGTTAGTTGGAATTCCTTTTTGAGCTACCATGGTTGGTTTTTATTTTTTTTTTGCTAAATATTTCCATTGTAAAACAAAGGTTAATAAAACAAAAAAAAGCAAACATTTCTTGATAAACACAAAGTATTTACCCCCTCCCACGGTTGTAACTGGCAGGAATACTTCCCCAAGGCACTGCATATACATGTGAATATAAATTCTATTCTTGAACATTTCTCTTCCGCAGTCTCGTATCCCTCCATCAAATGACTTCAAGGCCGGGATGAAGCTGGAGGCTCGCGACCCTCGTAACTCCACCTCGGTCTGTATCGCCACAGTGATGGGCATCACAGGCATCAGGCTCCGTCTACGCCTGGACGGCAGCGACAACACCAACGACTTCTGGAGACTGGTGGATTCCTCTGATATTCAGCCAATAGGGACGTGTGAGAAGAACGGAGACATGCTGCAGCCCCCGCTGGGTAGAGAGGACACGCCAAATTTTTTTTTTTTTTTTTTTTCTTCTTTATTTAGAATACCTCATTTAATGGTAGACATCTTTTTTGCTCACTCTCCAGGGTTCAGGATGAACGCCTCGTCATGGCCCATGTTTTTACTGAGGACACTGAATGGGGCAGAAATGGCACCAGGTTCTGCGTTCAAAAAGGTAAATTATTAAGCTACTGTAGCAATATTTATGGTTATATACGATGGACAGCATCTATGCACTTCTGAAAAAATGGTCAAAAATTCCCATAAACACACTCCTAAACCTTGTGGAAAGCCTACAAAGGGGGCGGGGCCAACATTGGTGTCTGCAAATCAATCATGTGACCAAATTGACCCTAATGGCTTCCCATAATCACAGTGTTTCACTTTCATATCACCGATATTTTATGCATTGTTTTAAAAAAAAAAATAATCCTGTATATTAGAATTGTGTGTGTATCTTTTTTGTCAGGAACCTCAGAGGCCCTCTCAGAACAGTTTCAAGCCAGGCATGAAGCTAGAAGCGGTGGACAAGAAGAACCCTTACCTCATCTGCCCCGCCACCATCGGCGAGGTCAGGGGCGAAGAGGTGTTTGTGATGTTCGACGGCTGGAGAGGCGCGTTCGATTACTGGTGCCGATACGACTCCAGAGACATCTTTCCTGTGGGATGGTGCGCGGTGACCAAACACAGCCTTCAGCCGCCCGGGAACAGCAGTGAGTCAAAAGTCTGCTAATAAGCGTTCGATTAAGATTATCACACATGGTTCATTCAGAAGCCGAAGTGACAATTGGTAATGTGTTATGGACGGGTTGGGCAGTGAATGATCAGGCCAGATGTCACTTATGACAGGTGTTGTTTTCTGGTTCCACAACAATCCAAAATAACCCGTTTAAAGCCGACTAAGTTGTGCGTACGTCCAGGAGCTGTTTACAACACGTTTGCGTCAGTGGAAAGCCAAGCGAAGTGAGTTTACATTTTTTATATAAAGTTTATATAAAGTCGCAATACAAAGTTTCACCCTAAGAACTCGCCTACTAGCTGAGTAGCAGCTTGTCAAATTACCTTGGAAATAAAACTCACCTTCCTGAACGATTTTCCACTACAAAGCACCGACACTGGTGACTCCTTCCATAAACGTTACATAAACATTTGCTTCCAAAAAAAAAAAAATTGCACTGTCATTTTCTTTGTGGCACATTTTTAACGTTATTATTAGCTGTAATTTAGATTACTAGCTTTTAAATTATGTAACAATTCAGATTTTAAGGTGTAAATGACAAATAACAATGAATAGGGGTTAAATAATAAAGGAACGTCCGTATATTGACTATATATATATATATATATATATAAAAGAATGGATTTCTCAAAACTGTTTAGATGTGTGCACCATTCAAGCAAAGCTCATGCAAAACCACTAGGGGGCAGCACAGCTCTATTTACATTAGTAACAATAGCAGGCATTATACAGTGATTTACATAAAGCACAATACATGGCAGGCTAGACGCAGAAGAAATGTTCAACCCAGCAGCAGATACACGACCTGTAAGTAAGTAAGTATTATTTAATTTCTAATTCAGCTTTTCTGATTAAAAAACAAACATCAAATAATGTAAAATTTTCTTATACTACAAGCATATAGGGTGCCATTATTTATGTACACAGTTTTTTGTTAGTGATTTTCTGCATGTCAGTCATGTACATAATGCAGTCTTGAAGACACTTACTCATTCTTCATCCAGTAAAAAAAAAAAAAAAGAAAAAAGAAAAATTTAACATGCAGGTCATAGCCCTGTTCGGATGGGGTGAGTTTATCAGTGCCATGTCTGTGATAAAAATTTTCTAGACATCTGGACAACTCTTTCCAGCTCTTACTACATACCCCCCCCCCCCCCCCACACACACACACATCATGTGTTCTCTTTAAGTCTTAATGAAATACAGGTTACCATGACAACGTACCCTAAGGATGTCGTACCCTGGTATTTCCTTCTGCCTTTCTGAGCGCGGATTATGACGGATTTGACGTCTCATCTCATCCTTATTCAACTTTAGATACGATTATGTAACATAATGGAAGTTAATTGAGAAAGTAGCTCCATTGAGCTCAGGCAATTAAAAAAAAAAAAGCCAAGGAGTCAGTCATTTCTGTCGCCATGACGACTATGTCAGTGACCTCTCCTCCTTTTTTCATTCAGCGTGTCCATCTCACCGCCTCTCCATTTAAAGAGAAAATGATTTAATTACACGGGCTAACCTTCCTAAGACGATTATTACGACGGATTATCATGGTTGTGGTAATTGTGGTTGTTTTTTGCTGTGCATTTATTTATTTATTTAATTTTTTAGCTTGGCTTTTACCAATTTTCCCAAACAAAGCAGGACAGAAAAAAAAATCTGTGTTTTCTCTGTCAATCTGTCTTGCCTTTAGAGTGCGTTTAACCGTGTATTTTGATAGTGTGTTCGTGTGTTTAACATGAGCTGAGATATTTATAGAGCGTGTATAATCGCTCAGTTGTTTGTATGTGTGAGGCGCTCTGGCAGAACCAGACGGATGTTGCTGCGGTAAAATCAGGGGAAAAAAAAAAAAAAAAAAACCCGCCAAGGTATTTTATCTGCAACGCTCACTTGCCGTCACGTCATCAGCAAAACACAAAAGAGCACTTTCTGTACAAACACTTTTTAAATCACTTTTGTTGCTGTACACGATTAAAACAACAAATGTTGGCCATTTTGGATTAAATCCCAAAAATAATAAAAGACAAAACAACAGATAAAAAAAAAAAAAAAAAAAACTGGACTAAAATAGAAGGCCAAATCCTGCCATCAAAGACGAAAACAAACAAAAAGCCTGAAACGTCTGTGAGAATAGATTGTTGAAGTTAAACATGTTTACACTAGAGGACATTTTTAGCGGATGAAGCAGTAAAAGGTTTAAACGGCCTATAAATCGACATTTATAACAACATGGAGAAACGGAGATGCCTGAATGACTCAGCGATTATTCCCATGCCAGTGTTAGCATGAACTAAAATCAAAAGGTTGATGCTGAGGCTTATTGTTTAAACAACGCGAGGGACTTTTACCTCAGGGAGACAGAGGCTGACGTGGATGACATATACAAGAAGAGCGTTCAAGTCAAACCTGGACTCGTGATGAAATTTCTGGTGTATGATGGCGTAAAAGCGACGTGACATTTCCTGAAGACTTTACGCGCAGTACGGTGATGAGACTCTCAGCTGCAGTGAAGCATTTAAACGGTGCGGACGTTTTAAGGAAGGACGTGTGTCCGGGAACGAATGACGATTCCGACTCCTGAACTCCTGGTCCTTTAAAAAATAGACGGATAACTGATCGCCTGGAACTGGAACACACAACCATTCACCAACACCACTTGCACGTTACAGGAACTTTCCTGGAAGAGGCTAATCCCAGTACAGTCCTGACCTCGAGGAGTTCCTGGGAGGCCGGCGTTTTAGACGTGAAGCTTTCTACCTGGTATCCAAGCGCTAGTCGAACCCTGGGATAAGTGCATTAGTGTAGCAGGGGATTATATAGAGAACTAAAGCGAATTTTTACTCTCATTGTGCACAAAATCAAAAGCCCTGGAACTTTTAATGAACCGAGAGAAAGAGAGAGCGAGTAAAAAAGCTGAGAGGAAGGAAAAAGAGGAACTGCAAATTGGCTTTTAAAGTAAAAATCAAACAGCAAAGTGAAGAGGTAGGGTAAAGTAGGGCTGAAGAGGAGGAAAAGGAGGGGACGAGTGTTTGACAGGATATACGAGTCTCCTCAGTGAGTGTGTGTACAGACGGAGCCGAAGCACCTCACTGCAGCTGTAACTCACATCAAGCACCGTTTTTACGGTCTGCTGCGACTCAGACGGAGAGAGAAACTCCAGGGCTGTTTGGCCTTGACCGGAATTTTGCAGAGAGGAAAAACGCAGGCCTTGAAATATGTTTAAGAATCACTTTTTCTATGTTTTGTTTTGTTGATTTATGGTAAACATGTACTTTTCTGCCAGAAATTAATTTACTCTTCCGTTCGATAGAAAAAGCACGGATTTGATACCCAGGATCAGTTTTACCCCAAAGGAAGTAAAAAATGGTGGCTCAGATACATGGAGAAGGAAAAAAAAGAATGTTATGTGATCCTTTAACACACTGGAAAGAGACTTCTCTGTTTATTACCTGCCAGATGTTACGCCTCGCTGGTCCATGGCATCACCTAAGATGGTATAAAAATAGAAAAACAAATTTTTATGTATGTCCTTTAGGAATACAGGGTAAGAGGAAATGGTGGTACTGCCTCAGTACTAGGGCTGTGGACGAATCCGAATATGGCGTTCGACAAAGCTTAAAAAGCGTTAATGAATATTTTTTATTTTGAACAAATGTATGTTTTCGAATTATTTGTTTTCAGGAAGAAAAACCAAAACAGAATGTGGTGTGTATTTAAGGTAATAGCAGATCGAAAATTATAAATAACTAATTATAAAAAGGTAAAATAAGAGGGTGTTGTTGCGACTTTATTTTGTCGTGATTAGTTTTTTTATTCAGGAACTGGTTTGTGAAAGCAGTTTATCTGTTTTCCTGTTCCGTCAGCGCTTTATTTGTCCGTATTGTTCACACAATGTAGATTAAAACATGTGTTTTTGTCTAATCTCTAATCTCTCAGTCGGAGTTAAATAAGGTTTTTGTGCAGTGTTCTCTGGTTTGGCGGGTTTATGTTTATGCTTATGTTGCATGGTTTTCTGAAAATGTAGGCAAACTGTAATAGCCTAAAATTGGATCGTTGATATTAACACAAACAGGATCGTCGCTACAGCTATTTCTACTCTTCCTCGAATGCAAATACAGATCATTTTGCTGCCTCGACAAATTCTAATGCTGAAGTTTATGCACATCCGTCCCTGATACCCCAGATCATTATGTTGTGTGCGTAACGCTGAATTTTGTTAGAGATTTAGAGCTCTACACTATTAAATTATTTTTGTTGTATGATTTCATGGTTTTCGAACAAGGAGAACAGAACAGTGAAGGACATTTGAAAATGTCAGTGCATTTCAATGTATATAAATTAGTAACATCAGCTTGAGGTCCTTAATATGCATCACAAAGATATAGAGCGGTAAAACAGTATATATTTTGCATGTGTATTATATTAACATTATATAGAGGTATATAAAAATGACCTGCACAGTGATCCTGGTACGTTTTAGGAATAAGGATTGAAACTTAAAAATAAAAAAAGATGATATAAAAAATTAGAGATTATATTTCAGTTGTGATGAATGTCAGGTATGATGTTGGTGAAAATACCCAAGGAAGGAAAATTTTCAGGGAATGAAAAAATAAATTGGTTTTGCCTTGGATTTATTTATTTTTATTATAACCCAAGTAATTTGTATTTTTTTTTTTTTTAATGGGAATTATCCTGGAAATGATTAAACGCTGAAGATGACCTTTAGTTCGCCGCTGAGCTTTTTCCCTCAGACACACGCACCTGTACGTGTCGCGCGGTGCTCGCGGATTTCCCGCCTCCACTCTCTGCCGCCCACGCGCCTCGTTATCATTCCCTCAGATTCCACTACTCGTCTCTCTCTTTCTCTCTGTCACACACACACACTCTCTGTCTCTCTCTCTCTCTCTCTCTCTCTGGGCGGAAGGTTGACCAGCAGCCATTACGCGTAATTTATTCCGTCCAGGTGTGACCGGCGTTCCTTTTGTTGTCACGTCCGGTGCGGTTCCGGTTTGAACCTGTTGTTTTTGTTTTGTCGCGCGCCTGTGCGGTGAGTCTCTTCAGCTTTTGTTCTCCTCTCTCTCTCTCTCTCTCTCTCTCTCTCTCTCTGTGTGTCTAAAAGATTTACAGCTGTTCAACCATTAATACCTCTGTCCTAGTGCAGTGCTTTTTTTTCTTTTCTTTTTTTTTTGGTTTGTTTGCAGTAGAAATTCTTAATAAAATGTGTCCTATATCTAATCCAGTAACTGCTTTAAAGAAAACTCCACTCTGAGACACGTTCATTATGTTTGTTAATTCCATCCTGGTGCAGACCTCTCGGTCAGTGCTGCCTTTTCATGATTCGTGTGAGAATTGTGTTTTGTGTCCTGCTGTGACGTCACATGAGGAGAAGATTGCTCTGGCTCTTTTCTTGTTTAGGACAAGGAAACGTTCCAATCGATTTCCGATCTTTTTTTTTTTTCTTTTCAGTTACTTTTACACGTATAAAAACGGAAGAGCTTCTCTTCTCCGTCACAACTTTTTCAGCGATCTGCTGTAGAAGTCGTGAAGACGTTGAAACAAATTTTTAAAAAGAGTTTGGAATCAAGAAGTCCAGCGATAGGACGCGGTTGTACATCGTTCCAGGCGAGAATCAGCGCAGGTGGATTAAGATGTAAGAGATGCCTAGGACGAGGGCGCCGATGGTGATATTGGCATAGAAAGACTAAAGCATCGCTGTCTTCAGGAAGACATAGAGAGACGAGGGTCTATGCTGCATTCGTCCTATTTAGGAAAATCGGAATTATGTCAATCTATAAAGTCAATCTATAAAGTTCCCTTGATAGCAACAAGCTAGTCAGCTAATCATGATGAGCGATGTCTATCTTCTAAAAAGATGGAATGTGTTACAAAGCATTTAGCAAAGGAAACGATCTGTTTGATTGATCCAAAGGTTATACTAGTTTTGTTTAATTTGATTTGACTTCCTAAACCACGAGTCGAGAAAGACCCCCGCTTCCTGAGAAGGAAATCCGAACTGAGATTGGGTTTTCTTTATATTTCCCAGTTGGTGTTATTCATGAGCTGCGACTTGACATCAAATACATCATGAATCTCAGGTCGTTGCACAGCATTGTGGGTAATCTAGAAAACAGTAACAAAACTGAACGTAGACCAGCGTGTCAAAGAAATCTGGATTTTTCTACAAGGTGAAGCTAACGACGTGGCGTTGATCATAATTAGTATTATTAAGGTCATAGTGTAGGAGAGCTCTCGCTGGTGTGTGGAAGGGGGCGGAGTCATCATGGAACAGGCCACGCCCATTAGAAGTTTAGGTTTAGGTGAAATCGTTCAGGATCAAATCGGGGTCGAGCCACGCCTGAAAGAATAAATAAGTGCTCCCCCCCTTAAGTGCTTATTTTATCAAATAAATAAATGAAAGTTGGGCTGTTAAAAAAAAATCAAGAAATTTAATCAGTTTTCTAGTAAATATTTATTTTATAAATAATTTATCTTTCCAAATAGTGTTAATTGTTTTAATTCAGCCAATTTTTTAAGGATTTCTTTTTTTTTTATTTTTGTCATATATTAATCAGCAAGTTAAATTTTTTCGCAGTTTTTTTTTTTCCTTCTGTTTTTTCTTTTTTTGTTTTGCTGCCAGCTTGTTAGAAAACCTTTACACCGTGTGCGCATCGTGGAAAAGTTTATATCATTATATCACCGACCCTTATGGTACAGGGTCATCCAGTGCCACGAATAAAACAAGGCGCCAGATCTACCACCCCTGACGGTCTGACGTGAAAGAATTCATCTATTTTCATCTAAAGAATTTATCTATTTATTTATTTATTTATTATTTACAAGAGCCCTGCTGCATTAAACCACACAGAGCTAGTTAAGCAGTTTTTTTTTTTTTTTTTCTCGGATAAGCTTGTATGACAGTGAGTTTGTTTATTGCATTGTTTAGAAGTGCAGAGTTTTGTCTCCAGTACGAGTGTCGTGCCTTTTTAAGCTTTTCATTCGACTCCACCATCTTGATTTGAAATTTTTTTAAAGGTATTTATTCATTATTGCGGCTCGAACCGAATTATTATTTTTTTCCCTCCAGCATGTAAATTTATTTCTCCCTCTCTCAGTGTGCTTTGTGTGTGTGTGTGTGTGTGTGTGTGTTTTCTTCTCCCTTTTTCTTCACCCCATCTTTTATCCCTTTCTCTGGTCTTGCCTTCATCATTTTCAAATTATTTTGTTTGTTTCATTACACACACACACACACACACACACACACACACACACACACACACACACACACAGACGCAGCTGTCGTGGCCAGGCCACAGATTCACCGCACGGCACACTCGACCGTTTTTTTTTTTCTCCCCCCCGCCCCGAGGGAAGAAGGTCATGGGGAAATGAAGCAGCGAGCCGGTGATCATTCCCATATGTCGCCCCGGCAGCACCGAGGGGACTTTGGTGGATCGTTCCTGGCTTTTCCCCTCTTTTTAATCTCGATCACTCACTCACTCGCACTGCCCTCCAATTTAGTCATACGAGGGTTATTTAGGGCGCACACACACACACACACACACACACACACTTAAGCACATGCCCACACACAAAAGTAGCCAGCTTTACTGGCTTGTCAGTGTTCTTTTGTCCGCGCACTGTACAGTGTTTAGCATATTGTGACCTTTATGGTGATGCATTCACGCCTTATTTTTCACTCATGAAGGAAAAGAGTCTTCGCTCCGGCGCTTCCATCCTCACCCTGTTTCCTTTCTCCGTTTAATATTTGTCTTCATTAGTTTCCAGTTCGGTTTTCAACGATTTCTTTGTGACGCAGTCAAACAAACCGCGTGTTTAATTCGGATGTTATTTCTCATAATTAATCTTCTAATTAGTTCAAAGCATTAAAACGAGAGGTTTGTCACGTCGCCCACCCCGGCCGCGGAGTTCACATCTCCCAGTGTAAAGCGGACGTGAATCAGTGCCCGTTTCATGTGAACCCGGCTAGCGATGAAACGAACGAGACGAAATAAGCAACAGCTTCGACTGATCATGTCCGACATGATAATTATTAAAGGATGTTGTGGCGGCCACAGACTCTTCCCCACAGAATGTGCATGCTCAGCTCGCATTCTACATAACCGCTAATGAGAGACAAATCTCCGCTTGTTGTGGTGTACTTGGACAAGCTGGGTTCCTGGGGAATAATTGCTGTAACTAAATGACTGGAATCCAGCTTGTGCGTGACACGCTGCGAGGCCGATCCCCGAGTCGAACCCTACGCCGGCTTTAAGAGTCAAACAGAACACGCCGCGCACCCTAACCCGATTTCCTTTCTTTGCAGTCACCCTGCCGAAGCCGCTGTCCGCACCTTCGTCGTCCGCCTCGTCCTCCTTTTCGTCCTCGCCGTCCAAGCAGACGCGGCGCTCCATGCAGTCTTCGTACCGCTTGCCCACGCCGCTGCCCCCGCTGCCCGTGCGGAAGGGCGTGAGGGGCCGACGACCCAAAAGCGAGACCATCGCACTGCTCAAGGCGCTGGCGGCGTCGTCGGGCGCTCAGAGTCCAGGGGCTCAGATGAGTGTCCCGTCTCCCGAATCCGCCCCACAGCTCATCCCACGCCCTCACAAGAAGAGAGGACCCAAACCAGGCAGCAAGGTGCGTGCAAATGTTACAGGAGAATTTTTAGCAGGGTTTTATCTTGCAGTGTTTTTATTCTTCTTTATACCAAAGTAGTTTGTCAAAGATTTTGTATATACATTTTTTTAAATGCAGTTAACAATTGTAAGCTGTTTTTTTTGTTGTTGTTTAAACAAGCTGTTATTACTTATGTTCTAGCAGATGTAGTCAAAATAGTCAAAAAACACAAGGTGTCATACTGTCTATAGACCTACACAAGTCTGAATCCCAGATCCCTCTCTAACCCCTGATTAAGGGCACTACTTGGTGTGTGGAAGAAAGAATTGGACACTCTTATCATTATGCTATTTGGGATTCAACCACAAAACAGTTAACTAGAAGGCCTGGAATGTCGGAATTAGTTGACATTAGTGGTAATCACTTTATGATGACAAGTCAAACTTCTTTATGACCTTCTTCATCCATTTTCATCTTTCTCTTTTGAATAAGTTACAAAGTCATGTAAGAACGGAACTACCCGTTGCTGTGTCACTGTTTTATCTGTGTGACAAAAGCATCAGATATTCAATAGCAGTGTTGGGGGACGATAAAGTGACTAATTACATTTCAAAATTACTGTCTTTAAAAAGTAATCAGTTACGTTACAGCGTTACTTTCTGATAAAAGTAACTAGTTCGAGTACTTTTCCATTGCAGAAAATGAAAACTCCTTTGTGATTCCTCATGCATGTTGTTTAAGTCAAGACCTTTATAATTATTCTACCATCATCACTCAGCGAAGTTTAACCCATAATCTGTTAACTACTAATACCCCTATCTCGCCTACGCGGTTTTGCTAGGTTTCCATCTTTCCGCGCATCTGTCCTAGCATACTTAAACCGCATAGGTGAGATAGAACAGCAGGAATAACAGAGGGGGGCGGGTTATTGGGGGCGGGGCTTGTAGGATGACTTTCACATACACACACTAAGCGATTGGGAATGACTTCTGTCTGGCTCACGGATTACATCATTTGTCTGAGTAACGGATTACATTTTTGAAAAAGTAACTAACGCGGACCTAACGCGTCAGATTACTCGTTACATCAAAAAGTAATCCAAGTACTCTAACTTACTTTGTAACACTGTTCATCAGGTAATCAGGTAATGTTTTTTGTTTTGTTTTTTTGGCTCTGAAATGAAAACCTTGAACATATTCATAAATAAAAATACACAGTATATGTGTGAAAAAGAAATGTTCTGTTTCCTTATGGAATAACAACTATATATACGGTACGCGCCAAAATATACAGTACTGAGATGAAAAGACGAACAATATCACCTTGTCATCATCTGTAAGTTTCTTTCTCTGGACCACACACACTATTAGCATGTTGATTGACCACGGTATGTGTGCAGTGTACAGTAGGTGTTAGAAGTGGTGCATACCGTATTCACATTGAGGTGTGAAGCCCATACTGTTGTTTTGTCAATTGATCACTTAAAGAGGATGTTCTCAGCCATATATAAACATATATAAACTGTGTGTGTGTGTGTTCAGAGGAAACCCAAACTCCTGCAGAGCTCCATGTCAGCACCAGCAGGTTCAGACTCTAGACTGATGTCGTCTCAGTTGTCCAGGGACGGCCTGTCTCCTCTAAGCTCTCCATCCTCCGTGATGTCCACAGGTAAACACACAGCCGGCTCAGTTAAACCAACCCTATCTCTCTCTCTCTCTCTCTCTCTCTCTCGCTCTATCTCGCTCTCTCTTTAATTAAAATACTAATTCGGCACATAATTACACAGCCGGTGACATACAGTTTGCTTTCGGGAAAGAAAAGGAAGTAGTGGAATTCCTATTTGTAAACAGAGAGCGGAATAAAGGCACTTTAAAACAATAACCTCAGACAGAACGGTGTGATGCATTTCCATACCGAAGTTGATTATTTTCTAATAAAAGCGCAGCAGTGTGTTAATCCTCTTACTCCACACAAAGGAATTTATTTAAGGCCCGGCAACACGGCATGTCGCTGTTTGCTTCTCTTTTTTCCTTGTTTTTTTTAACCATCTCTTCACTTCTCAACAAGCTCTTCACTTCTGTCTTTTCCGCCGTGTCTCCCCAGTATGCGTGTACGTGAATAAGCACGGGAACTGCGGCCCTCACCTGGACCGTAAGCAGGTGCAGCGGCTGCCGGATCACTTCGGACCCGAGGCGGTGAACCTGGTGCTTCAGCAGACGGTGCAGGCGTGCCTGGACTGCGCCTATCAGCCCAAAGTGCTTCTGGGATGCCTGCAGAGTCAGCCAGACGGTGGAGAAGTGGTGCGAGGTAACTCTCCGGGCTTTTATTCAACCCCTTTTTATTATATTATTTACCCTCAGTTCCTGTACCGAACCTGTGACGCCAGGCGGGTCCGTCATGCATTTACATTTAAAGATGTTTTTTTATGAATAAATTCAATTCTCTTTGAGCAGTAGGTGTGTATTCTTAGGGTTCTTCATCACAAGGAAGAGAAACGTGAGGTAAATTTTTAGAGCATGGTTACATTTTTAGGATCTCGAGCTGCGCTGCTTGCGAAAGCTTTAATCATGAAGACACAATGAAATGTCCAGCGTACTGAGATTAGATCCACGAGCCGGTTTTATATCTCGTAGCGATATCTGAGGCTAAATCTAACTACAGCTCTGTACTCGTATTAATGAGTGTGATGAATTTACAGGACCTACAAGGCCTGGCCACATCTTATTTAACGGAGCTTGTTATACCTCGTAACTCTGGCAGAGCGCTCCGATCATCCAGTCAAGTTTGGCAATCGGGCGTTTGCTGTAGCGGCTCCCGAACTACGGAATTCGTTAGCGCTTGAAATTGGATTGGAAGTAAAAACGCACTTATTTACACTAGCTCTTAGTTTCAGTATCGTTCAGACGATATGTTTCTTTTATTTATAATAACATTCTGTTTTTATTTTTTTTAAGTTCCTTTTTTTTTAATGGGGGGGGGGATTTTACCTGATTTTCTCCCTACTTTGGTCGGATCCAATTCCTCCCCGTCACTAGGGGGCTCCTGCATTAAGGCTACTACTACCACTCAATCAGGAGGGCCGAAGTGACGCCAGCCGACCGCATCTTTTAGAAATGCTCGCTCACGCTATTGGGCGTGATTAATATGGGAACACTAAGCACCTCTCATCCCGCCCCTCCGAGAGAGCTCGACCAATCAGCTCTCTCTAGACCCCCGGTTGCGAGACGTTACAGCATCACCCAGGAATCGAACTTGCGATCTCCAGATGATTTCTATGTTTTCTAAACTTTCTGTTTATACAGTTTCCTATAGATTGTCCGTGTTTGTTCTTATTTTAAAAGCTTGTGTTGATTTAGTATTTTTTATTTATATTCTTATTTATCTTATTGTCTTATTTTATTTGTTTCCGTAAAGCACCACAGTCAACTTGAAGTTGTTAACAATTGCTATATAAATAAATGACTGATTGATGGATTGAATTCAAGTGGTTGTGTCTGGGTTCGTGTTCCAGTGCGGACGGACGGAGGGACGCGGATGGTGAAGCTGCCGTCAGCATCCAGCGCCGCCTTCGTCCTGCGTTTCCTGGAGAAAGTGTGCCGACACCTGCAGTGCGACAACCTGTTCAGCAGCCAGCCGTTCAGTCCCTACAGCAGCTACGACAGGAGCAAGTCAGGTGTGGACGCTCACACATTCTCACACACTCTCACACACATGTGATAGATCTATTATGTATTACTCTAACCTGGGCTGCCTTTACTCCCTTGCGTGCAGTGAAAGAGGAGATGTCAGAGGCTCCGGCGCTAAACCGAGGAGTGAAGCGAATCTCCCGGGACTCTCCGCCTTACTCCGCGCCCCTCTCCCCCAAGATCCTCCACACGGATACACACCCCTCCGAAGGTACTGGCTCGAATGTGTGTGTGTGTGTGTGATACGTGTTACGGAACTCATTTCTTATTGTAGAAGTACAACGTAATATAGTAAAATTTCACTCTTTTATGTGTGTGTGTGTGTAGCTGAGACCCTGCCTCCAGAAGAAAACGGTTTATTGAAGGAGCAGCGCTTCATGGACTCCGCCTCCAACTCCATGACACCCCGCCCGCAGACGCTACGAAGCACCTCCGAATACCAGTCGCAACCCGGCAGTCCGTATTACCACGGCAACGGGCCTCCCTTGCGCCGCCACGCCTCCAACCCTCCCACGCGCGCGCACAGAAGAGTAGAAGGTGTGTGTCCGAGCATCAGATCAGAATCAACACAATTAATTAATGCTGTGGATGCCGTTTAAGCCACGCCTCCTTCTATAAGCGCAGAGACCACGCCCACTTCTCACCTTTTTTTAAATTTTTTTAAATACACAAACATGTCTAGGATACAAAGTTAAAATAAGAAAGTGACCCGTAGTCCCAAGTGTGTGTGTGTGTGTGTCACACCACTTTCAAACGAAATGCTTCCATGCATGCGGGTTACTTTTTAAATCTCAGCATAAATACGCAGTAGCATCTCACACACACACACACACACACACACACAGAGACACACATGCACTGACACTTGAAAGGTTCGTGCAAGGCAGGAGTGAGTGCATTAGAATAATCTCATTCGCTTTGCTGCAGATGAAACGTGCTCTCAGCCTCTCGGCTCACGTCCCCTGGAGGAGCCGAGTTTCAACCCGGAGCTTCGATCTGTCCGTCTGTGTGTGCACGCGCATGTGTGTGTGTGTGTGTGTGGTGACACGTTATATAGTCGTATGTTCTGGTACAGGGTGCCGCAGGAATGGTGGTGTACCCGTCTGTTATTTGTGCTTTAAAGATAAACGCCTAATTGATTAGACACAGTGGTGACATTAAACAAATTCCTCCCAGAGATGTATTCTGATGTTCTCTCTCTCTATCTGTCTCTCTCTCTCTTTAGCTGCCAGCTCCACTACAGGTCCAGATGCAGCAGCAGCAGCAGAATGCGAGACTCCCAGAATTCCAAGCGGTAGAAGTCCTTCTTCCTGGTCCATAGAGGAAGTGATGCAGTTCGTGCGTGACGCGGACCCGACGGCGTTGGCGCCGCATGCTGAGCTGTTCCGAAAGCATGTACGTCTTCCCTCATCCTTCATTCGCCTCTTTCTTTTGAACCCAAAAATTTTAATCCATTTAAATACTAAAGCATTTGCATTCACATCACATAATAAACCCCCAGGGATTTAAAATCTCTCAAGTATTGCTTGAATAATATGTTTTAGATGAGTTTTTTTTTTGTTTGGTTTGGTTCGGTTTCCTCCCCGCCTTCCATTCAAGCATCGAGAGCGGTCTCTGTTGCAGTCCGCCAGTTTATCACTTTTATAAAACGATTGCAAGTATACGTGAAAATAAAATAAGATTTGTCAAATAAGCAAAACCTCAAAAGTTAAACTTCTTTCTGATCTTTACCACTAAGCACATTTTTGGGAGAACTGAGCTGGTATTTAAACAGTGACGAGTGTTCCTGCTGCTTTTAGCTAATGTCATCAGAGAGACACAAAGACAAACAGAGAGCGACAGATAGAAGAAAGACATGCCTGCCGAGCGAGGACATGCGTCATCAGTGTTTAGACTTCACCTGGCAGCGTCCCCCTAAAACAGAGCCGGTCTCTGGACAACATCACGTCTGCATCTTACACACACACACACACACACACAAACACACATATTTAATCCTCCCGCTGTCTTTCACACACCAGAACCCTGAGGCTGCATCAGGTTACGCTTCACTCTGCTGTCTTGTTTCTTCTTAATGTCTAGTTAAGGACTAGTATCGGAGCACATGGTCTGGTGCCAGATGGTTGCTCGACTCACGTCACACGCCGTTATTACCTTCTAAGTTGGTTACACGTTAGCTACGGAATGATATGAGGTATTAACAGTGTGCTTTTAATAATCACTATGACTACACTATGAGCTGTGGCCGAAGTGTCCATGAGAGTTCTGCGCACTTAAAAAACTGTCCACGATTTCCCTGCAAAGTACCTCATACCTCTCGCAATTCGCTATGAATCGTCAAAACTGGTTAAATACTACTACCAGTGACCTGGATACGTGTCCTAATGGTGTATAGTGGTGCATAATAGTACATAATGGTGAATAGTGATATATAATGGTATATAATGGTACGTAATAGTGTATAGTGGTGCATGATGGTGTACAGTGGTACATAATGGTGCATAATGGTACGTAGTGGTGCATAATGGTGAATAGTGATATATAATGGTGTATAATGGTACATAATGGTGAATAGTGGTACATTATGGTGTATAGTGGTACATAGTGGTGCAAAATGGTATATAGTGGTGCATAATGGTGAATAGTGATATATAATGGTATATAATAGTACATAATAGTGTATAGTGGTGCATGATGGTGTACAGTGGTACATAATGGTGTATAGTGGTACATAGTGGTGCATAATGGTGTATAGTGGTGCATAATGGTGAATAGTGATATATAATGCTGTATAATGGTACATAATGGTGAATAGTAATATATATTGGTGTATAGTGGTGCATAATGGCGTACAGTGGTACATAATGGTACATTATGGTGAATAATGATATATAATGGTATATAATGGTACATAATAGTGTATAGTGGTGCATAATGGTGTATAGTGGTACATAGTGGTGCATAATAGTGTATCGTAGGGTCTGATGTGCGTAATGGTGTGTAATGGTAGAGTAGGATGTCTGTAGTGGTATATAATGTTATATAGTGGTACATTATGGTGTATAGTGGTAAGTAATGGTGTATAATACAGTATGATGTATATAGTGGTGTATACTTGTGTATAATGTGTATAGTAGGGTATGGTGTGTATAGTGCTGTATAGTAATAGTAGAAGTTTCCGTTTAATGTATTCCATATACTGGCGTATAGGGGGTGTATAACAGGGTATAACGATGGATAATGGTGTACAATTGTGTATAGTGGTTTATAATATTATAATGGTATAAGTGTATAATGGTATATAATGCTTGTAAACCTTCATATTTAAATGAGTTTCCAGGTCACATGGGCTAAAATAATGTTCTGTACTATTCTCTCGAGTCACTAACACTCCCTTCCTCTTCCTCTTCCCCCCCCCCGGTTCTGTGCAGGAGATTGACGGTAAAGCCCTGATGCTTCTGAGGAGCGACATGGTGATGAAGTACATGGGCCTGAAGCTCGGCCCCGCCCTCAAACTCTGCTACCACATCGAGAGACTCAAACAGGGCAAGCAGTGAGAGGATTAAACACACACATAAGCACACATACACCGCATACACACACAGTACAGGATTAAAAGCAGGCTTATATAGGTACAGTACTGGTCAGGTTTACAGTACTCGATAAGACTCAGTATTGGGTTGAGCTCAGAAGTACTGAATTAGATTTAAAAAGACTGGATGAAGCACAGTGCCGGACAGAGCTAAACGACACGGAGTCACGGACGAGTGCTGCTTTTCATCCGAACAAGGCAGCAGACAAGACAACAAGGCATGACGGACAACAGACTCACGTCAGGAGTAAACTCTGGGATGGACACAGCGAGAGATCCGGGCAGCAATAAAAACAGACACACACTACCTGCCACTGAGAGAGCGAACGCACGTGTGAGAGAAAGTGAAAAGTGATGCAGAATTGGACTCCGTAGATCTGCACATATTGCTTATTTTCTCACAAACAGGTCTACTGGCAGTCCTCGTCCACCGCGCAGAGCCACCACCGGACTGATATTGTTTTACGTCGCTCTCTCTCGGTGTGTGGTTCGGCCACGAGGGTACCAGGCGCAAGCAAAACCCATCTGTCACATATATGTGCATCTTCCTGTCCTATTCTTTTTTTTTTTTTTTATGTTTTTGTTCCACTCTGTCTTATAGTTCTGTTTTTTTGTCTTTTCTTTTTTTCGCTTCAATCCTCAGCCGGTTCGGATCTGCAAGAAAGCCGTCTTTTAAACCCCCCCACCACTCCCTCTCCTCCCCCCTCCTTAAAGATGTCTGTATTTCGCACCGGTGTGATGTCATAATGTGACGAACACATTTCTTCTCCCTACCTCCTGGCTGCGATAGAGACAGTCCACTCCTGCGAGAAACCAAACAGCACGTCAAATCTCCGTTGTTTTTTTTTCTTTATTTTTTTTTCCTTCTTTTTAATCATTTTTTATTTTAGTGATACGGTTGCCGTGCTGCATGCTTGTATTTATACTTTCCAGTGTCTAGCGTGGGGTAGCCGATCATAAATCAGCCCCCAGCTCCAACCTCTTACACAGCTTACCAAATCCCAGTATATGTCGTATAAGGCAGAAATCAAATCTATGTATTTTGAAGTAGGAAAACATTGAACTGGATCAGTTGTAAATGATTTGCTTAATATGCATCCGAATGAGTCGTATTTTATTAATAACTGTAAGTCACATTTCCACCTGGGACGGTGGATATAAATATGAGTATAATGTTCCTCATGTCATTTTCAAGCTTCCTGAAGTAGTTTTTTTTTGTTTTTTTGTTTTGGATGCACAAGGCTGAGTCCGCGATGACATTTTGGTATCAGGTGTTAAGTGAAACGTATATACGTACACAATAGTATACAGTGCAGATATAGTTTTACAGGATGTTTTTATATTGAAAAGCAGAACATTTTTCAGGAAAAAAAGAAAAACTTGTGTGCAGATGAGCAGAACTTTCACTCTAGACACCAAACCAATACATTAAAACATCGACTGATCAATACTCACAGATGTCAGGATGTTTTTGTGAAAGCAGCCTGGTGTATCTAAAACTTTTTTTTATTTAATTTTTTTCCTCCAATGTGTGTGTATCGTCTGCCTTCATGAAATATCCTTAATATAATTTTATCCCTATGTATAAATGTGTGAGTGGCGGTTTGGGAAAACCCACCTGATCCAGCTGTGGATAATTAATTCTGGCCAACGATACAAAGGGCATAAACATTTTTTTGACAGAAATGAGGTGGAAATGTTTTAATGTATGTCTTTTTCTATCTATTTTTAGGATCTTGTCGTAACAAACAATTTCTTTGCCTAAAATTGTCGGAAACCCTTTCCAGGGTGCCAATATTTTGGTTTGTAAAACTGCTGGTTTCTCTGCTCAGATAAAATAATTCAGTTGTTTTTTTTTCTGATAGAAAACCCAGTTCAGTTGATGGGAAGAAAAACTACTCTTGGTTCCTGTGACTTTGACTTTATGCTGCTTTTATAACTTGTTAATCTTTTTTTTATTTTTTGTGAACCTTCAAAACCGTCGAGTAGAACTTTTTTATCGTTTATTCTCTGACATATGGACAATGTTTCTCTCTCTCTTTCTCTGTCTGCCTGCCTGCAAGGATTTCGAATTGTTGCACAGTCATGTACGTACTGTAGAGCCTCATTTATTTAGTTTGTAATCAGTAACAGAACAGACTGGAACAGGTCACAGATTTCAACTGTTCTGTTATCCAGACATTAAAAACATTCTGATTTTACTCCAGCCTGTGAGAAACATTGCTGTTTGATCACGTGAAGGGTTTTCCCAGGCCGTCACAAAGGAGCGTTATGAGTTGTACTTGTTTTAGGACTTTTTTTTTTTCCGTTATAATAATCCTTGTTCCGGTAAAATCTTCCTTGTGTCCAAAGATTTGCATGAACATTTCTTTTCTTTTTAAATAATGTATATTCTTATTGCGCAGCTGGGATCATTGAAATCCTGTTTTTTTTTTCTTTTCCTTTTTTTTTTCCTCTCTGTCTGGTCCGTTTTTGCAGGTTCACCTCCTGCCGTGTTTCTCACCTCCTCCAACAATGAAGACCACATTTTTTAAGGGATGTGTTTTATATCGAGGTGTCAGAGATGCTTCATGGCTGTGGAATGCTGGTGAAAAAAAAGTAATCCACTCATCAGATTTTTTTTTTTTTTTTTTTTGGTCAGCAAAAAAAAAAAAAAAGGGATCACAGCGTGACACAGGGTTCATCAGTGTATTATGGGTTTCACCATAAAATGCAGCAGCAGCAGGAATGTACATGTTTTTTTGTAGAAACAGAAATATTTTAAACTGAACATATTGTATATGAAAGTAGAAAATGTGAAGCCCTCGGGATGGACCGGGGCTGCCGTCGTCAAAAGTCTATCTTGTACTGCCTTCGATACTTTATACTGCGCTTTCAACGATGATTTGTCCGTTGCTTTCCTTTTCTGAGATCTCTCAGGTTTTTAGTAGACTTTGTTTGAAATCAGCTTTTGTAATGTAGCATCAGTCCGTTTTCACTGTTTAGCCTCCGCTTTTTCTTCCTTTCTTACTTTCTTTCGTAAAAATTCCTGTGCCATAGTTAACTAATTCACTATGCTATTTTTCAAAAAAAAAAAAAAAACAAGCAAAAAAAAATTAATAATAAGAAGAAAGACAACACATTGTGTAGAAAATGCGAAAGAAGCTGAAACACTTGTTCGGATGTGAATAGACATTTTTAATGTTACATTTTTAAAAGTAATGCACCCTTCACGTACACGTTTTTTTTTTCCACATTTTAAATGATACAAATAAGAATAAATAAATAATTTAAAAACATGGCCGTCTTCGATCTTTTTTTTATTTTATTTATATCTTTAACACCTTGCTCCATTATTTACAAAACATATTAAAAAAGGAACCAAAAAACCTCATGTACAGTCTTTTGAGTAGGAAGGACAGGTTCACATCATAAACTCAGGTTTTTCCCTCATACACTCGCTCTCTCTCTCTCACACACACACACACACTCAAGACATACAATAAGAAGGATTCAGTGTTTGTGCAATAGTTGCGTGTTTTCTCCCCAACGTAGGTGCACGCTGATTTCACACGGTACAGATCTACAGCTACTTAACACTGATGAGTTTCAACAGCGTAATAAAATCCCCCAAGAAAGAACATTTTTATATGGTACACTGTATAAAATCACTGTGTCTGATCGTATGAGGAAATCTAATAATCGTTAAATAGTTGTTTAATATCTGGCGGCAATTTTAAGCTACTTCTGTGCTAGGATTAAACTTTAAATAAATTCATATTTTGCAGTGAAGAGAACATTCAGATCAAGGTTATAATACACATCGTTAATTCTTTATTAAAAAGATTTTTTCTGGAAGGCCGTGGATAAGAGATTCAGCTTTGAGCTGCTTTCACAAATAAAAGCACTCCAGCGCTCTGAACATGCCGAAAGACTGAAGGTCAAGCGTTCCTCCTCCCCGCTGCCGTAGAGGAACGAAAACACACTGCGAGGCAGGCGTAATTACCCCGTGCTGCGTTCAAGAACCTGGCGTACGACTTCATATAGAGAGAGCCGTTCATTTACGATATTGAATTACAGATTGCGGGTCGAGTTTCGGGAGAAAAAAATGGCCTCGCTCAGCTTCAAAGTGCGCTTTTTGATGTCATGTCTAGTTAGGAGCTTTTCGGCTCGTTGGGCGTTCCTGTGGCTTCGACTAAATTAGTGTTGTGTGTGAATCCGAGCGGCGCAGACCAAATCCAAAGATCTGCTAAGCCTTTTAAGCTAGCACGGCCTAGTGGAAAAACAATAGCCGAGGCACGTGGTCGATTCTGTTTTGGCTGTTTTTTCTATCTTTTAAGGGTGATTTTTTTTTTTTTTTATCCTTCATCTCCCGCCTTCTGACTGCTTTTTAAAAAAAAAAAAATCCTTCATTCCTTTCGGCTTGTTCAAACATAAATAAAAAGTAACCATGCTTGCGTTAAGGCAGGGTTTCCCAATGCTGCTTTAGACATCAATTCTGTCTTTAGACAGATTAAGGTTTCGCTGATCTCACACACACACACACACACACCTGACTCAACACATCAACACGTAAATCAAGCCCTTTGCAAGGTTAAATTGTGTGTGTTAGAGCAGGAAAGCACTAAAATGTGCAATGCAGTGTATACTGGGAAACAGTGAGGTGGATGTGGATGAAGATTAGCCACTAAGGGTGAATTAACACAGTGAATTTTAGAGCAGCAACGCCCTCCTCGTCGTCACCACACACAACTCCAGTAAGAGTACTGACAACCGAACCACAGTTGGAACAACACATGTCCTACTATGCATATGCAACCAAACACAAATACGTTGAAATGAATTAATAAAGTGTTCTAAACAGATATAAATACAGATATGATTAGGAGAAGGGGCTGCGATCACCAAGTGGTCAGGTATGAAGGTGTTGCTGTGACCGTGAGACCTGAGAGAGGGCTAAAATCATATATGTTTTATGTCTTCCGATCTAAAAAACTCAGAGAGACTACCTTAAAGTTGTTCCACACACACACACACACACACACACAAGGCCGGATGCAACGGAGGGGGAGCGCAATATAAAACACAAAACAACTTGATTTACTGGTTGTCATCTTCATAGGGGTTCTTTACAACAAAACTAAAAGCTAATGGCGCAATAAGTACGCCTCCAAGTTTTAGAAGTTGTAATAACAAACAAGTTTAGATAATAATACCAGTTAAGCCTGTAATGATGAATGCAGGACTGCGGTTATAAGGGTTCATAAAATCGTTTCGAAAAGGAATAACAAAAAAAAAAAAAGTCAGTACAAAGATCATTAATAACCCTCTTTAAATTGCATTTACTGTCTTGTGTGCAAGCCCCTGGTGATTATTTTGTTCTAATTGAGATGGGTGGGAAGTGTGTGTGTGTGTGTGTGTGTTTCCCTACCCCCTTGCTCACCCTCCCCCAGAAACAAAGATGAAAACCGCGCTTTGTTGCCACTGACGACCATTTCTGCCGATCGTCAAACTTAATGAAAAAGGGACTTTTCGCTTTGGCAAGTCATTATTAGCTCGCTGTGCTAACCGCTAGTCCTCCCCCCATTAAAAGCAGATGTCCTGCTTAGCCAATCCACTGATTAATACAGTGATTATCGGTTAACGGGGCAATGCACGGAGGTTGCGCAGTACCCCGAGTGAATCCGGAAATCTTTTCGGACAAAGTTCGTTTTGGAAACGGAAACCTGGGGAATGTCCTGTACTTGGCCATGAACTTACAGTAAACAGCGTTTGGTATGAGGTGGAACAGACAGAGACGAATTTAAATCGGTCACATTGTGTTTGTATGAGGAATACAGAACTGATTTCACTCTGGCAGCTGGCACAGTCTCTAAACTGAGCTTATGCATATTAATGGACGTTTAGATTAGAGAATTCATGAATAATTCATCGGGATGTGTGAGCGAAATCAAAATGCATAGCAGAGGGGCAGATTTGGGGGAAATTAAATGCGGAGAAAGCGAGTGATTTGCTCAGTAGTGTTGGGAGTCTATCATTTTCAGCTCTTTGTGTATTTTATTTCTTGTGGACTTAGCCACTTATACAATCTCTATGATCACTTTATAATGAATGGATCAAATGCCAACCAGGCAAAGCAGACAGCTTTCCCCTAAATATTTCTGGACAGCTTAGACAGTGTCTAAGCCTCGTTTCTGCCAGAAATGCATTTAACATCAACGAACCCTAATTCCTTGCGCTCCCTCTCTCCCTTCTTCCTTCTAGCTTTTGAATCCACTGTATTTCAGTCATTCAGCCTCCATCCAACAGGCATCCCTTTGCTTCATCAACATCAGAGTGCTTGCTATTTCCTGGGCAGAAAGGCAGCCAGACGCTGCTTCTTTAATGGTAGAATGTGGATCTCCTGGGAGCTGACCTTCTTCAGTTTAATCGCTCGGTTTTTGGGGATTTTTTTAAGTGTGTCATTGGGGTCTCCCCGCTGCTCTCCTTGTGATCTAGGCAGGGCAGCATAAGCCCCTTGACTGGCGTCACACTTAATAGAAAAATTCTTTGTGGAGACGCCTGACAGACCTTTGAGTTTGCCACAAAAGATTGCAGGCATAGCGTCCTTCACGGATACAATAACCTTGGCTGTCTGTGAAGTGCTAACGATTTCAATGTTGCCACTGCTTCCAAGGGCACCGTCATGTACTGTACTGGTGACTGAGCCACTGCTGCCGCTGTCTACCACCCACTTGTGCTGCCGACTAAACTCTAGAGACGCTAAACCACTGAGCAGTTTGGAGTCCAGTTTGGGAGTGCAATCTACCGGTCGCAACACCCCCAGAGCCAAAGCACCATTACAGACATCCTCTCCAGAGATGCAGGTTCTCTCTCTGTCAGGTGGTGGTGGCCCATAGACACTACATGACTGAATGCATGTCTTTCTATCACTGGTTACTGACAGATCAAGTACACTGTCTTGCTGAACAGGTTGGATGTTCTGTGAAGTGCCACTGTACAGTGGTTGAGATTGAGGGGCCCTGACAGACAAGTCTAGCACCTCCCCATCTGTCACCATTGGGGATAAACTAGAGTAAAGGGGTGATTGTTGAACTGCCATGTCCTTGATGGGCGTCACTACAGGAGGACAGAAATCATGAGCGGAAGTCTGAGTGCTCTTACTTGACATGCGTGCAGGTTTAGAGGGTTCGCTGTCCACCCTAGTATCCTTACAAGTCGAGACTGGGACTGGAATGGGAATTGGGATTGGAAGTGGAACTGGCAGGGGAATGACAACTGGATACGGGACTAGCAAAGTGGCTGGAGGCACTAGTGGGGCAAGTGGAGAGCTATATGGGTGTGTTAGTGGTGGAGGGGGGAGAAAAGCAGACGAAAAAGGGTCTACTTGTGGGGAAGTCGCTGGGTGGCAAGTAGGAGAGGTATTACCTTGGCTAGGAAAAAGATCCTGCAAGATGCCTGCAAAATTTGGGTTCTGGAGAAGAGTAAGCAGACTGGCATCTAGGACTGGACCAATACCTTTCTGGTCCAGAGAAGATGGAGGCCCAAGAGCGACTGAAGGGTTCTGGCACAATATGTTGTTCTGTAGTGAGAGTGCTGGGAAAGTGGCAGTCTGCTGAAGGAGCTGTGGGTTCAGGTGCTGCAGGACCTGCTGCTCTAAAACCAGGGGTAGGGACAGGGGACCTTGGCTGGTCATCAAGTATGGCGTTGTACCAGCCTGCCCAACTTGAGCAGCTGCTGTACCTGCTAAGATTGGTAGCACAACTGGACTCTCGCCTAAACAGATGGGCTGAAGAACTGTGGTTGCCACTTTAAGAGAAACCCCTCCAGGAGATTCTGTATTGGGGGCAACAACGGGAGCTGTCTGTATAGTCAACAGTGGAGAGACAGACCTCTTCGAGATGGTAGGAGAACTAACATTCCATGTCTCATTGGGGATTACTGGACTGGTCTCGCTCTCAAGTTTGCCAATGTTGTCAACTCCTCCACCTGTGCTATTGCAGACTTCCTGAGGGTTTGCCATCTCTGCTGGGTCTTTATACGGGTGGTCCATCACCTCTTTTTTTTTTTCTTTTTTTTCAGCCTCCTTCAGGTACCGTTGGCATAAAACTTCATACCAATATTTCCATATTTTGGAGAGATTTCTGGTGACCAACCCTGTAAATTCAGAAGGAAGAAAAAAAAGTATTAGAAAATAGCATTGATTAATATTAAGTAAGGCAAGGTTTTTGGAATTATAAGTTGTTCATTCAAGTTGTCCAAATAAAGGTTTGACGAAACCTTAACCCCAATTAACAGCCAGAAATCGAATCCTCAACCCTGGAGGTGTAAGGCTACGGTGCTAACCATTACACCACCATGTGCCACTTTAATGGGGTGGCAAACATAGGGTCAAATTTTCATCTCTCAATAATTAAAAAGCCAAATTCAACCCTAGAAATCCAATGTTCCGATATATATAATTAAGTGTAAACAGACCATTTGGCACAAACCATAAAAACAGGTTTAAACTAAATGCTTCTATGACAAATTCTTAACTAGAAAAAATATGTGAAGCCTTAATCTAATTAGGCGGCTCTAATTTGCACTCCAAAACTTGAACATCTGTGCTTTTGCTGCAAAGAGCTGTAAAATTTGTGATATTACTGCAGCAGAGAGGAAACATGGACACAGGCAGGGTACAACATGAGAGACAAACACACCAAGGGACAGTCTAAACAGATCAGGAATGCATCCATGAACGAAATAGCTTCGATTGCCCAGGAGGAAGAAAAGAGGGAGGAATTTGATGAAATTAACTCGGAGAGCCTCGGTTTATTTGTTTATGAGCCAGACAGTGTGGAGTTTATTACAGAAAATGCTGGCAGCACTCTAAAGTAAACCTCCATTTGGCAAGTCTGGAGAGGGAAAGTGTAGAGATGCAGATAGAGAGCAAGAGGAAGAGACAGGGAGGACGAGGCAGAGGAAAAGCAGAGATATTATTTTTTTTAAAAGGCAAATCAGAGAGTGATGGAAAGTCATTGGTTGAAAGGTCAAGCTCAGGGCATGAGCTGCTTAACAGGCAAATGTTTCATTACAGCGCTGAGACTTCCTTTATAAGCACAGGCTGTACGAATTCAAAAACTATAAAGAGCTGTAGTGAACTTGCAGTGGACAGGATGAAAATGTACCTGGAAATACAAACTGATTGGAAACCAGCCTGAAAGGATGTGGGCTTCTAGCTTCACATGAATCAAAGAGGAAGCACGTGTTCGCCTTCTCAGTTGGTAGCTGTCATGGTGAGAGTTGGCTGGTGTTAGGGAATTGGCAGATGGCCAAATTGTTTTGGGGGTGAAGGTACTTGTAAATTTAATTGTTCAATTTCCAAATCATTACATGTGAAGCGAAAACCATACGCTCGTGGAAACAATCTACAGTTGTAAAAAGTATCACAGTCTTTATTTACATTACATCAGCCCATAGTCGTGTGCGCTTTTCACTGTGCTTGCCGTCTCTCCTCTGAGGTTTGTCTTTAATTTAACATCAATCTCGGTCCTTAAACTGTGCGTGCCGGACAGCTACATGATGTCACCGAGAACTCCGCCTGCTTGTTTAAGACTTTGTAATACAAACACTCGCTTCGAGTGCTTTACCCAGCTCATGAATCTTACTTTAGGGTGCAAAATCTGGGAGACATCCTGCCAAACGGCTAAGACATAAATCCTGAACAAAGAAGAAAAGTCAATAAATTATGATCCATAGTTGGAAAGCCAACAATCTAGACTGCCAGCTTTGTTCAATGATTTATACTTGTAGATGTTTTATTCCAGCTGGCATCATTGTATTGAGATTAAAATGGTCAGATGGCGGATCTTTCCGCTTGATAAAGCTCATATACACCATCTACTGCTACAATTACTGTTATTCATATACAGTACTGTACATCAGCAGATGTCATACATGGCATGGAAAGGGTCCTGAACTGACAGAGAACACGTATAGGGACCATGTCTGATTAGTGGTAATAATATTAATAATAATAATAATAATAATAATTGCCTACATTTTTTTTCCCACTTTGCAAGTCAAAGTCTATGTCAATTAATAACTAAAACCCGGTGATTATACTGTGACATAGTCTGTTATATGTAAGGGCTTAAACACTTGTAGGTGGGCTGTTAAAGAAAAATAAATCACGACAGGGTGATGTGACTTGACTTGAAGTAGATCGATTTTCACCAGCCAGAAGGTTATTAATTTTCTTTTTTGTCACTCTTGGACATGCCAATTTTTTTTTTTTTTAACTAATAAAACAAGTCTAATTATATTTACATTGAATGTGTAAGTATGTAGTGGGTAAAAAAAGTCACCCCCTTTAAAATAATTCCATTTTGTTGTTTTGCAGCCTGAAATTAAGATGGACACATAAAAAGTATTTTTTAAATTGCCTATTAAATTTTTTAAATTGCCTATTAAAAATGACATGTAGACTCTCACTCCTCTTTGCAGAACTGAGTTAAATTTGATGGTGACCGTTTGTGGACATTCCACAGATTTTCAACAGGGTTTAAGCCTGGGCTCTGACTAAGTCATGCAAGGACATTCACCTTTTTATCCTTCAACCACTATATGGTGAGTTTTGCTGTGTGTTTTGTTGTCATTTTCATGTTGGAAGGTGAAGCTCTTCCTATTACTTTCTGGCAGAGGGCAGCAGGTTTTCCTTAAGAATTTTGACAGTATTTTCCCCTATCAATTTTCCTTGTATCCTAACAAGTGCTCTAGTCCCTGCTGCAGAGAAACCCTACCATAAAAGGATATTGCCACTTTCATGCCTTTCTGTATAAATGGTGTTATTTGGATGATGAGCTGAATTGGATTTGAGTCAGACATATCATTTGGTTGTTGTGGCCAAATAATTCAATTTTAGTCTCATCTGACCAACTGTGTTTTTGCCAAGCTCAGATGTGACTGAATGTAGCATTTCTTGAGAAGTGGCTTTTCTCTTCCCATAAAAGCCACATTTGTGGACATTTTTTTAATATTGTTGTCAAATGCATACAATGCCCACTTGCCATAAATTTCTGCAACTGCTTCAGAGTTGCTGTAGGCCTTTTGGTAGCCTCCCTAACCAGTTTACTCCTGGCTCTTTCACCCAGTTTTGAGCAACGTCCTGATCCAGGTAAGGATACCTTCCAATTCTTAATTGGAAGACTTAGACTTAGACTTCACTGTGTTTCTAGGCATTGATACAGCCTTAGGTTTTTGTTTTGTATCCATCTCCTGACTGTATCCTGGTGATCTTTTGACAGTGCCTTGCCACCCATAGTGGATTGGATGCTTCCGTTGCACTTCCAGTGACTGAAATGCTCCAGCTTTTCATTATAAGCTGTTAAAAAGGACCACAGCTGATCACAGTTAAAAATCAAACGGTTTTATGTGCCATTGAGAAAGTGATTAGCTCCACCTGGTTGAACAATTGTTTTTTTCTGACATGTTGTCATAAAGTTGCACTGAGTAAATACAGCTGGATAAATTGTGTAACTTTAAACACAGTTAAATTTGATGTCCATGAAATATGATAGTTCCTGTTATCACCGCTAAACTGTTGTTTCCTCACCAGCCTGTCTTTTTTTTCTTTTTCATGTGACAAAAAAAAAAAATCTGGAACAAGTGACAAATGGAGATTCCTTCTAAAACATCTGCTTACAGCAAACTTCTCTCTTTATATGGAGCGTTCACCACCAAACAAGTCTCTGTATATGTTGTTACAAAAGGAAAACATTTTTGAGAGCATTAATATAAACCTGTTACTTCTGTCCAATCAAAAGTGAGTATTCAAAATCACTGTGCTAAAAAAAAAAAAACATAATCATTAATCATCATAATCATTGCGGTGTATTTTCTCCTCCCTTCCAGCCATCTGTTACTTTCATCATGGCATCCTTCCAGACTGTTCAGTATTAGGCAGATCATGCTTAGGCAGACACACACACACACACACACACACGCACACAATAAACTGTGAAATTTTCTACATTTCCTTCCAAACGTGATCCTGTCAGATGATGTTAAATTAATGCCTGCTTCCATTTTAGACAGAGAAAATGGACCAGATGTAACAATTTAGGAACAATTTTCTGGTCCATCCACAAGACTGTTGTCATGACAACGGCAGGCCGACGAATCCATTTTTCGACGTTGCATGCTGGGACAGCCATTTTGTGCCCCCGACTGCTCCTGTGATGGAGAGGACAGCGGGATGAGGGATGGAGCTCGATAATCTACTCCTGCAATTCAGCTCAAACTAAAACTGCCAATAGAGATCAAGCACATCTTTTTTTTTTCCTTCCTCAGCAAGTTTGTCTATTTACTTCCAAAAATGTTTTTATTTTATACTAGCATGCCTCTTTCTATATTCCACTTCCAAATGTGTCCATTGTCCGTCATCTTCATTGTTTAGTATTGTCTTGAGCAATCAGCACAAGGTTTTCCTTTAGGATCAATATGGTTTATCTTATCTTAGCTTGATAAATGATTGATAGAAAATGTTTGCTGAAAAAACGGTAAAAAGTGAAAAGAATTTAGTGTTTATAGCTATATATTAAAATAATAATATATATAAACAAATACAGCCAACACTTTTGAATCTATTTACCTTTCAGAAGGTTTCACCACAAACACAAATTTGCATTTCTATCCTTGTGGGGACGCGAATGTTGATGGCGCGAATGTAAACTTCATGTTGATTACTGAAATGATGCTCGTTTACTTTTTCTTGTGAAAGCAAATTTCTTTTGTGCTTAAAAAAATACAAATAAATAACTAATAAGAAATTAAATTGGGAAACTAAATACTTATGGGAACCAGTCGAAGGTCCCCATTATGTAAACACAATCAGTTATTCTTATCTTTTACAAAAATATTTGGGTCTTACCAAGACATATTACATGCTCCAGCACCACCACCAAGACACACAAAAGTGAATTCAAGCACTGGCTTACAGCTAAAACCCATGACACCATTATGTTGACCATGCTATTAGTACTACGTAGTTGTAATAACAAACATCCAGCCCTTGTGTGGACACAGAGCGAGTGTGTCAGCATGACAGTTCCTCCACTAAGTTAATAATTACAAACCAGAGACAATAAAACTGGCCTGAGAGCGGCAGTTTCCAGAGCTCCTGCACATCGCCGCAGTGATCCACAGTTGCCCCTTCTGCCCTCCACTGAGCTAATAACGTGCATCATGCTCTGCTGCCCCTTACTACTCTATGCACCACTAAGAGTAGCATATAGCAAAGCCACTCCCTGTAACACTCACTCAAAAGGGAGGACTCCGAGAGATAATTGATGAGACGTGTCCTCCTTGTACCTTCATTATTATCACTTGGACCTTGGAAAGTCCTTCCAAAAATAAGAAAAGCTAAATAAACAACTCCTCATTGAGGACTTCACCATATCTACAAAAATTTTTTATTAATCATTTGTTTATCTGGGGGGGTCGACCATACAAGTCTGTTGTTGCTTGCAGAAAGATTAATGTAATAACATGTATATGAACCTGTGATGCACCTACTGACCAATCAGGATCAGGACTTCTGAAGCTCTATAGTATACGAGTAGAAGGGCAGTTTGTTTTAGTTGCCCACTGAGGATAAATCCAAAGATAGGAAACGCATTATTAAATATAACCTCCATAAAGTCAGTAGGAATCTTATGACTCTTGTAACGCGCCTTGCAATCTCATAGAGGGAATTAATCCAGTCGTCTGGTGGCTGATGGTCCTGCTGAAGCAACAACAAGTCAATTTATTATGATGCGTTATTTGTATAGGTGTGAAAATTTGTTTTATGTCTGCAGACACAAAACAGATGCTACCATCAGCACAAGGCTAGACAAAGATCAGGCCTTACTTAGCACATCTTGCCGTTATCCTACAGCTTAAACGTCAGCGTGCTTACACAGCTAACCAACGACATTTGGATACGTGGGCCAATTTCGTCTCCGATTTGCTTCCAGAGACACCTCTCCTCTCTGAGACCCCGTGCGCAGCGAGCGGCAGGACGGATTTGGCACCGTACGAGTTGGCATCTTATCTGGCCAGTGAATGGTCTATTTGTCTTGAACTCAAGGCCAGAGCTTTGAATCTGCACACTAAAGCTCAACTAAAGCCCAAGGCTGCGAGAGATAGAGAGAGAGAGAGAGAGAGAGACTCAAAGATTGCTAGACTAGTAAGGCTAAACATGCACACATTCGCACACACACTGATGCATGTGCCTTACAGAGGAGCATCTGGCCTGAAAGCAGAGATGGATGAACGCTGAAGCAGAAGGTCAGGGATGGGTGCTGATTTACTTCAGTGTGCTGATAGCTTTGCAAGCTTGCAGTCAAAACATGAGTTAGTTTTACGAAGACTGAATGAATGCAAACACAGTGCAGTGATAACCTCGATCACACACGGCCACACACACACACACACAGGAAGAGTTAATGATTACAGTGACAGCACAGTTAGCATAGAGGTGGAAGTCTTTCAGGGACTCTGAGAAAAATGCATCGTCATGAAACCGGCCCTCAGCCTCCCTGAGCGGAATGCTAATGAGCAACAGCTTGTTGTCATGCTGACCTTAAAACCGTTCGATGTGACCTCTGGACTGTTCCTGTCTCCAGCCCACACACACACACACACACATACACACACACACACACAGGTCCTAGCGCTGTTTAAGTGTCAGACTGCCTTCACAGATTATCACAGATTTAGCAACACAGTGCTCGTCTCAGATAAGCATCTCGAGGCACGATGATGTCATCGATGTCTTTATGACTTTATAAATATTACGATTAATCGGGAGGTGTTGGTTCATTTTTTGCAACAGCACCTCTGATTATAATTTGAGCTATAATTTAACTCACACAGAAGCTTTTGTCCGAGACGCAACGTGTAAACAAGTTACCAAGAAATATATATGTTTCTAAATATATATATATATATATATATATACCCTGTCACATGTCAAGTGTGTTTTTTGTCTTCAAGCCTGGTGATGAAGCGAGAGTTTACGGCTGCTACAAGATTCTGAGAACTTTTTACAGTCAACCAGACATTTAACACCAATGTCACTCGTTAATAATAATAAATTAAACGTTCTAATCATCTGCATTTTGCTCCTGCATAGAAGACTAATACATGTCAAGATTTATAGCTATAAGTAAATAATCAAGCTCAGAATGAAAAAACATCACCTTGTTATTTCCCAATGAATAAATGTAAAGAAAACAAAACAAACTAAAAAAAAACCTCATTCCCAACATCCCTGATGAACCCCGAAGGACCGGATGCTATAAATAAGCTCCTGAGGAGGGAGGCTTTAATTAAATATCATGTAATACGATCTGGGATCTGCTGAGTGTGACAGGAGACAGACTATCCCTACACATCCCTTATCGTTACAGCTAAATGCTCCTCGAGCACCGAAACCCTACCCTGCTGTTATGACAACAGGGTCGAAGGGCAGCACAGGAGGGGGGGTTTGATACTACAGATTGGCCACTAGAAAGAGACATCACCAATAATGAAATACATCGATAAAAGCCTGTGTACTCCTCTGACATGTGTGGATCAATAAATCAAATTAATCAAAATGCTATTTTTTTTAGAAAATGCAGTGTATCTGTAATTGACAATGGAGGTTTAAATGAGATTAAACCAAACCCCAATAACATATTATCCCCTACTCTCTGATCAGCAACGCAGAGCCTCGAATGCCTGAGCCATCACTGCCCACAGGCCCAAACAGCTGCATTTTAATATTATCTAGCTCTGTGGTTTCCATCACAATGGTACTGTATACTATAGCTATAGTGTTTAATTCTTCAGTTTTAATTCTTCTGGTCACAAGGTGTTAATTAACTTTGTACATCAGCTCCAACATTTTCAGCTATAATTTAAAGGACATGTTTATATTAATGCTACATTTCTTATTCATTTCCAAGCTAATCCAGAAATCCATACACTGTCTATGCTACTTATTCTGTGTAGGGGTCGAAGGAAACCTCTCCCAGAGAACTCTGGGCACAAGGCGGGGTACATCCTGTTCAGGGTGCCAAGCCATCCCAGGACACAAGCACACACCCACACACCCAGTCATACTCAATTGGAAAATGCTGCATCGGACTGTACGAGCAAAAAGTAGTACCTGGAGAAAACCCTACAACAGACCCCGCCCCCTACAACCCCTCCCCCTCCCCCCCGCAACCCTGAAGATACAAGGTGTACTTTGTATTTTTCTTTAAATGTATGGAAGGAGTCTCCAGTGTCAATCCTTTGTTTCTCCATTACATGAAAGTCTTCAGGATTTTGTGCTTTGCCTTTTAAATTTTTGAAAGAGAGAGAAAAAGAGAGAGATGATGATGAAATGACTGTTATTAGCCCTTATAACACAAACTTATATGACTTGTGGGCATTCTACAATCTTAAATATGAATTGAAATGGGTAGAAAGTAGGATTTGGTGCTTACAAATCAATTAAAAATTACAATAATTGTAAAATCGCTGCGCTATAAGAAGGACAAAACACTTCATGGTGTTCTATTATAAGACAATAATCCACTGTCCTTTTATCAAGCCATGTTACATAATTTGGATTTTTTTTTTTTTTTTTAATGGTTTGTTCAGTGTTCTTTTTGTAAGTAGGAGATCACCGGCCAATGGTCAGATCACAGAGAGTCAGGCTCTAAGCCCGGCACCCAGGTGGCTGTATGATGGATAACGCTGGCACGAGGTTTGGCGCCTACAGAAGGTTAAAGCGCCAGCTGAGATGACTGGTCTGCATTCCAACCCCTCCTTTCTACTGTAATAGCTTCCACATTTCACTCCTCCTCTCTGAAAAAGGGCCGTGCCAAGCAATGTCAAAACAACACAACAGAAGCCACAGTGCATGGCTAAAGAGAAGAGCAAAAACACCTCAGCCTCAGTCCTAAGGGCTTGTTTTTCACTTCTGTTCAGATTGGTTCAGAATGCTTGAACATGGCCTCCATGCACCTAATTTTAGATCCTTAATCAACTGAATAGAGAGCGAGCCGGGCTCTTTATCTCGCCAACTCCGGCGCTTTCTCATCACGCTCCGTTCTCTCCTCCTGTATTTACCCAGAGTAAATCACGTTAATGAAAACGTCAGGACAGCGGAGGTCTTCTTGTTTCCGCGCCATCATGAGCTATACTCCTCATCCTGTTAGAGATTTTTGTTACTTAAAGTGGAACAAATAGAAGACTTAAAGTGATTAGGACCTGCTTAGGAATTTAAAGGGGCGAGTGATGAATGAGTTACCTTTATTGTGCTTCATTTAACATGACAGAAATAGTTATGTTACTCAGCAGAAGTCTTTTGTAATTAAGTATGTGTATAATTTTTTTTCACCCCCACATGCGCACACACACACAGATCCAGAATAAAAATAATTGCACACGCCTCCAAGCTGAAAACGGTACTACAATATAAACATGAACTAATGCCTTTTAAAACGTGCAAATGAGGCAATAAAGCGGCGATCAACCTCTGCTGAACCCTTCCAGCTCTCATACACACACACACACTCACAGCCAGACGTCAGTAATCTCCATGGAGACCGCTTAACCCCTTCATGACCCCCACAGTCCAGTTGCTGGTTGAAACAGTACAGTAGCGTCATCCTGGCTCTTAAAGGAACATTAGCGCGGATTAGGGCTGAAAGAGTGTCGTGTTGAGATGCGGTCTAAGAAATTTAAAATGATCTCCAGCGTCCTGCCCGGTGGTGGTTCATTCTGAGCTGTACCAATGCTGGTTATTCAATGCTTTCTTCATCTTCTCAGCTTGAAGGAAATATAAGACACTAGCAGCTGTAGGACTTAAGCCTGATCGTTATTTGATTGACGGGCAGCAATGTAGCTCGAGACCCGAGAAGGGAATTATTATCAAGAACCCATTTATCTATAATACACTCTGTATCTTGGAACTCTTCTATCAGACATGTGTCAGATGTGAAAATTTCGAAATCCCACAGCTTAAACCAAGCAAAACTGTTACAGCAAAACATGGCCTGGATGTTTTGCTGTCATGTGGCCTGGAAAACTCTGACGCTGGAGACTCCTTCCGTAAATGTTACCTAAACATCCGATAAAACAAAAACTTCACACCTTCTACATGTATATGTTTTTCTTTGTTAAATAAGAACAAATCTATTTAATATTACCCTTAAAGTATGTAGGTTGTCTACCGAACAAGTAAACTATGTGTTGCGGTGGAAACGATGACGCATTATTAAAAGCATATTAAAATCAAACCTGGGATCTGGACTGCAACCAGAACTACTGTCAAAGCTGCTGTTGTACTGTAGAAAATAAATTAAGAATTCCTCAGCACTGTGTAATCATCTAATGCAACAAAAACAGCAGCAATTTTTTTTGCTAACATTACATCATTTTCTGAAAGGTTAGAAAAATTGCAATATTATACAAATATAATGATACTACAGTAGATTGTAACCAACACTGCTTTATGTGAAAATACTGATATTCAATCTTTTGTTATTTTTGTTATTATTGATAAGCATCAAGGTGGTTAACTGGATTAGTTCATGCTGATCAGGGTCTAAGCATAATAATCCAAGTTTATGGATGTATGGTTTTTAAATTGAAGAAATGAGATTTCCTAGAAAATCAGCTAGCTCAATATCTTCTCATCTTGCTGTCTTGGTACCATTAAGAAGGCACGGTTTGTACTTTTCCCTGTGGACATGCTGAAACTCCTCCAGGGGTCATCCTGACCAAAATCAAATATTACTAATTACTCCATGAAGACCTCCCCCCTAAAGGCGACTTTAATATGAGGATTCAAATGCGTCCTGAAGACGTCTCTAGTTTCTATGGTCACCAAACAGTGTTCTCTTGGCGATACTGCTGGAAAGACAATGAAAAATAATTCGGTACCTTAAATTCTGAGAACACACTTGGTGCTAAACGAGATCTTTTGTTATCCCTGTTTTGTACCTTTAATTTGTATTTCTCATGGAGGGATGTGTATGTACAACATTTATACAGTATAGTGCATGTAAGCTTTCCATGTTTCTCACTCACTCATCGTCTATATCACTTTATCCTGTATACAGGGACCCAGGTGGCCTTGAGGCTATCCTGGGTCAGACACAGGGTAGGGTACACCCTGGATGGGGTTTCGAATCCATCTCAAGGCATACACACTATGGGCATTTTGAATCCTGGAGATAAGCAACAAAGGTGTACACTTGCAAACACCACATCAGCAACAAAGAAAAGCAGTTTGATATAATACACTGTACTTTAATTTGTTTCCTGTGGTGGTGGTACTATTAGGCATGCATCGTTTTGTATATTTAGTACAAATGCTCCTGTGGATAGAGGATATCTTTCACTACATCAAGGATATTAAAGCGGTTCTACAGTACAGCAGGTTACAAGATACAGTGTAGTTTTTTTTTATCATAAGTGAGAGTGTGAAATGCTCGTTTAGTCTACATATGGCCTGGCGTCATGGATTGAAAGCCTGGAGGGCATTAGTGCTGGCTGTGAATCTCTGTCTCTTTAAGATCCACCCTAGAGTGTGTTTAAAGCCCAGGCTGCAGCAGCGCGCACCTGTGTGGCCAACAGCTTCTGTTTGCGCAATACACCGTCTGTTAAAGCTGTTCTCAGATCAGACTTAGGCCTGGGAACCACACACACACACACACACAAACAGTGGGGTCACTGACTTTCCTTCATTTAGCTAAACGACGTGTAGGAAACCTGGCGGCCGCGTCCCAAAACCGCATAATGCGACCGCGTTAAATCATAGACCCCTGGTAACTATGGCAACGCTTATTATTTTGGAACCCTTGCGTGTTGATTAGCAGGGAGAGTATTTGGGACGCAGTGTCTATTCTATGAGGCGAGAGAAAACGGTGTTTACCTTCCAGGAAAGCCGTCGAGGACGCGAACCACGGAGATGCCAAGCCTCGGCTGGAGAGTCTTACGCGTAATCACGCATTATTTCGGGATCCTTCCGTCACCGCGCGCTCCGCTTTCTCCCCGCAGACCCACGGAGACCGTCGACGTTCAGAACAGGCTCCGTTATCCTGAAGCCGAGCGCGCGCCCGGACGGTTCATACACAGGGCGCGAGGCGGATTTTTTTTGTTTTTTTTTATGAATTAATTTATTAATCAATTAATTTAAATGTCTCCCGACAGAATAGCTGACAGGCGCGCGATACCCTCTTTTATCTCTTCCCCCACACGCTACCGAAATGAAGCAGGAGAGCGGAGCCGTGTGACAGGCGAGCTGCGCGCGCAGCGCTCGAGCTGCTGAGCTCGCGATTCCCCCCGCCTTATGCCCCCCCCCCCCCCCCCCTTCCCTAGTGGAGCGATAGTGCGCGCGCGTCAAGTGTGGCGCTGTGGGTAAATCCTGGTTCAGAGCGCGCGCGCTTTCTCTCTCTCTCTTTCTGTCTGTCTCTTTTACTCACTGTCTGTCTCTGTCTCTCTCTCTTCATCTCTTTCTTTTTTACTCTCTGTCTGTCTCTTTTACTTACTGTCTGTCTCTGTCTCTTTTACTTACTGTCTGTCTGTCTCTCTCTCTCTTCATCTATTTCTTTTTTACTCTCTGTCTGTCTCCATCTCTTTCTTTCTCTCTCTCTCTCTCTCTCTCTCTCTCTCTCTCTCTGTCAAGGATTCAAGCACCCGAAGGTGCTTTATTGGCATAATAAATATTTACATAGGCAAAAGAAAATAACAGGAATAGATAGTGAAAAAAAACCGTATTAAATAGTATACAAAAGTAATAATAAATACATGTTTATAAAATAAAAGTCTCTCTCTCTCTCTCTCTCTCTCTCTCTCTGCTTCATCTCTCATCTATTTCCGCCCTCTCCTCAACTTCATCTGTCTTTCTGTCTGTGTGGTTCTTTCTGTATTTCTCTTTCTTTCTGTCTCTCTCTGCTCCATTTCTCATCTATCTTCTTTCTGCCACATCTCCCTCTGTTTTCTCTCTCTCTCTGGACCTCTAAACCTCCCCCCCCCCATGTCCCCCCACCATGTTCTTTCTATCAAGATTTATTGGTATAAAAAATATTTACATTTTTATTTATTACACACACACACACACACACATATATGTATATATATATATATATATATTTTTTTTTTTTGCCAAAGACTAGAAGTAAGGCACAAAAAATGCCAGATGTAGATAGTACATAAAAATATACATACAAAAACATAAAAATAACATACAATTGTAAAAATAAATGTATAACAAATAGAAGCGTGCAGACCATTTAGTCAAAAATAGTGACTTGTGAAAATTATATAAAACACACACACACATACAGTATATATTCTGACTTTCAACTGTTTTTACTTTCAGTAAACTTAATGTGTAAATATTTGTATGAACACTAAAAGAGTCAACACCATAAGACATAAACTAAAAATGTTTCCCAATGTGTCCCTGAATGAAGGGAGGCTTAAAATCAAAAGTACCAGTCAGTATCTGGTGTGGCCACCAGCTGCTTGAAGTACTGCAGTGCATCTCCTCCTCATGGACTGCCTATTGCGGACAGTCTGAGCACTGATGGAGGGATTGTGTGTTCCTGGTGTGACTCGGGCAGTTGTTGTGGCCATCCTGTACCTGTCACGCAGGTGTGATGTTCGGATGTACCCATCCTATGCAGGTGTTGTTACACGTGGTCTTCCACTGCGAGGATGATCAGCCGTCCTTCCTGTCTCCCTGTAGCGCCGTCTTAGGCGTCTCACGGTGCGGACATGGTGATTTATCGCCCTAGCCACATCAGCGGTCCTCATGCCTCCCTGCAGAATGCCTAATGCACGTTCACACAGATGAGCAGGGACCCTGGGCATCTTTCTTTGGGTGTTTTTTACAGTTGGTAGACAAGTCTCTTTAGTGTCCTGCGTTTTTAGAATTGTGACCTTAAATGCCTACTTTCTGTAAGCTGTTAAGGTCTTAACGACCATTCCACAGGTGCATGTTAATTGATTATGGTTAATTGAACATGCATGAAAAACATTGTTTAAACCCTTTACAATGAAGATCTGTAAAGTTATTTGGATTTTTACAACATTATTGTTGAAATACACAGTCCTGAAAAAGGGACGTTTCTTTTTTTGCTCAGTATATATATATATATATATATATATATATATATATATATATATATATATATATATATATAATGATTAGTGCTTTTTTGTGTGTAAGCATTTGTGTGTTACTTTCTCTTCCAGAATCCAGAATCTATCTCTCTCCTTCCCCCTTTCTCTACTTCTCTAACTATTCCTCTGTTCCATCTGTCATCTATCTTCCCTCTCTCCCCTCTGCCACATTTCCCTCACTCTCTCTCTGGTTCTCTACCATCTCCTACATCCATTCCCCCTTTCTCTCTCTTCCCCAATCTCTCTCTCTCTTTTTCTCTCTACTTACAGTATCTGTATCACCCCCTCCTCTCACTTGTTATGAAACATCATATGCATTTTCCCCATAAACACTTTGTTTACATAGAAGACAGACTATGTGCGCCTGTGTGTGTATTTGTGTGCGTCTGCGTGTGTGTGTGTGTGTGTGTGTGAGAGAGAGAGAGTTTGTGTTCCATAAAAACAGATGCCTGATGTGCATTTATCCATCCATTTTCTATTCTAAATATAACAATCCACAATATCATCTCAGGTTCTGAAGTTTTGTGTTTGTTTGTTACCATGTATTTCCCCCTGTTTCCTTTCACACAACCTGATGTCTTTAAACATGATGTTGAAAAAACTACTGTAAAAAAAAAAATCTATCTATAATATATATTACTAAAAGTAAAACTTCATGGGAACTGATACAATTATACCAGTATCTATTAAAAAAGAAGTAAACACAAATGAGTGTCATGGCTGTTTCGTCTGGTTTGACTGAAATCCCTGAAATTTTGCTTGTTTTATTTGCCCTTTAGCTTAGCCCTTGCTGTAGCATCCTTAACCCTAATGAGTAGGCGTATTGGAGTGAGTGATTTAAGCCCTGTTAGGTTGAAGAAGGGGTTCATGATGGAGTTCCAGCTCCTTTCAGTGAGTCAGATGAGTTGGCTAAGCCCACCACTAAGAGCTGGATTTTTCGGGAAGTGCCTGGCAGGGTTCTCAGTGTCCTCTGGCACTGCTTTCTTTCCAAAAGGCGAGAAAGGAACACCAGTTGAAGTTTTTCACTGTTTCCTTGTTACATCATTCTTTCTGCCTTGATGGGTAAACAGTTTATAAGCTGGTATGGATTTATTTGTGAATTTATATGTTTGACGTATAATATATATATATATATATATATAGACATGACAGGTGTCACAACATCTGATTAAAACCAGGACACAGATTCTTCTTTATTTCCGAAGACAGACTCTCCAAAGATCAAGCCTTTTCTTGATGCTCACCTAAATGAATCAACTCGTTTGCCAACTGATTCATGTTCAGCTGCTGATCTGAGACCATCCCTGTGCTCTCATGGGGGTTGTGTGTCTCAGGAGTGTGTCATCAAAGAAGGCTGTTTCTGAATCAGGTCTTACTGAACGTGTCTGTCCGAACAGAAGGATTTATGACATCTTTTCCCGGGGGAGTCACTATCGCCTGGAGCCAGGCCTGCAGTAATCACTGCTCCACTGGGGCAAAACCTTGAATGGACTTTAATAAGCAGCAGGTCTATAATGAGGCTATGGTTTATAAAAGGAGTTATATCTGTCATTTTATTCTTTACTTCTGAAACGGCAAGAAATTAATTTATATGTGATGAATAATAATAATAAAACAAGAATATACTGTAAGAGTGAAACTGAAAGATAAAAAATTAAGGAAAACTGTGAAATGTGACACACACACATACACAAACACACACATATATAAAAGCAAATAAAATAAGACAAAGAGACAGGGTGAAAAGAAAGGGTTTAAAAATTAACATGACAGCTGAAAAGCAAAATGGATTACTTCAGAGGAAAGAACCAGCAGAGGAAAAAGGAAACATAAGTATGATTAGGGACTGAGGCAATATTTTGGCTTGTCATGACCAGCTATCACAAGCTTGAAGGGATGCTGTCTAAGAGAAGCTCTGTGAATTTAGATTCGTCTGAATTTAGGTCACCCCTCCTGCCCATCTCATTTATATCCCTCCATTTGAAATGAAAGCAAACACTGCATGACAGAGATGCCTTCAGCTAAAAAAAAGTATGAGTGAGGAATGTGGTCTTAGAGAGATGAAAAAAGAATTCATTTTGTCATTTTTTAGTCATGTACAGTACATTTTAATGCAATCCTGAAAATGTGTACAGTATATACTTTGTGGCAGTATTTTGCTTATTATTTAAGACTATAGTTACTCTAATTATCACTCATTAAAACCAAAAATAAGTTACAAACCTCAAGGTACGATGCATTATGCATTTTAAGTAGCTTTTTGGCTCATTGCAGTTTGACAGAATGTCTATTTGAGTTACTATACACTTTCTGTTAACTCAACCAGTCTGGCCTTTCTCATCTGATCTCTCTTGTCAACACGGAGGTTCTGTCAGAACTGCCACTGACTGGATGGTTTGTTTGTTTTTTCTCGGTAAGCTCTAGAGACTGTAGTATGTGAAAATCTCAAGAGATATGCAGTTTTGAAAAAAAAACTCAAACCAGCCTGTCTGGCAACAATAACCATGCCACAGTCAAAGTCACTAAGATCACATTTTCCCTCGTTCTGATGTTTGCCATGAACACAAACTGAAGCTCCTGACCTGTGTCTGCATGATCTTATGCTTTGTGAAACAGCTATACAATTGGCTGATTGTGTACAGATGACTGACAGAAAAAAAAATTACTTGACTTTATATATCCTATAAGGGGTTATACAGTATTATAGTGGTAATGGTAATTTCTCTCAAAAGCATATATGGCAAAATTATTGACAGCCAATTTTAACCATGTGCCGGAATAGAAAATCACTCAATTGATATTCAAAATGAACTGGACATTGCTAATAATTTTGAAGAATTCTAGAAATATTACAATGTCTCTATATGTTTATACTCAATATATCACTCCAAAAACTGTGTTTTATGTTCAGTTTAATTTATTTTTAGGAAAATGACAATAATTTTAGAGTTGACTATGACCCAGGTGATAAATGTACATGTATTTGACATTTTTTTCCATGCTATTAAGAAGGTTTCTTTAAGACTGAGCTGGGCTCTGGACACCCGGATGAGTGCTTTGTTTGTGTGTTCTGGTATGAAGCTTCCCTCGCCACTGATAACATTCACTAGGAAATTGGCCAACGTTACAAAGCCAGCTCTGTGAAAGTCCAAGTTCACTTCTGTCCTACCACCACATGAGTCCTGGCCTCAAACCAGAAAAAGAATGAGAGAGAGGCACAAAGTCAATAAGAGGAAATAACAAAAGGGCAAATGTCTTTTTATATTATATAACTTCAACTCATATTTCATCCATTTTGTAACTCAGTTAGAAAAGTTTAGAAGTTCAAAAGCTATGAATACAAAATGTACCAAGGATTTATCTGACAAGGGTTAACAAGCTCAGAAACGACAATTTACGATAACAGTTCAACTAAATCAAGCCCTTTCTGGGTTTTGGCGCACATGAATGCACACACAGGTGGATGATTATATGGAAACTTTTCATAACTCATTTCCTTTTTTGCAGTGTTGATAATTTCATAGTGGTATTTAGCGCCATCTGCTGGACAAACGTCTTAAAAAGCGCTATCCAGCTTAGATAAAAGCATTTAAAGTTTGCAAAACATTTAAAGTCAGTTGGACACAAGACTATTATTTATTTATTTAATTCATTTTTTTTTGGCTTTTTTAAATCCGGACTACATTTGTGTAGCAGAGCATTATTAGAGTTTACAAGACTTATTTATATATTTTTACATTTTAAAACTGACAGTTAATTTAGTTAAAATTGCAGTTAAATTTAGCTGCATTTATGTTTCTGATCTGAGAATTGAAAAAATTTAACTTGATGTCCTGCACTAAAAAGCTTGGCAGAATTAACATGACTTAATTTGTGTTACATCATACAGTCGGTGTGGCACTTCTCATAATTAGTTTTTTTGTTCTTTTTTTAAACAAAAAAGTATATATATTAACGCAACACTGACTTCCTTTTTAAAAAAATAATTTAAAAAGTTTATTTTATCTTCCTCAAACTCATGCAATTGTTTAATTTTCAAAAGATGTCTACAAAATAATCAGTTCACACAGAAACCATGGTCTCCTTAGTATTCACTAGGTTTATAGAGCAGCAAAGGAAACCATTCCACAATGTGCATGTTTTAAAAACATTTGCTATGCTACTAGTTTCAAGTATATATTTAGATTAGAATAACCAAAATAACTGCCTTAAGCAGAGGGGTGTGTTTTACTAATCATTTGTTTATTTTTTTGCACAAGACACAAGACACAAGAATAAAATAATTATTTTGGTGTTATCAGAACACATAACATTTTTAAATCAACACAAATGGACTACCATTTTATAAAGGTTTAGAGGAAATTAAAAAAAGTTAAATTACTCATAAATAAAAAGTTAATTTATAAATATTGTTTTTTTTAATGTTTAATGTTAACTTATTTACTCAGTTTTATTGATTAATGTACCAGATGCAGTTACTCAGATTTACTACATTTTGTAGAGTGTACTATCCTCCATCTGTTTGCATCTGTAGATTTCTTCTAAATTCACCAATTTATGCTATGATATATGCTTATTAGTAACTTTATTAAGCTTATTTAGTATTGCTTCCGCTAAAGACTATTTTCTTTAGCGGAAGCAATACAATCGGGCTTAAATTAATAAACTGTCTTTTAATATTTTGTGTCAAAATAATTATTTATTTGGTAGGTAGCCATGTGATAAGCGGGATAATATATAGCGATTATCCCTTACACATTAGCTAGTCTAGTAGCTCATGAGGCATGTATGCTGGTAAAACTGTTCGCTTTAGAACTCCTGACCTGATATTTAGATATACAATTCTTCAATAAATATATTTGTTTGACAGGGAAGCTGTGCGCAAACAGGAATATATATTATTTTTCAAAAAAAAAAAAAAAAAAGCACCCCAGAACAAAGGGCACTTTCTCTCCAGGAATAAAAAGGGCAGGTGCTCAAGCCCCCTTGATCTCTATGTGTGCACGTGCCTGCTAAAATCAGTTATTAGATGTTATTAGTGTCTATGTCTAACTTATAACAATTAATATGAATAAAATGAATAACGCCAATGATGAACTTAAAAACTTCGCATAAAATAAATGACATTTCTACACACAAATGAAGCGAGACATCTGACCTTTTACTCGGGAACAATTAAATTTTTTTAAATGTATTTTAAAATAAAACTCTTTTCATGTAATAGTAACACCAATGACATAATTTGTGATGACTGATATTTATTTTATATGATTAATTCTAATAAATCATTGTTTTAGAATCTTATTGTCTAAGATATTGGTGTTATTGTGAATCAGATTTATTTAATGAAAATATCACGATAAAAATATATGGTCCCACTTCTATGTATGATCATAGTGACAAGACATTTATTTTTACATTACTGTAAATGGTGTTGGCATCAGCAAAACTAAGTGACAGCACTTTCCACCATTTTTTACAGAATGACAAAAATCATATATATTGTTGATGCCATCATGTGACCATCAGAAGACAGGCATATGCATTTATATATAGAGCCTACCAAAAAATATACACACTTCAACATAAAAAAGAAGTTTTTTACCTGGACCTGGATGTTTTTACCTGGATTCAATGAACTTTCATTTGAGTAAAAAATAATGTTGACGTTCATACCATTCAGCAGATGGCGCAAGATCCCTACCTAAGGAAATTACTGCGATTTCTTCGGCACTCAGACTGTGCATCACACCCGAGCTAAGATTCAGTACAACAGCACACTGTATGATATTGCATAATTAGCACGTTACCCCGAGAAGACAGCATGGTAGACATGGTTAGTGGGCACACCGCTAGACCCAGGATGAGAGAACCGGGTAATCGATAGAATAGGTTCGTTTTTATTGGAGATAAAAAAAAAAAAAAATGGCAAATGTCTTTTTATATAACTTCAAATCATATTTTATACTTTTTGTAACTCAGTTGGAAAAGTTATCGTAAATTGTTTAAGGTGTGGTCAGCCTCAAACACGAAGCTGGCCCATAATCTGATCTTGACGTAGGAAAAATTGCATATGACTTAGCTTAAACAAACAAACAAATTTTTTTAGAGTCATTTATTACATCTATAAACCAACACAATATTTAAAAAAATGTGTTATTGTAACAAAGCAATGCAGTTTATCTTAATCAAGATGGTTTGAAACTTTGGTTCAGCATGGTTCAGGTTGATCGGGACAGTCCGAGCATTGGTTACATTCATTGCAGTGAGTTAAAATGAAGGGGGGATGTATGAGACATCCAAACCTAATGAGAAAAAACATGCATTGATTTCCAGTGGATGATTTTATGTGCATATTTTTTAAATATAAAATACCAATAAAGCAGTGGAATACGAGAAATATAAAAGCTAAGAGGAGGTGTGAATTCAAACACTGTAGCAGTAGGGTATAGGTGATTACCTGCTGCAGTCAGGTGGCATTACATTATCTGGTGGTGCATGTATTTGCTATATGTGAATATGTATGTGAGATGCTGGTTTTAAGCTTAAACTACAGTCTTGACCTCTTACACAGCGTAAATGATCAACTCAGTCTTAAATAATTTTCTCCTTCTATACCATAAATATGTATTCCGTCATTAGCATGGAAACGTCTCCAAGCAGTGGCGGCTGGCCATCGGGAGTACCGGGAGTTTTCCCATTGGGCCGCTGGACAATGTGGGCCGGCCCAGTCAGTACGCAAATATATAAAAAATGACGGAAACCATAATAATGCATCTCTTTCCTACGCATATGGATGAGAGCGTCGATCGCACGGGCGCCGCCGACAAAGAGCGTGTGTTTAATGTTACCGCGCATGCGGATGTATTGCCCTCCCTCAATACTGATTAGTTTGGTCTATTCCATCCGTGTTCTGAAACACGCCTCCCCCCCACCCCCTCCCTCTTCACTTTTAATTTACGGAGGGAGAGATATCGATCCTTTCTCGATGCAGCGAATTTCTTAGAGCAAATTAACAATAATTACCATGAATGAAAACGAAGAAGAAGAAAATGTGGAGCTGAAAGTTACGCGAAAAGAATAAAAACGCTTTAGAGGTAAATGCTGTGAAATGCTTTAAATAAACAGATTCTGCCTTTGGCGTGAAGGAAAGTTTACAGTTCCGCTCTGACGTTACAGACAGGGATAGCGAGGCTGGATCCAGCAGCCCACCACATCCCACATTATAATACACTGGCTCATTAAAGTGGAGATTATTTTTTAAAACCACATACTAGTATAAAAATATAACCCAAACAAAAAAGTAAAAAAATATTACTGAACATATATTGGGTCATATTTGTAAAACTAAGAAACAAAGAAAAGAACAATAAGACAAACAACATATAAAATTACGTATAAAGACAATATAGTTATGTCATTTAAATCTATGTCATTAAATCATTAAAACGTCTAAAATCAGTTATTAGATGTTATTAGTGTCTATGTCTAACTTCTGAAAAATTTATATGAATAAAATGAATAACGCCAATGATGAACTTAAAAACTTCGCATAAAATAAATGACATTTCTACACACAAATGAAGCGAGACATCTGATCTTTTACTCGGGAACAATTTAAAAATTTTAAATGTATTTTAAAATAAAACTCTTTTCATGTAATAGTAACACCAATGACATAATTTGTGGTGACTGATTTTTATTTTATATGATTAATTATAATAAATAATTGTTTTAGAATCTTACTGTCTAAGATATTGGTGTTATTGTGATTCAGATTTATTTAATGAAAAAAATATCACGATAAAAATATATGGTCCCACTTCTATGTATGATCATAGTGACAAGCTATTTTCTTTTTACATCACTGTAAATGGTGTTGGCATCAGCAAAACTAAGTGACAGCACTTTCCACCATTTTCTACAGAATGACAAAAATCATATATATTGTTGATGCCATTATGTGACTATCAGAAGACAGGCATATGCATTTATATATAGAGCCTACCAAAAAATATACACACTTCAACATAAAAAAGAAGTTTTTTACCTGGACCTGGATGTTTTTACCTGGATTCAATGAACTTTCATTTGAGTAAAAAATAATGTTGACGTTCATACCATTCAGCAGATGGCGCAAGATCCCTACCTAAGGAAATTACTGCGATTTCTTCGGCACTCAGACTGTGCATCCCACCCGAGCTAAGATTCAGTACAACAGCACACTGTATGATATTGCATAATTAGCACGTTACCCCGAGAAGACTGCATGGTAGACATGGTTAGTGGGCACACCGCTAGACCCAGGATGAGAGAACCGGGTAATCGATAGAATAGGTTAGTTTTTATTGGAGATTAAAAAAAATAATAATAACTGGCAAATGTCTTTTTATATGACTTCAACTCATATTTTATACTTTTTGTAACTCAGTTGGAAAAGTTATCGTAAATTGTTTAAGGTGTGGTCAGCCTCAAACACGAAGCTGATTTTGACATAGGAAAAATTGCATATGACTTAGCTTAAACAAACAAACAAAATTTTTATAAGTCATTTATTACATCTATAAACCAAGACAATATTTAAAAAAATGTGTTATTGTAACAAAGCAATGCAATTTATCTTATTCAAGATAATTTTAAACTTTGGTTCAGCATGGTTCAGGTTGATCGGGACAGTCCGAGCATTGGTTACATTCATTGCAGTGAGTTAAAATGAAGGGGGGATGTATGAGACATCCAAACCTAATGAGAAAAAACATGCATTGATTTCCAGTGGATGATTTTATGTGCATATTTTTTTAAAATATAAAATACCAATAAAGCAGTGGAATATGAGAAATATGAAAGCTAAGAGGAGGTGTGAATTCAAACACTGTAGCAGTAGGGTATAGGTGATTACCTGCTGCAGTCAGGTGGCATTACATTATCTGGTGGTGCATGTATTTATTTTTTGTATTTGCTATATGTGAATATTTATGTGAAATGCTGGTTTTAAGCTTAAACTACAGTCTTGACCTCTTACACAGCGTAAATGATCAACTCAGTCTTAAATAATTTTTTTCTTCTATACCATAAATATGTTTTCCGTCATTAGCATGCAAACGTCTCCAAGCAGTGGCGGCTGGCCATCTGGAGTCCCGGGAGTTTTCCTTTTGGGCCGCTGTCCAATGTAGGCCGGTTTTCTGCTGATTTTTGCTGCCTTGTCGAAAAATGCTACCGTAGCACAAATCGATAGCAGAGTCTATTGATTTATGCTACCGTAATTTGTACGGTAAACCTTTTCACCGGGGTAATGGCGCAGAAGTTAATTAGGAGTTTATTTGCACTTATTGTTACTAAGGTTTTTGTAAATTAATAAATGCGAGAGAATATCGATAGAATAGGTTAGTTTTTATTGGAGATTTTAAAAAAAATGAACTGTGGGATACAAACGAAATGGGCCATCTGTGACAAGAAGGACTAAAAGAAACAAAACTTTACAAACCTCCCAGAGATACAGACAGAGAAAAATGCAGCGAAAATGGGTGAAACCTATGAATGCAGAATAACAGAACACACTTATAAGAGTAAAAGCTCCCTCCATTTCTTTCCATATTTTTTTCTTTATATATGACTTTGTGCATTGTTCTGCAAGAGCAAAATGCTTTTGGTGATTAATGTAGTCCGTTTTTTGTAAAAGCATTCCAGTGGAATGTTCACCAGAATTTTACCAGCAATTGGGCTCTGTAAAATCAGATCAGTTTTATGCCTTTGTTGCAGAGAATTTTTATCACAAGTCCCGCTTTGACTTGAACACCACTCGTAGATCAGTGTGATGTATATTATTTCCAAAAATATGTATTTGCAGAGAAGTACTATTTTACCAGTCTGGTAGACTTTATAGTATAAGTCACACTTGTACTTACTTGTATACTATACTGTAATTACTCCTTAGGTGCCATCTTATGGGATGGCAGTGTAAGCTCTGCACATTTGTTGCATCATCAAAAGGGATTTCCATCATTATCGAGTGAAGCATGGTACTGTTGGTCATGGATATTTAGTGTCCTGTTTTCATTTAGCCTATTATTGCTTCTTTAAGACCTGAAAAGGTCTGCACACACATTTGTATGGATCCCACAGTTTGCTGGAAACTGAAGTGTGAAGGTGTGCAATCCTTCAGATGTAAAATGTAACTCATTAGATTCTAATACAACTTCCCCATATTAACTGTATAATACTTCTAGCAGAAGTATTGTTTGTGAGACTGTTTACTAATAAGATCAATTCAGCTCATTGTTTATGATTACTTGTTACATGTCATTTGCAAAGTAAACCAGGTTGAGTTTAGACTTCATGTCTTGTTAAAATTGGCAAATAAATGTTTAATTAAAATGGTAATGTGTGTTTTGTTTCTTTTTTTATGATTTGGTGTCATTAGATACATTTTCCTGAATTAAAATAACCTTTAAGTAAAGGGTTATTATAGTTTAAAAAATTAAGTGTAACATATTAATTCTGTGATAGAGCAATATGAATTAAATTTAGTTCAATTATTTAACCTGTAACCCCCAAAAATCTTAGCCAATGTAAAATAACAACAGAGCCCATAATAAATTAAATCCAAATGGTATTCTGAGCTCTTTCTTTACATTCTAATCTCGTCCTTTGTTTAATAGGCCTGGTTATTATGGCCTGGTTTGGTATTGCTGGTTGGTGGCGCCAGACCCATTCGGCAGTCTCTTGCAGAAGTCATGCGATGAACTGATTAATTGCAACTCGCTCCACGATCCTTTCCTGGATCTCGATCCTTTGCAAGCAGCCACTCCCGGCAGGGTCCATGCAGATGTTAAGCAAATCTCAAAAGATTGCCAGCGTTAGGGAGTGAAACTCCTGGCGATGTTGCTCTGACCGCTGCCGGGTGCCAATCTTGAGATCTTCGATTCCGCGTGCTGCATGATGTATTGAAGTATCTGCCAGCGCTTGCATCATGGCCTACAGATGCTGGTCTTGCTGTTGTTGAACCCAACAAAAATGGTGGACAATCTTGCTAATCCGTAAGGGGTCTAGGGTGGAGTCGTACGCTGGCAAATGGGGCAGGAGGGAGAGAGAACGAACTGATTAATATTTTTGACATAGGTCTCATTTAAGCACAATTTAGTTAACCTAAAAAATTAATAGATAAATGAACGAACAAAAATTGAAGTGTCTTATTATCTCTTATTGTTCTGGAGTGGATCGACCACACGCTCAGATCTTTTTTTTTTTACTTTTTTTTTTTTAATATTGGGAAAATTTCATTCTTTAACCTATTTTGAACTGCACCCTTTGCTCGGCGTTTAATCTACTTATTCTGATGAAACGTAAGTTCCTGCTTGACAAAGCAACCTTGACAAAGGTTGGGAGTTGTAGCCATGTCAACGTCGATTTCCATTTAAGCGCTCCCAAATTTCGGCAAAGGTTGACAAGGGACAAAAGTTGTCAGGTGGCTCACAGCTAAATGTACGGCCTGGTCTGGTGTTGCTGGTTGGTGGCGCCAGACCCATCCGTGCTTGCATCATGGTGCGCAGATGCTGCTCTTGCTCTTGTTGAAGCCCATGAAGATACTGTACATGATCATCTCAGAACCCGGGTCCCGCGCGTAAAAGGTGAAAAAAAGGTAAAAAATCGGGAGAAGAAATTAGCTATTCTATCGCGCTGGTGTAGCAGCTTCTTTCAGAAAAACACTGCCACTCCGACTCAAAGTGGCAGTGCAATAAAACCACAGATTAGGAGTTTCACTGCAGTTTTAACCAGTCTTTATTCTACAAGTGTTCTTAAAAGGAGGTAAAGTGTGTTCCACACAATGAAGGAAAAAATTACTTTGTAAACACATGCATTACTTTATTATTATATTATTTATTATATATACCTCTATATTAAGGCACACACAATATATATATATATATATATATATATATATATATATATATATATATATATTGTCTGCTGTCCGGCCAACAAAAACGTCGGGCAGAAACTCAAATCCTTTTTCAATCCCAAAGATATTCCGTTCCAATGTTACACGGACGTATGTCGTTTTAATACTCTAGAGAACACAAAAGAGATCTTTATCCCATATAACTAGTGTAAGGCAGTTTGAGTGGAAGGAGAACTGGTCGTTAGCCATTTGCTATCAAAAGTAGAAGGGCAGGAAATATTCAGAGATATACGTAGATAAACAAACAGCCCTATTTGTAATTTTTAGGCAACGATCAAAGACCACAAAGGAACAGGGCAAAACGGGAGAGGAAATTAGCTATTCTATCGCGCTGGTGTAGCAGCTTCTTTCAGAAAAACACTGCCACTCCGACTCAAAGTGGCAGTGCAATGAAAGCACAGATTAGGAGTTTCACTGCAGTTTTAACCAGTCTTTATTCTACAAGTGTTCTTAAAAGGAGGTAAAGTGTGTTCCACACAATGAAGGAAAAAATTACTTTGTAAACACATGCATTACTTTATTTGAGAAGGCACATAATATATATATATATATATAAAATCTTAGCCACTTTAATATAACTACAGAGCCCATAATAAATTAAATCCAAATTTTATTCTGAGATCTCTCTTTATATTCTAATCTCTTCCTTTGTTTGAAACGAATTAAACAGTCAGACAGATGATGAAGAGGAACACAAGGATGCCAGGTGGGTTGTCGCTAAATGTACGGCCTCGTTTAGTGTTGCTGGTTGGTGGTGCCGGACCCATTTGGCAGTCTCTTCCGGGAGTCGTGAGACGAACTGATTCATCGCAACTCGCTCCACGATCCTTTCGGGTTCTCGATCCTCCGCAAGCAGCCACTTCCGGCAGGTTTCATGCAGATGTTGAGCAAATCCGAATAGATTGCCAACTTCAGGGGGCGCCATAGAATGAAACTGCTGACGATGTTGGTCTGACCACTGCCGGATGGCATTCTCGAGATCTTTAGATTCCACTTGCTGCATGACATATTGGAGCAGGTTTTGGCTCTCTGCACATGCTTGCATCATGACGCACAGATGCTGCTCTTGCTCTTGTTGAAGCTCATGAAGACAGGTGATCTTCTCAGTGAGGTGAACAGATTCCATGGCAAGGTAGGCGATCACGGCGGTCGAGAGGAGAGAAAGCACTGACGGACTGCTATTCGGCCGAGCTCTCTGACAGAGCTCCTGACAGATAGCTCTGTCTTCACGTTAATACTGTCAAACTGTTTGGATTAACGTCGCCGATGGCAAAGTCTTTGTTTGCTCAATCAGCTTCTCTTTAGCACTTCTTCTCTTGCAGGTTGGTTCTTTCTGGTGTGCAGTCACCCTGTTGCACGTTTTGCTGCAGGGCAGTGGATCGCGATTGCCACCCTGTCGCACGTTTGTCTTGCAGCCGAGTGTGCCCTTTAGCGTTTCTTTTCCACCACAGCGCGCTTTCGTGTCGGTTCTCCTCCAGCTGCTTTCCTCCTGACAGTCGTCGTCGAGGATGTTGTAGGGCCAGAGATGATGAGCGAACGGCAGGTTAGGTCTACTGTGCGTATGTGCTTATTCCTATAGCACTTAAATACCGTCAAGCTCCTCCCATCAATGTCAGTGACGGCGGTCACTGTCTGTCTTACAGCTCCGTGCGCTCTTGTAGCGCTTCTCTTCCGCGGCTCGTCCTGAGAGATGGTTGAGCACATACTTCGAAATGACGAGATGAATGTTGAAAGTCGTCCGAGTCGACGGCCGGTCGTTCTGATGCCCTTCTTCGTTCTCCAGGGCAGTGGATTCGCGAGTTAATCTTGGTGGCCGTGGCTGGGAATCGAACCCGGGTCCCGCGCGTAAAAGGCGGACGCACTGACGGTGTACTAACACGCAGCAACGGCGGCGCTCTTTCACCGTGCCTATATGATGTCTCCGCTGTCCGGCCAACAAAAACGTCGGGCAGAAACTCAAATCCTTTTTCAATCCCAAAGATATTCCGTTCCAATGTTACACGGACGTATGTCGTTTTAATACTCTAGAGCACACAAAAGAGATCTTTATCCCATATAACTAGTGTAAGGCAGTTTGAGTGGAAGGAGAACTGGTCGTTAGCCATTTGCTATCAAAAGTAGAAGGGCAGGAAATATTCAGAGATATACGTAGATAAACGTACAGCCCTATTTGTATTTTTTAGGCAACGATCAAAAACCACAAAGGAACAGGGCAAAACGGGAGAGGAAATTAGCTATTCTATCGCGCTGGTGTAGCAGCTTCTTTCAGAAAAACACTGCCACTCTAACTCAAAGTGGCAGTGCAATGAAAGCACAGATTAGGAGTTTCACTGCAGTTTTAACCAGTCTTTATTCTACAAGTGTTCTTAAAAGGAGGTAAAGTGTGTTCCACACAATGAAGGAAAAAATTACTTTGTAAACACATGCATTACTTTATTTGAGAAGGCACATAATATATATATATATATATATATATATATATATATATAAAATCTTAGCCACTTTAATATAACTACAGAGCCCATAATAAATTAAATCCAAATTTTATTCTGAGATCTCTCTTTATATTCTAATCTCTTCCTTTGTTTGAAACGAATTAAACAGTCAGACAGATGATGAAGAGGAACACAAGGATGCCAGGTGGGTTGTCGCTAAATGTACGGCCTCGTTTAGTGTTGCTGGTTGGTGGTGCCGGACCCATTTGGCAGTCTCTTCTGGGAGTCGTGCGACGAACTGATTCATCGCAACTCGCTCCACGATCCTTTCGGGTTCTCGATCCTCCGCAAGCAGCCACTTCCGGCAGGTTTCATGCAGATGTTGAGCAAATTTGAATAGATTGCCAACTTCAGGGGGCGCCATAGAATGAAACTGCTGACGATGTTGGTCTGACCACTGCCGGATGGCATTCTCGAGATCTTTAGATCATCTGTTCCACACAATGAAGGAAAAATTACTTTGTAAACACATGCATTACTTTATTTGAGAAGGCACATAATATATATATATATATATATATATATATATAATCTTAGCCACTTTAATATAACTACAGAGCCCATGATAAATTAAATCCAAATTTTATTCTGAGATCTCTCTTTATATTCTAATCTCTTCCTTTGTTTGAAACGAATTAAACAGTCAGACAGATGATGAAGAGGAACACAAGGATGCCAGGTGGGTTGTCGCTAAATGTACGGCCTCGTTTAGTGTTGCTGGTTGGTGGTGCCGGACCCATTTGGCAGTCTCTTCCGGGAGTCGTGCGACGAACTGATTCATCGCAACTCGCTTCACGATCCTTTCGGGTTCTCGATCCTCCGCAAGCAGCCACTTCCGGCAGGTTTCATGCAGATGTTGAGCAAATCCGAATAGATCGCCAACTTCAGGGGGCGTCATAGAGTGAAACTGCTGACGATGTTGGTCTGACCACTGCCGGATGGCATTCTCGAGATCTTTAGATTCCACTTGCTGCATGACATATTGGAGCAGGTTTTGGCTCCCTGCACATGCTTGCATCATGACGCACAGATGCTGCTCTTGCTCTTGTTGAAGCTCATGAAGACAGGTGATCTTCTCAGTGAGGTGAACAGATTCCATGGCAAGGTAGGCGATCACGGCGGTCGAGAGAAAGCACTGACGGACTGCTATTCGGCCGAGCTCTCTGACAGAGCTCCTGACAGATAGCTCTGTCTTCACGTTAATACTGTCAAACTGTTTGGATTAACGTCGCCGATGGCAAAGTCTTTGTTTGCTCAATCAGCTTCTCTTTAGCACTTCTTCTCTTGCAGGTTGGTTCTATCTGGTGTGCAGTCACCCTGTTGCACGTTTTGCTGCAGGGCAGTGGATCGCGATTGCCACCCTGTCGCACGTTTGTCTTGCAGCCGAGTGTGCTCTTTAGCGTTTCTTTTCCACCACAGCGCGCTTTCGTGTCGGTTCTCCTCCAGCTGCTTTCCTCCTGACAGTCGTCGTCGAGGATGTTGTAGGGCCAGAGATGATGAGCGAACGGCAGTTTAGGTCTACTGTGCGTATGTGCTTATTCCTATAGCACTTAAATACCGTCAAGCTCCTCCCATCAATGTCAATGACGGCGGTCACTGTCTGTCGTACAGCTCCGTGCGCTCTTGTAGCGCTTCTCTTCCGCGGCTCGTCCTGAGAGATGGTTGAGCACATACTTCAAAATGACGAGATGAATGTTGAAAGTCGTCCGAGTCGACGGCCGGTTGTTCTGATGCCCTTCTTCGTTCTTCAGGGCAGTGGATCCGCGAGTTAATCTTGGTGGCCGTGGCTGGGAATCGAACCCGGGTCCCGCGCGTAAAAGGCGGGCGCACTAACGGTGCAAGTGCACCAACATCAGCAGGCCGAACACAGCTGTAAGAGAAGGCGGCTAAACAGCATACCGCCCATTTAATCAACAGCAAACATTTCCAGAGGGTTAAAGTCAAGTCCGAGCAATATGTGCAATGTACGAATTAACAGCCCGTCGTCGTTAGACGGTGGCCTAACAGCGGCAAGAGAGAGAACAAGCCGCATGAATAAAGCGGCACCGAAAAAAGATGAGAGCTGCTACAAGTGGGAAAATCGGAACGTATGACATTGCGAAATAGAGCCGCAAAAAATAAAGCGGGGCCGAAAAAAAAAATAAAATGTGTGGAAAAAATCGGAACGAATGACATTGCGAAATAAAGCCGCAAAAAATAAAGCGGAGTTACAAGCATAAATAGCTCTGCACAGAACGAGGCTGCCACAGTTCGAATAAACCAGCAACGTTCCAAGAAAATGCAAATGGACATCGATGCCCCACCGTCCACAGTGAAACGCCAACGAGGACTTTGCACACCCAATTATCAATCATCTATGCTGTTGAACAACAGCAACAGCAGCGTTTGGAGTCTCTGATGCAAGAATATCCAGAGACCCAAAGGATGCTCCAGAGCTTCAAACAGCAAATGAGAACTAAAGGTCTCAAGAAAGCCATCATGCAGTGCTCAGAGCAACATCGAAAGAAGTTCCGATCCTTGACCCTGAGTGAAGCTGACAATCTATTCGTGTTTGGACAACAGCTCCAAGAAAGCGGTCAAAACTGGTTGCTGGCTGAGGATCGTGACCCCGATCGGATTGTGGAGCGTGTTGTAATGGATCTGTTCGTCACAGGACTTCCAGAAGAGACTGCCGATTGCGTCCGACACCACCAACCAGCAACAATGAATGAAGCCATACATTTAGCTGAAGCGCACCTGACATCTTATCTCCATACCTTCACCTTCCAAAGTGAAACATCAACGAGGAGTTTTCAAACCCAATTATTAATCATCTATGCTGTTGAACTACGGCAACAGCAGCATTTGGAGTCTCTGATGCAAGAACATCCAGAGACACAAAAGATGCTGCAGAGCTTTATGCAACAAAAGGAATCTAAAGATCTCAAGAAAGCCATCATGCAGTGCTCAGAGCAACATCGAAAGAAGTTTCGATCCTTTACCCCGATTGAAGATTGCCGTCTATTCGCATTTGGTCAACAGCTCCAAGAAAGCTGTCAAAACTGGTTGCTGACTGAGGATCGTGACCCCGATCGGATTGTGGCGCGTGTCGTAATGGATCAGTTTCTCTCACGACTTCCAGAGGAGACTGCCGAATGGGTCCGACACCACCAGCCAGCAACACTGAATGAAGCCATACATCTAGCTGAAACACACTTGGCGTCTTCCGTCTCCATTAAACATCTGCCTAAGTTGGCTAATGCTTAGAGCATGGATGAGACGTGTGCACCGCTATTATCATTAATTCCCATTGGTCGCAATCATGATAAATGTTTGTGTACCGGTTCCAGTTTTCCATCTGTACGGGTGTGGTTCACCAACTTCAGCTGGCACAATTGACATCAATGACTTGACATGCTTATTCATTTTATTTATTTATTAGTTTTAAAATGATTTAAACAATTTCTTGTTAACCCTAATCGATACTAAGTATTTGTATTTGGCTGTGTTTTTCATTAGCTTTGGGCGTTTTTTACTCGTTTTCTTTAGTGTAGTGAAACTACGTTTGGATAATTGTACTTATATGATGTCGTTATTATTTCTTGCTATACTATTGCTATGCACTCTAAATTACCAATTCAAAACAGAGATTGAGTTATGATGTCTCAGGGTTTCATCGGTATATAATTGTCTTTTTTAACAACCAATCCTTGTTTTGGCATTGTTTTTTTTTATTTTTTATTATTCACTCATAAGATACTTGTAACACTTTAAAAACATTTCCAGAATAAAATTTGTTTGAAATTGCAGTCTGACTCCTAATCAATCATTTTATGCAACATAAAAGAGAAATCAAGCAAAAAGAAATTAATAATTAGATTGTTTAATCTAAAGTTGTGTCCAACTCTTTGTGAGCTCATGGATGATAGCACACAAGGCAAGAAAATGGTTATACCAGCATGCTAACAAATATCTGACATAAATCTCAACATTCCACCATCTCATGAACTTTTAACAAAGAGTTCAGAAATAGTTTTGTTTTATGGCAAATAACATCACACTTCTCATATGGGATATGATGTGGCTATCTCTATTGGGCGCAAACCCTGATACCTGAAACCAATAAAAAAAAAATCTGTTTTAAAAAAAGAAAAAAGAAAGAAAGAAACAAGCTGCTTGAATTTGGCAAATGATCTGCCTGAGTTTTATGCCACTTTATGAACCATGTTCCCCTCTGTTTCTCCCACTTAACAGAGTCTTACTGAATGGACTCCATGAACTTTCTTGTGATTATTCACTGATTTCTACAGCATTTGCAACATACGGAGGACCTGATGCACAGGCGGCAACCCAGAAGGTACGAAACTTCATGTAGCAAGTCTGTACTGCTGTGGGTCACCTACTTTAACTACATTTTATATAAAAGCATTAAAAATATTAGTTATCAAAGCTGCAATCTATTATTTTTTTAATCTATATTATTTATCTATTTATTAGTACTTTGTATTGGTTTTTCTTTGTTCACAATTATTATTGATTCAAATCGTGTATTTTGCTCTTTTCTGATTAGTTAGACAAAAGGACACAACATGCTCTTTTGTATTTTAATGATGGTTACTGTAATTAAAAATTTTCTGTCATATTCCCCAAACCTCTGACCTACCCTTCTATTATAACTGAAAAAAATAATGAACGGTTTAGTACATATTTGGGAATTTTGACACTTTTATGTTATGGCATACAATAGCATTTTTGTTTCATGTGATACTTAACATCATTGCTATGGACTAAAATCTAATCAGGTTGCTTTATGCTGTCTTAGGATAGCAAGTTGCAATTCTATTCGATTTCTATTTTTAAATGATTATTTATCTATATTATTTGTGTATATATATATATATATATATATTTCTTATTTTAAATGTATTTTTATATGTATACTTCTTAGAGCATTTACAGAATAAAAATGAATGAATAAATAAATCATACTTGTCAGTTTTGGCTGGGAACACAAAAGTTGTTAATTTGTGCCATAATTAAAAAACAAAACAAAAAAATACGTGTTCCAAAAAAGGGACTTTGGTAAGCATTTCAGTACTCTGTGATAATACAATAGGTTTCATCTTAGAATTTATTATAGTCGAAATAATATCTTTATAATGTTTTTTCTCCTAAAACAATAAGTGGTATGAGCTCAGGTTAATAAGGCTTGCAGAACCAACAAAACAAATATAATAATGTAAAATATAAAAACAGTTCAGTTCGTGTTTGTCTCACAAGCAAAAAGAAATTAATATACACAAAATAGTTATAAAAATCTGAATACAATCATCCGGTCATTCCAATAGACTGCATATTCCCTTCTCAGACACTAACCCGTCTTTCCATTATGGCGTTAATGTCAGGAAGAATAAAAAAGCGAAGCCGCTAAACTGTAGTGAAGTACTTCTTATTCGGCTTTTCCAGCGGCAAAGTAGAACTACCCGGTTAGATCCACGTTGTTAGAATGTGCGCTTTCCAAATGGCGGCTTTGAAGAACTGCCTTTCTGACTTCGGTGTAGCAGTTCCCGAATGCCGCCGTGAAATACAGGAAATGTTTACTGCCGTTTGAAGAGATCCGGGGACTGCACCTGAGCCGCCACGGATAATTCCTGACGGTCGTAAGACAAAGAACCTTAAACAATCCGTATGCCTGGTTCAAGACTAACCACACAAGTGCCACAACTCTAAGCCTACGTATTCATTATCCCGCAGGGCGCGTTAGTGCACGGTTAGATTCACTGTGACTGCGGTACAGACATACCGGAGTTTGTAAACCACCCCTACAATTTTTGCTCCTCCTTAAAATCTGCAGAAAGAATCCAAACATTTGCGTGTTAAAGTAGCAGTGCACAGCTGTTCTGTTGTTTGAAGAGAGTCGGTGCTAAACGAATGACGAGGGCATGCAGTACGCCACCCTCCGACTCGCTCTCTTTTTCTCTTACTCACTCACTTACACATCCACACACCCCAAGCGCATGACAAGATTTACAGGAAGTTCATGTTGAGTCAGGCTAGCATTTCGGCTGTGCGTTTTCTCCTCGAGAAAACGACAGATGCACAACCTGCTTTAATCCAAAAGTCCGATATTTCCTATATAACAATTAAAACATATAAATATAATGTAAATATGAATAATCAAGATAAATTATATAATATTAAATAATAGAAAAGTTATTTATGTTTTCACTTAAGACAAAAACAAAACAACGACATCCGAGATTTTATTTGCCTTTCGATGTCGCTGTAGCTTTGCCAGGAGCAATGCAGGACGATCGTAAAACATCCATAATATTAGAATGTGCGCTTTCCAATGGCAGCAGTGAAGAACTGCTTTTCGTACTTCGATGTAGCAGTGTCCGAACGCCGGCCTCAGATACAGGAAATGCCAATATTGCTATTTGAAGAGAGCCGAAGCCTGTGCGCCAAATAATTTTCAGATGGTCGTAAACAAAGATGCCTTTTGATGCTAAGGTTCGGACCAAAAGCCTAAACAGGTGCCACTACCGGGCATCACCACTACACATCGCCAACCCTTGAAGCTTAGTTTTAAGAAAGGGTTAACAGACAGTTTCCTTCATGGCAGTTGGCGTCATACTGCTTACATGGGATATAACTATAACCACGCGACACCAAATCTGAGGCGCGAGCTTCATGGAAAAACAACAAGAACAATTAGAAACCTCTAAAAACAAAACAAGTTGCTAATCAATTCAACGTAAAAACTTTGTCGGGCTCTGTTGAGTCTTTGAGCTTTAATAAGAGTCATATCAAGCGGAGAGGGCGGGATAGGCATTGTGGTACAACGGTAGCCGATTCGTCTTTCGCACCAGCGGCCCGGGTTCGAATCCCAACTCCGTTGAGTGCCGAAAGCAGCTTTAAATTATTATGTCAACGTGAAAATCCAAAGCAGGTCGAGAAGAGGATCCGAAGAAATGGAGCGACAGCATAAAGCAAGCTGGAAGCGAGGAATCTGTGCAAGTGCACCAACGTCAGCAGGCCGAACACAGCTGTAAGAGAAGGCGGCTAAACAGCATACCGCCCTTTCAATCAACAGCAAACATTTCGAGAGGGTTAAAGTCAAGTCCGAGCAATATGTGCAATGTACGAATTAACAGCCCGTCGTCGTTAGACGGTGGCCTAACAGCGGCAAGAGAGAGAACAAGCCGCATGAATAAAGCGGCACTGAAAAAAGATGAGAGCTGCTACAAGTGGGAAAATCGGAACGTATGACATTGCGAAATAGAGCCGCAAAAAATAAAGCGGGACCGAAAAAAAGTAATAAAATGTGTGGAAAAAATCGGAACGAATGACATTGCGAAATAAAGCCGCAAAAAATAAAGCGGAGTTACAAGCATAAATAGCTCTGCACAGAACGAGGCTGCCACAGTTCGAATAAACCAGCAACGTTCCAAGAAAATGCAAATGGACATCGATGTCCCCACCGTCCACAGTGAAACGCCAACGAGGACTTTGCACACCCAATTATCAATCATCTATGCTGTTGAACAACAGCAACAGCGGCGTTTGGAGTCTCTGATGCAAGAATATCCAGAGACCCAAAGGATGCTCCAGAGCTTCAAACAGCAAATGAGAACTAAAGGTCTCAAGAAAGCCATCATGCAGTGCTCAGAGCAACATCGAAAGAAGTTCCGATCCTTGACCCTGAGTGAAGCTGACAATCTATTCGTGTTTGGACGACAGCTCCAAGAAAGCGGTCAAAACTGGTTGCTGACTGAGGATCGTGACCCCGATCGGATTGTGGCGCGTGTCGTAATGGATCAGTTTCTCTCACGACTTCCAGAGGAGACTGCCGAATGGGTCCGACACCACCAGCCAGCAACAATGAATGAAGCTATACATTTAGCTGAAGCGCACCTGACATCTTATCTCCATACCTTCACCTTCCAAAGTGAAACATCAACGAGGAGTTTTCAAACCCAATTATTAATCATCTATGCTGTTGAACTACGGCAACAGCAGCGTTTGGAGTCTCTGATGCAAGAACACCCAGAGACCCAAAAGATGCTGCAGAGCTTTATGCAACAAAAGGAATCTAAAGATCTCAAGAAAGCCATCATGCAGTGCTCAGAGCAACATCGAAAGAAGTTTCGATCCTTTACCCCGATTGAAGATTGCCGTCTATTCGCATTTGGTCAACAGCTCCAAGAAAGCTGTCAAAACTGGTTGCTGACTGAGGATCGTGACCCCGATCGGATTGTGGCGCGTGTGGTAATGGATCAGTTTCTCTCACGACTTCCAGAGGAGACTGCCGAATGGGTCCGACACCACCAGCCAGCAACACTGAATGAAGCCATACATCTAGCTGAAACGCACTTGGCGTCTTCCGTCTCCATTGAACATCTGCCTAAGTCGGCTAATGCTTAGAGCATGGATGAGACGTGTGCACCGCTATTATCATTAATTCCCATTGGTCGCAATCATGATAAATGTTTGTGTACCGGTTCCAGTTTTCCATCTGTACGGGTGTGTTTCACCAACTTCAACTGGCACAATTGACATCAATGACTTGACATGCTCATTCATTTTATTTATTTATTAGTTTTAAAATGATTTAAACAATTTCTTGTTAACCCTAATCGATACTAAGTATTTGTATTTGGCTGTGTTTTTCATTAGCTTTGGGCGTTTTTTACTCGTTTTCTTTAGTGTAGTGAAACTACGTTTGGATAATTGTACTTATATGATGTCGTTATTATTTCTTGCTATACTATTGCTATGCACTCTAAATTACCAATTCAAAACAGAGATTGAGTTATGATGTCTCAGGGTTTCATCGGTATATAATTGTCTTTTTTAACAACCAATCCTTGTTTTGGCAATGTTTTTTTTTTTTTTTTTATTCACTCATAAGATACTTGTAACACTTTAAAAACATTTCCAGAATAAAATTTGTTTGAAATTGCAGTCTGACTCCTAATCAATCATTTCATGCAACACAACACTGAGTCGGAGTCTTGACTTTTTTTTCTAAATACGTTGCTATTCAATTCAACGTTGCTATTCAATGTTGTTTAAATATGACAGACAAAAGTAAGCTATGTTCATGTTCATTTTATTATCATTTTATTATTAAAAATTGTGTACATTTGGTCTTTTATTTACAGTAAATGAATCATTTGGCTGGGAATACAAAAGTTGTTAAGTTGTACCATAATAAAAAAAATAATAATAATACATGTTCCAAAAAGGGACTTTGGTAAACATTTCAGTGAAGTACTCTGTGATAAATAATACAAGGTTTTGTCTTAGACTTTGTTACTTAATTGTTTATTAGTCGAAATAACATCTTTAAAATGTTTTTTCCTTAAAACAATGAGTGCTATGACCTCAGATAAATAAGGCCGGCAGAACATACAAAGCAAATATAATAATGTAAAATATAAAAACAGTTCAGTTGATGTTTTTCTCACAAGCAAAAAGAAATTAATAATTAGATTGTTTAATCTAAAGTCGTGTCCAACTCTTTGTGAGCTCATGGATGATAGCACACAAGGCAAGAAAATGGTTATACCAGCATGCTAACAAATATCTGACATAAATCTCAACATTCCACCATCTCATGAACTTTTAACAAAGAGTTCAGAAATAGTTTTGTTTTATGGCAAAAAACATCACACTTCTCATATGGGATATGATGTGGCTATCTCTATTGGGCGCAAACCCTGACACCTGAAACCAATTAAAAAAAAATCTGTTTTAAAAAAAGAAAAAAGAAAGAAAGAAACAAGCTGCTTGAATTTGGCAAATGATCTGCCTGAGTTTTATGCCACTTTATGAACCATGTTCCCCTCTCTTTCTCCCACTTAACAGAGTCTTACTGAATGGACTCCATGAACTTTCTTGTGATTATTCACTGATTTCTACAGCATTTGCAACATACGGAGGACCTGATGCACAGGCGGCAACCCAGAAGGTACGAAACTTCATGTAGCAAGTCTGTACTGCTGTGGGTCACCTACTTTAACTACGTTTTATATAAAAGCATTAAAAATATTATTTATCAAAGCTGCAATCTATTATTTTTTAATCTATATTATTTATCTATTTATTAGTACTTTGTATTGGTTTTTCTTTGTTCACAATTATTATTGATTCAAATCGTGTATTTTGCTCTTTTCTGATTAGTTAGACAAAAGGACACAACATGCTCTTTTGTATTTTAATGATGGTTACTGTAATTAAAGATTTTCTGTCATATTCCCCAAACCTCTGACCTACCCTTCTATTATAACTGAAAATAATAATGAACAGTTTAGTACATATTTGGGAATTTTGACACTTTTATGTTATGGCATACAATAGCATTTTTGTTTCATGTGATACTTAACATCATTGCTATGCACTAAAATCTAATCAGGTTGCTTTATGTTGTCTTAGGATAGCAAGTTGCAATTCTATTCGATTTCTATTTTTAAATGATTATTTATCTATATTATTTGTGTGTGTGTGTGTATATATATATATATATTTTTTTTTCTTATTTTAAATGTATTTTTATATGTATACTTCTTAGAGCATTTACAGAATAAAAATGAATGAATAAATAAATCATACTTGTCAGTTTTGGCTGGGAACATAAAAGTTGTTAATTTGTGCCATAATTAAAAAACAAAACAAAAAAATACATGTTCCAAAAAAGGGACTTTGGTAAGCATTTCAGTACTCTGTGATAATACAATAGGTTTCATCTTAGAATTTATTATAGTCGAAATAATATCTTTATAATGTTTTTTCTCCTAAAACAATAAGTGGTATGAGCTCAGGTTAATAAGGCTTGCAGAACCAACAAAACAAATATAATAATGTAAAATATAAAAACAGTTCAGTTCATGTTTGTCTCACAAGCAAAAAGAAATTAATATAAACAAAATAGTTATAAAAATCTGAATACAATCATCCGGTCATTCCAATAGGCTGCATATTCCCTTCTCAGACACTAACTCGTCTTTCCATTATGGCGTTAATGTCAGGAAGAATAAAAAAGCGAAGCCACTAAACTGTAGTGAAGTACTTCTTATTCGGCTTTTCCAGCGGCAAAGTAGAACTACCCGGTTAGATCCACGTTGTTAGAATGTGCGCTTTCCAAATGGCGGCTTTGAAGAACTGCCTTTCTGACTTCGGTGTAGCAGTTCCCGAATGCCGCCGTGAAATACAGGAAATGTTTACTGCCGTTTGAAGAGATCCGGGGACTGCACCTGAGCCGCCACGGATAATTCCTGACGGTCGTAAGACAAAGAACCTTAAACAATCCGTATGCCTGGTTCAAGACTAACCACACAAGTGCCACAACTCTAAGCTTCCGTATTCATTATCCCGCAGGGCGCGTTAGTGCACGGTTAGATTCACTGTGACTGCAGTACAGACATACCGGAGTTTGTAAACCACCCCTACAATTTTTGCTCCTCCTTAAAATCTGCAGAAAGAATCCAAACATTTGCGTGTTAAAGTAGCAGTGCACAGCTGTTCTGTTGTTTGAAGAGAGTCGGTGCTAAACGAATGACGAGGGCATGCAGTACGCCACCCTCCGACTCGCTCTCTTTTTCTCTTACTCACTCACTTACACATCCACACACCCCAAGCGCATGACAAGATTTACAGGAAGTTCATGTTGAGTCAGGCTAGCATTTCGGCTGTGCGTTTTCTCCTCGAGAAAACGACAGATGCACAACCTGCTTTAATCCAAAAGTCCGATATTTCCTATATAACAATTAAAACATATAAATATAATGTAAATATGAATAATCAAGATAAATTATATAATATTAAATAATAGAAAAGTTATTTATGTTTTCACTTAAGACAAAAACAAAACAACGACATCCGAGATTTTATTTGCCTTTCGATGTCGCTGTAGCTTTGCCAGGAGCAATGCAGGACGATCGTAAAACATCCATAATATTAGAATGTGCGCTTTCCAATGGCAGCAGTGAAGAACTGCTTTTCGTACTTCGATGTAGCAGTGTCCGAACGCCGGCCTCAGATACAGGAAATGCCAATATTGCTATTTGAAGAGAGCCGAAGCCTGTGCGCCAAATAATTTTCAGATGGTCGTAAACAAAGATGCCTTTTGATGCTAAGGTTCGGACCAAAAGCCTAAACAGGTGCCACTACCGGGCATCACCACTACACATCGCTAACCCTTGAAGCTTAGTTTTAAGAAAGGGTTAACAGACAGTTTCCTTCATGGCAGTTGGCGTCATACTGCTTACATGGGATATAACTATAACCACGCGACACCAAATCTGAGGCGCGAGCTTCATGGAAAAACAACAAGAACAATTAGAAACCTCTAAAAACAAAACAAGTTGCTAATCAATTCAACGTAAAAACTTTGTCGGGCTCTGTTGAGTCTTTGAGCTTTAATAAGAGTCATATCAAGCGGAGAGGGCGGGATAGGCATTGTGGTACAACGGTAGCCGATTCGTCTTTCGCACCAGCGGCCCGGGTTCGAATCCCAACTCCGTTGAGTGCCGAAAGCAGCTTTAAATTATTATGTCAACGTGAAAATCCAAAGCAGGTCGAGAAGAGGATCCGAAGAAATGGAGCGACAGCATAAAGCAAGCTGGAAGCGAGGAATCTGTGCAAGTGCACCAACGTCAGCAGGCCGAACACAGCTGTAAGAGAAGGCGGCTAAACAGCATACCGCCCTTTCAATCAACAGCAAACATTTCGAGAGGGTTAAAGTCAAGTCCGAGCAATATGTGCAATGTACGAATTAACAGCCCGTCGTCGTTAGACGGTGGCCTAACAGCGGCAAGAGAGAGAACAAGCCGCATGAATAAAGCGGCACCGAAAAAAGATGAGAGCTGCTACAAGTGGGAAAATCGGAACGTATGACATTGCGAAATAGAGCCGCAAAAAATAAAGCGGGACCGAAAAAAAGTAATAAAATGTGTGGAAAAAATCGGAACGAATGACATTGCGAAATAAAGCCGCAAAAAATAAAGCGGAGTTACAAGCATAAATAGCTCTGCACAGAACGAGGCTGCCACAGTTCGAATAAACCAGCAACGTTCCAAGAAAATGCAAATGGACATCGATGTCCCCACCGTCCACAGTGAAACGCCAACGAGGACTTTGCACACCCAATTATCAATCATCTATGCTGTTGAACAACAGCAACAGCGGCGTTTGGAGTCTCTGATGCAAGAATATCCAGAGACCCAAAGGATGCTCCAGAGCTTCAAACAGCAAATGAGAACTAAAGGTCTCAAGAAAGCCATCATGCAGTGCTCAGAGCAACATCGAAAGAAGTTCCGATCCTTGACCCTGAGTGAAGCTGACAATCTATTCGTGTTTGGACGACAGCTCCAAGAAAGCGGTCAAAACTGGTTGCTGACTGAGGATCGTGACCCCGATCGGATTGTGGCGCGTGTCGTAATGGATCAGTTTCTCTCACGACTTCCAGAGGAGACTGCCGAATGGGTCCGACACCACCAGCCAGCAACAATGAATGAAGCTATACATTTAGCTGAAGCGCACCTGACATCTTATCTCCATACCTTCACCTTCCAAAGTGAAACATCAACGAGGAGTTTTCAAACCCAATTATTAATCATCTATGCTGTTGAACTACGGCAACAGCAGCGTTTGGAGTCTCTGATGCAAGAACACCCAGAGACCCAAAAGATGCTGCAGAGCTTTATGCAACAAAAGGAATCTAAAGATCTCAAGAAAGCCATCATGCAGTGCTCAGAGCAACATCGAAAGAAGTTTCGATCCTTTACCCCGATTGAAGATTGCCGTCTATTCGCATTTGGTCAACAGCTCCAAGAAAGCTGTCAAAACTGGTTGCTGACTGAGGATCGTGACCCCGATCGGATTGTGGCGCGTGTGGTAATGGATCAGTTTCTCTCACGACTTCCAGAGGAGACTGCCGAATGGGTCCGACACCACCAGCCAGCAACACTGAATGAAGCCATACATCTAGCTGAAACGCACTTGGCGTCTTCCGTCTCCATTGAACATCTGCCTAAGTCGGCTAATGCTTAGAGCATGGATGAGACGTGTGCACCGCTATTATCATTAATTCCCATTGGTCGCAATCATGATAAATGTTTGTGTACCGGTTCCAGTTTTCCATCTGTACGGGTGTGTTTCACCAACTTCAACTGGCACAATTGACATCAATGACTTGACATGCTCATTCATTTTATTTATTTATTAGTTTTAAAATGATTTAAACAATTTCTTGTTAACCCTAATCGATACTAAGTATTTGTATTTGGCTGTGTTTTTCATTAGCTTTGGGCGTTTTTTACTCGTTTTCTTTAGTGTAGTGAAACTACGTTTGGATAATTGTACTTATATGATGTCGTTATTATTTCTTGCTATACTATTGCTATGCACTCTAAATTACCAATTCAAAACAGAGATTGAGTTATGATGTCTCAGGGTTTCATCGGTATATAATTGTCTTTTTTAACAACCAATCCTTGTTTTGGCAATGTTTTTTTTTTTTTTTTTATTCACTCATAAGATACTTGTAACACTTTAAAAACATTTCCAGAATAAAATTTGTTTGAAATTGCAGTCTGACTCCTAATCAATCATTTCATGCAACACAACACTGAGTCGGAGTCTTGACTTTTTTTTCTAAATACGTTGCTATTCAATTCAACGTTGCTATTCAATGTTGTTTAAATATGACAGACAAAAGTAAGCTATGTTCATGTTCATTTTATTATCATTTTATTATTAAAAATTGTGTACATTTGGTCTTTTATTTACAGTAAATGAATCATTTGGCTGGGAATACAAAAGTTGTTAAGTTGTACCATAATAAAAAAAATAATAATAATACATGTTCCAAAAAGGGACTTTGGTAAACATTTCAGTGAAGTACTCTGTGATAAATAATACAAGGTTTTGTCTTAGACTTTGTTACTTAATTGTTTATTAGTCGAAATAACATCTTTAAAATGTTTTTTCCTTAAAACAATGAGTGCTATGACCTCAGATAAATAAGGCCGGCAGAACATACAAAGCAAATATAATAATGTAAAATATAAAAACAGTTCAGTTGATGTTTTTCTCACAAGCAAAAAGAAATTAATAATTAGATTGTTTAATCTAAAGTCGTGTCCAACTCTTTGTGAGCTCATGGATGATAGCACACAAGGCAAGAAAATGGTTATACCAGCATGCTAACAAATATCTGACATAAATCTCAACATTCCACCATCTCATGAACTTTTAACAAAGAGTTCAGAAATAGTTTTGTTTTATGGCAAAAAACATCACACTTCTCATATGGGATATGATGTGGCTATCTCTATTGGGCGCAAACCCTGACACCTGAAACCAATTAAAAAAAAATCTGTTTTAAAAAAAGAAAAAAGAAAGAAAGAAACAAGCTGCTTGAATTTGGCAAATGATCTGCCTGAGTTTTATGCCACTTTATGAACCATGTTCCCCTCTCTTTCTCCCACTTAACAGAGTCTTACTGAATGGACTCCATGAACTTTCTTGTGATTATTCACTGATTTCTACAGCATTTGCAACATACGGAGGACCTGATGCACAGGCGGCAACCCAGAAGGTACGAAACTTCATGTAGCAAGTCTGTACTGCTGTGGGTCACCTACTTTAACTACGTTTTATATAAAAGCATTAAAAATATTATTTATCAAAGCTGCAATCTATTATTTTTTAATCTATATTATTTATCTATTTATTAGTACTTTGTATTGGTTTTTCTTTGTTCACAATTATTATTGATTCAAATCGTGTATTTTGCTCTTTTCTGATTAGTTAGACAAAAGGACACAACATGCTCTTTTGTATTTTAATGATGGTTACTGTAATTAAAGATTTTCTGTCATATTCCCCAAACCTCTGACCTACCCTTCTATTATAACTGAAAATAATAATGAACAGTTTAGTACATATTTGGGAATTTTGACACTTTTATGTTATGGCATACAATAGCATTTTTGTTTCATGTGATACTTAACATCATTGCTATGCACTAAAATCTAATCAGGTTGCTTTATGTTGTCTTAGGATAGCAAGTTGCAATTCTATTCGATTTCTATTTTTAAATGATTATTTATCTATATTATTTGTGTGTGTGTGTGTATATATATATATATATTTTTTTTTCTTATTTTAAATGTATTTTTATATGTATACTTCTTAGAGCATTTACAGAATAAAAATGAATGAATAAATAAATCATACTTGTCAGTTTTGGCTGGGAACATAAAAGTTGTTAATTTGTGCCATAATTAAAAAACAAAACAAAAAAATACATGTTCCAAAAAAGGGACTTTGGTAAGCATTTCAGTACTCTGTGATAATACAATAGGTTTCATCTTAGAATTTATTATAGTCGAAATAATATCTTTATAATGTTTTTTCTCCTAAAACAATAAGTGGTATGAGCTCAGGTTAATAAGGCTTGCAGAACCAACAAAACAAATATAATAATGTAAAATATAAAAACAGTTCAGTTCATGTTTGTCTCACAAGCAAAAAGAAATTAATATAAACAAAATAGTTATAAAAATCTGAATACAATCATCCGGTCATTCCAATAGGCTGCATATTCCCTTCTCAGACACTAACTCGTCTTTCCATTATGGCGTTAATGTCAGGAAGAATAAAAAAGCGAAGCCACTAAACTGTAGTGAAGTACTTCTTATTCGGCTTTTCCAGCGGCAAAGTAGAACTACCCGGTTAGATCCACGTTGTTAGAATGTGCGCTTTCCAAATGGCGGCTTTGAAGAACTGCCTTTCTGACTTCGGTGTAGCAGTTCCCGAATGCCGCCGTGAAATACAGGAAATGTTTACTGCCGTTTGAAGAGATCCGGGGACTGCACCTGAGCCGCCACGGATAATTCCTGACGGTCGTAAGACAAAGAACCTTAAACAATCCGTATGCCTGGTTCAAGACTAACCACACAAGTGCCACAACTCTAAGCTTCCGTATTCATTATCCCGCAGGGCGCGTTAGTGCACGGTTAGATTCACTGTGACTGCAGTACAGACATACCGGAGTTTGTAAACCACCCCTACAATTTTTGCTCCTCCTTAAAATCTGCAGAAAGAATCCAAACATTTGCGTGTTAAAGTAGCAGTGCACAGCTGTTCTGTTGTTTGAAGAGAGTCGGTGCTAAACGAATGACGAGGGCATGCAGTACGCCACCCTCCGACTCGCTCTCTTTTTCTCTTACTCACTCACTTACACATCCACACACCCCAAGCGCATGACAAGATTTACAGGAAGTTCATGTTGAGTCAGGCTAGCATTTCGGCTGTGCGTTTTCTCCTCGAGAAAACGACAGATGCACAACCTGCTTTAATCCAAAAGTCCGATATTTCCTATATAACAATTAAAACATATAAATATAATGTAAATATGAATAATCAAGATAAATTATATAATATTAAATAATAGAAAAGTTATTTATGTTTTCACTTAAGACAAAAACAAAACAACGACATCCGAGATTTTATTTGCCTTTCGATGTCGCTGTAGCTTTGCCAGGAGCAATGCAGGACGATCGTAAAACATCCATAATATTAGAATGTGCGCTTTCCAATGGCAGCGGTGAAGAACTGCTTTTCGTACTTCGATGTAGCAGTGTCCGAACGCCGGCCTCAGATACAGGAAATGCCAATATTGCTATTTGAAGAGAGCCGAAGCCTGTGCGCCAAATAATTTTCAGATGGTCGTAAACAAAGATGCCTTTTGATGCTAAGGTTCGGACCAAAAGCCTAAACAGGTGCCACTACCGGGCATCACCACTACACATCGCTAACCCTTGAAGCTTAGTTTTAAGAAAGGGTTAACAGACAGTTTCCTTCATGGCAGTTGGCGTCATACTGCTTACATGGGATATAACTATAACCACGCGACACCAAATCTGAGGCACGAGCTTCATGGAAAAACAACAAGAACAATTAGAAACCTCTAAAAACAAAACAAGTTGCTAATCAATTCAACGTAAAAACTTTGTCGGGCTCTGTTGAGTCTTTGAGCTTTAATAAGAGTCATATCAAGCGGAGAGGGCGGGATAGGCATTGTGGTACAACGGTAGCCGATTCGTCTTTCGCACCAGCGGCCCGGGTTCGAATCCCAACTCCGTTGAGTGCCGAAAGCAGCTTTAAATTATTATGTCAACGTGAAAATCCAAAGCAGGTCGAGAAGAGGATCCGAAGAAATGGAGCGACAGCATAAAGCAAGCTGGAAGCGAGGAATCTGTGCAAGTGCACCAACGTCAGCAGGCCGAACACAGCTGTAAGAGAAGGCGGCTAAACAGCATACCGCCCTTTCAATCAACAGCAAACATTTCGAGAGGGTTAAAGTCAAGTCCGAGCAATATGTGCAATGTACGAATTAACAGCCCGTCGTCGTTAGACGGTGGCCTAACAGCGGCAAGAGAGAGAACAAGCCGCATGAATAAAGCGGCACCGAAAAAAGATGAGAGCTGCTACAAGTGGGAAAATCGGAACGTATGACATTGCGAAATAGAGCCGCAAAAAATAAAGCGGGACCGAAAAAAAGTAATAAAATGTGTGGAAAAAATCGGAACGAATGACATTGCGAAATAAAGCCGCAAAAAATAAAGCGGAGTTACAAGCATAAATAGCTCTGCACAGAACGAGGCTGCCACAGTTCGAATAAACCAGCAACGTTCCAAGAAAATGCAAATGGACATCGATGTCCCCACCGTCCACAGTGAAACGCCAACGAGGACTTTGCACACCCAATTATCAATCATCTATGCTGTTGAACAACAGCAACAGCGGCGTTTGGAGTCTCTGATGCAAGAATATCCAGAGACCCAAAGGATGCTCCAGAGCTTCAAACAGCAAATGAGAACTAAAGGTCTCAAGAAAGCCATCATGCAGTGCTCAGAGCAACATCGAAAGAAGTTCCGATCCTTGACCCTGAGTGAAACTGACAATCTATTCGTGTTTGGACGACAGCTCCAAGAAAGCGGTCAAAACTGGTTGCTGACTGAGGATCGTGACCCCGATCGGATTGTGGCGCGTGTCGTAATGGATCAGTTTCTCTCACGACTTCCAGAGGAGACTGCCGAATGGGTCCGACACCACCAGCCAGCAACAATGAATGAAGCTATACATTTAGCTGAAGCGCACCTGACATCTTATCTCCATACCTTCACCTTCCAAAGTGAAACATCAACGAGGAGTTTTCAAACCCAATTATTAATCATCTATGCTGTTGAACTACGGCAACAGCAGCGTTTGGAGTCTCTGATGCAAGAACACCCAGAGACCCAAAAGATGCTGCAGAGCTTTATGCAACAAAAGGAATCTAAAGATCTCAAGAAAGCCATCATGCAGTGCTCAGAGCAACATCGAAAGAAGTTTCGATCCTTTACCCCGATTGAAGATTGCCGTCTATTCGCATTTGGTCAACAGCTCCAAGAAAGCTGTCAAAACTGGTTGCTGACTGAGGATCGTGACCCCGATCGGATTGTGGCGCGTGTGGTAATGGATCAGTTTCTCTCACGACTTCCAGAGGAGACTGCCGAATGGGTCCGACACCACCAGCCAGCAACACTGAATGAAGCCATACATCTAGCTGAAACGCACTTGGCGTCTTCCGTCTCCATTGAACATCTGCCTAAGTCGGCTAATGCTTAGAGCATGGATGAGACGTGTGCACCGCTATTATCATTAATTCCCATTGGTCGCAATCATGATAAATGTTTGTGTACCGGTTCCAGTTTTCCATCTGTACGGGTGTGTTTCACCAACTTCAACTGGCACAATTGACATCAATGACTTGACATGCTCATTCATTTTATTTATTTATTAGTTTTAAAATGATTTAAACAATTTCTTGTTAACCCTAATCGATACTAAGTATTTGTATTTGGCTGTGTTTTTCATTAGCTTTGGGCGTTTTTTACTCGTTTTCTTTAGTGTAGTGAAACTACGTTTGGATAATTGTACTTATATGATGTTGTTATTATTTCTTGCTATACTATTGCTATGCACTCTAAATTACCAATTCAAAACAGAGGTTGAGTTATGATGTCTCAGGGTTTCATCGGTATATAATTGTCTTTTTTAACAACCAATCCTTGTTTTGGCAATGTTTTTTTTTTTTTTTTTATTCACTCATAAGATACTTGTAACACTTTAAAAACATTTCCAGAATAAAATTTGTTTGAAATTGCAGTCTGACTCCTAATCAATCATTTCATGCAACACAACACTGAGTCGGAGTCTTGACTTTTTTTTCTAAATACGTTGCTATTCAATTCAACGTTGCTATTCAATGTTGTTTAAATATGACAGACAAAAGTAAGCTATGTTCATGTTCATTTTATTATCATTTTATTATTAAAAATTGTGTACATTTGGTCTTTTATTTACAGTAAATGAATCATTTGGCTGGGAATACAAAAGTTGTTAAGTTGTACCATAATAAAAAAAATAATAATAATACATGTTCCAAAAAGGGACTTTGGTAAACATTTCAGTGAAGTACTCTGTGATAAATAATACAAGGTTTTGTCTTAGACTTTGTTACTTAATTGTTTATTAGTCGAAATAACATCTTTAAAATGTTTTTTCCTTAAAACAATGAGTGCTATGACCTCAGATAAATAAGGCCGGCAGAACATACAAAGCAAATATAATAATGTAAAATATAAAAACAGTTCAGTTGATGTTTTTCTCACAAGCAAAAAGAAATTAATAATTAGATTGTTTAATCTAAAGTCGTGTCCAACTCTTTGTGAGCTCATGGATGATAGCACACAAGGCAAGAAAATGGTTATACCAGCATGCTAACAAATATCTGACATAAATCTCAACATTCCACCATCTCATGAACTTTTAACAAAGAGTTCAGAAATAGTTTTGTTTTATGGCAAATAACATCACACTTCTCATATGGGATATGATGTGGCTATCTCTATTGGGCGCAAACCCTGACACCTGAAACCAATTTTAAAAAATTCTGTTTTAAAAAAAGAAAAAAGAAAGAAAGAAACAAGCTGCTTGAATTTGGCAAATGATCTGCCTGAGTTTTATGCCACTTTATGAACCATGTTCCCCTCTCTTTCTCCCACTTAACAGAGTCTTACTGAATGGACTCCATGAACTTTCTTGTGATTATTCACTGATTTCTACAGCATTTGCAACATACGGAGGACCTGATGCACAGGCGGCAACCCAGAAGGTACGAAACTTCATGTAGCAAGTCTGTACTGCTGTGGGTCACCTACTTTAACTACGTTTTATATAAAAGCATTAAAAATATTATTTATCAAAGCTGCAATCTATTATTTTTTAATCTATATTATTTATCTATTTATTAGTACTTTGTATTGGTTTTTCTTTGTTCACAATTATTATTGATTCAAATCGTGTATTTTGCTCTTTTCTGATTAGTTAGACAAAAGGACACAACATGCTCTTTTGTATTTTAATGATGGTTACTGTAATTAAAGATTTTCTGTCATATTCCCCAAACCTCTGACCTACCCTTCTATTATAACTGAAAATAATAATGAACAGTTTAGTACATATTTGGGAATTTTGACACTTTTATGTTATGGCATACAATAGCATTTTTGTTTCATGTGATACTTAACATCATTGCTATGCACTAAAATCTAATCAGGTTGCTTTATGTTGTCTTAGGATAGCAAGTTGCAATTCTATTCGATTTCTATTTTTAAATGATTATTTATCTATATTATTTGTGTGTGTGTGTGTGTGTATATATATATATATATATATATATATATATATTTTTTTTTTTTTTTTCTTATTTTAAATGTATTTTTATATGTATACTTCTTAGAGCATTTACAGAATAAAAATGAATGAATAAATAAATCATACTTGTCAGTTTTGGCTGGGAACATAAAAGTTGTTAATTTGTGCCATAATTAAAAAACAAAACAAAAAAATACATGTTCCAAAAAAGGGACTTTGGTAAGCATTTCAGTACTCTGTGATAATACAATAGGTTTCATCTTAGAATTTATTATAGTCGAAATAATATCTTTATAATGTTTTTTCTCCTAAAACAATAAGTGGTATGAGCTCAGGTTAATAAGGCTTGCAGAACCAACAAAACAAATATAATAATGTAAAATATAAAAACAGTTCAGTTCATGTTTGTCTCACAAGCAAAAAGAAATTAATATAAACAAAATAGTTATAAAAATCTGAATACAATCATCCGGTCATTCCAATAGGCTGCATATTCCCTTCTCAGACACTAACTCGTCTTTCCATTATGGCGTTAATGTCAGGAAGAATAAAAAAGCGAAGCCGCTAAACTGTAGTGAAGTACTTCTTATTCGGCTTTTCCAGCGGCAAAGTAGAACTACCCGGTTAGATCCACGTTGTTAGAATGTGCGCTTTCCAAATGGCGGCTTTGAAGAACTGCCTTTCTGACTTCGGTGTAGCAGTTCCCGAATGCCGCCGTGAAATACAGGAAATGTTTACTGCCGTTTGAAGAGATCCGGGGACTGCACCTGAGCCGCCACGGATAATTCCTGACGGTCGTAAGACAAAGAACCTTAAACAATCCGTATGCCTGGTTCAAGACTAACCACACAAGTGCCACAACTCTAAGCTTCCGTATTCATTATCCCGCAGGGCGCGTTAGTGCACGGTTAGATTCACTGTGACTGCAGTACAGACATACCGGAGTTTGTAAACCACCCCTACAATTTTTGCTCCTCCTTAAAATCTGCAGAAAGAATCCAAACATTTGCGTGTTAAAGTAGCAGTGCACAGCTGTTCTGTTGTTTGAAGAGAGTCGGTGCTAAACGAATGACGAGGGCATGCAGTACGCCACCCTCCGACTCGCTCTCTTTTTCTCTTACTCACTCACTTACACATCCACACACCCCAAGTGCATGACAAGATTTACAGGAAGTTCATGTTGAGTCAGGCTAGCATTTCGGCTGTGCGTTTTCTTCTCGAGAAAACAACAGATGCACAACCTGCTTTAATCCAAAAGTCCGATATTTCCTATATAACAATTAAAACATATAAATATAATGTAAATATGAATAATCAAGTTAAATTATATAATATTAAATAATAGAAAAGTTATTTATGTTTTTCACTTAAGACAAAAACAAAACAACGACATCCGAGATTTTATTTGCCTTTCGATGTCGCTGTAGCTTTGCCAGGAGCAATACAGGACGATCGTAAAACATCCATAATATTAGAATGTGCGCTTTCCAATGGCAGCGGTGAAGAACTGCTTTTCGTACTTCGATGTAGCAGTGTCCGAACGCCGGCCTCAGATACAGGAAATGCCAATATTGCTATTTGAAGAGAGCCGAAGCCTGTGCGCCAAATAATTTTCAGATGGTCGTAAACAAAGATGTCTTTTGATGCTAAGGTTCGGACCAAAAGCCTAAACAGGTGCCACTACCGGGCATCACCACTACACATCCCCAACCCTTGAAGCTTAGTTTTAAGAAAGGGTTAACAGACAGTTTCTTTCATGGCAGTTGGCGTCATACTGCTTACATGGGATATAACTATAACCACGCGACACCAAATCTGAGGCGCGAGCTTCATGGAAAAAAAACAACAACAACAATTAGAAACCTCTGAAAACAAAACAAGTTGCTAATCAATTCAACGTAAATACTTTGTCGGGCTCTGTTGAGTCTTTGAGCTTTAATAATAGTCATATCAAGCGGAGAGGGCGGCATAGGCATTGTGGTACAACGGTAGCCGGTTCGTCTTTCGCGCCAGCTGCCCGGGTTCGAATCCCAACTCCGTTGAGTGCAAAAAGCAGCTTTAAATTATTATGTCAACGTGAAAATCCAAAGCAGGTCGAGAAGCGAATCCGAAGAACTGGAGCGACAGCAATAAAGCAAGCTGGAAGCGACGAATCTCTGCAAGTGCACCAACATCAGCAGGACGAACACAGCTGTAAGAGAAGGCGGCTAAACAGCATACCGCCCTTTCAATCAACAGCATTACCTAAACATTTCGAAAGGATTAAAGTCAAGTCCGAGCAATATGTGCAATGTACGAATTAACAGGCCGTCGTCGTTAGACGGTGGCCTAACAGCGGCAAGAGAGAGAACAAGCCGCACGAATAAAGCGGGGCAGAAAAAAGATGAGAGCTGCTACAAGTGGGAAAATCGGAACGTATGACATTGCGAAATAAAGCCGCAAAAAATAAAGCGGAGTTACAAGCATAAATAGCTCTGCACAGAACGAGGCTGCTACAGTTCGAATAAACCAGCAACGTTCCAAGAAAATGCAAATGGACATCGATGTCCCCACCGTCCACAGTGAAACGCCAACGAGGACTTTGCACACCCAATTATCAATCATCTATGCTGTTGAACAACAGCAACAGCGGCGTTTGAAGTCTCTGATGCAAGGATATCCAGAGACCCAAAGGATGCTCCAGAGCTTCAAACAGCAAATGAGAACTAAAGGTCTCAAGAAAGCCATCATGCAGTGCTCAGAGCAACATCGAAAGAAGTTCCGATCCTTGACCGTGAGTGAAGCTGCCAATCTATTCGTGTTTGGACAACAGCTTCAAGAAAGCGGTCAAAACTGGTTGCTGGCTGAGGATCGTGACCCCGATCGGATTGTGGAGCGTGTTGTAATGGATCTGTTTGTCACACGACTTCCAGAAGAGACTGCCGATTGCGTCCGACACCACCAACCAGCAACAATGAATGAAGCCATACATTTAGCTGAAGCGCACCTGACATCTTATCTCCATACCTTCACCTTCCAAAGTGAAACATCAATGAGGAGTTTTCAAACCCAATTATTAATCATCTACGCTGTTGAACTACGGCAACAGCAGCGTTTGGAGTCTCTGATGCAAGAACATCCAGAGACCGGAAAGATGCTGCAGAGCTTTATGCAACAAAAGGAATCTAAAGATCTCAAGAAAGCCATCATGCAGTGCTCAGAGCAACATCGAAAGAAGTTTCGATCCTTTACCCTGATTGAAGATTGCCATCTATTCGCATTTGGTCAACAGCTCCAAGAAAGCTGTCAAAACTGGTTGCTGACTGAGGATCGTGACCCCGATCGGATTGTGGCGCGTGTCGTAATGGATCAGTTTCTCTCACGACTTCCAGAGGAGACTGCCGAATGGGTCCGACACCACCAGCCAGCAACACTGAATGAAGCCATACATCTAGCTGAAACGCACTTGGCGTCTTCCGTCTCCATTGAACATCTGCCTAAGTCGGCTAATGCTTAGAGCATGGATGAGACGTGTGCACCGCTATTATCATTAATTCCCATTGGTCGCAATCATGATAAATGTTTGTGTACCAGTTCCAGTTTTCCATCTGTACGGGTGTGTTTCACCAACTTCAACTGGCACAACTGACATCAATGACTTGACATGCTCATTCATTTTATTTATTTATTAGTTTTAAAATGATTTAAACAATTTCTTGTTAACCTTTATCGATACTAAGTATTTGTATTTGGCTGTGTTTTTCATTAGCAGTGGGCGTTTTTTTTACTCGTTTTCTTTAGTGTAGTGAAACTACGTTTGGATATTTGTACTTATATGATGTTGTTATTATTTCTTGCTATACTATTGCTATGCACTCTAAATTACCAATTCAAAACAGAGATTTAGTTATGATGTCTCAGGGTTTCATCGGTATTTAATTGTCTTTTTTAACAACCAATCCCTGTTTTGGCAATGTTTTTTTTTTTATTATTCACTCATAAGATACTTGTAACACTTTAAAAACATTTCCAGAATAAAATTTGTTTGAAATTGCAGTCTGACTCCTAATCAATCATTTCATGCAACACAACACTGAGTCGGAGTCTTGACTTTTTTTCTAAATACTTTGCTATTCAATTCAACGTTGCTATTCAATGTTGTTTAAATATGACAGACAAAAGTAGGCTATGTTCATGTTCATTTAATTATCATTTTATTATTAAAAATTGTGTACATTTGGTCTTTTATTTACAGTAAATGAATCATACCGGTCAGTTTTGGCTGGGAATACAAAAGTTGTTAAGTTGTACCATAATAAAAAAAAAAATAATAATACATGTTCCAAAAAGGGACTTTGGTAAACATTTCAGTGAAGTACTCTGTGATAAATAATACAAGGTTTTGTCTTAGACTTTGTTACTTAATTGTTTATTAGTCGAAATAACATCTTTAAAATGTTTTTTCCTTAAAACAATGAGTGCTATGACCTCAGATAAATAAGGCCGGCAGAACATACAAAGCAAATATAATAATGTGAAATATAAAAACAGTTCAGTTGATGTTTTTCTCACAAGCAAAAAGAAATTAATAATTGGATTGTTTAATCTAAAGTTGTGTCCAACTCTTTGTGAGCTCATGGATGATAGCACACAAGGCAAGAAAATGGTTATACCAGCATGCTAAAACATATCTGACATAAATCTCAACATTCCACCATCTCATGAACTTTTAACAAAGAGTTAAGAAATAGTTTTGTTTTATGGCAAATAATATCACACTTCTCATATGGGATATGATGTGGCTATCTCCATTGGGCGCAAACCCTGACACCTGTTGAAAAACAACAACAACAACAACAACAATTAGAAACCTCTGAAAACAAATCAAGTTACTATTCAATTCAACGTAAAAACTTTGTCGGGCTCTGTTGAGTCTTTGAGCTTTAATAATAGTCATATCAAGCAGAGTGGGCGGGATAGGCATTGTGGTGCAACGGTAGCAGATTCGTCTTTCGCGCAAGCGGCCCGGGTTCGAATCCCAACTCCGTTGAGTGCAAAAAGCAGCTTTAAATTATTATGTCAACGTGAAAATCCAAAGCAGGTCGAGAAGCGAATCCGAAGAACTGGAGCGACAGCAATAAAGCAAGCTGGAAGCGACGAATCTCTGCAAGTGCACCAACATCAGCAGGACGAACACAGCTGTAAGAGAAGGCGGCTAAACAGCATACCGCCCTTTCAATCAACAGCATTACCTAAACATTTCGAAAGGATTAAAGTCAAGTCCGAGCAATATGTGCAATGTACGAATTAACAGGCCGTCGTCGTTAGACGGTGGCCTAACAGCGGCAAGAGAGAGAACAAGCCGCACGAATAAAGCGGGGCAGAAAAAAGATGAGAGCTGCTACAAGTGGGAAAATCGGAACGTATGACATTGCGAAATAGAGCCGCAAAAAATAAAGCGGGACCGAAAAAAAAAAAAATGTGTGGAAAAAATCGGAACGAATGACATTGCGAAATAAAGCCGCAAAAAATAAAGCGGAGTTACAAGCATAAATAGCTCTGCACAGAACGAGGCTGCCACAGTTCGAATAAACCAGCAACGTTCCAAGAAAATGCAAATGGACATCGATGTCCCCACCGTCCACAGTGAAACGCCAACGAGGACTTTGCACACCCAATTATCAATCATCTATGCTGTTGAACAACAGCAACAGCGGCGATTGGAGTCTCTGATGCAAGGATATCCAGAGACCCAAAGGATGCTCCAGAGCTTCAAACAGCAAATGAGAACTAAAGGTCTCAAGAAAGCCATCATGCAGTGCTCAGAGCAACATCGAAAGAAGTTCCGATCCTTGACCGTGAGTGAAGCTGCCAATCTATTCGTGTTTGGACAACAGCTTCAAGAAAGCGGTCAAAACTGGTTGCTGGCTGAGGATCGTGACCCCGATCGGATTGTGGAGCGTGTTGTAATGGATCTGTTTGTCACACGACTTCCAGAAGAGACTGCCGATTGCGTCCGACACCACCAACCAGCAACAATGAATGAAGCCATACATTTAGCTGAAGCGCACCTGACATCTTATCTCCATACCTTCACCTTCCAAAGTGAAACAACAATGAGGAGTTTTCAAACCCAATTATTAATCATCTACGCTGTTGAACTACGGCAACAGCAGCGTTTGGAGTCTCTGATGCAAGAACATCCAGAGACCGGAAAGATGCTGCAGAGCTTTATGCAAAAAAAGGAATCTAAAGATCTCAAGAAAGCCATCATGCAGTGCTCAGAGCAACATCGAAAGAAGTTTCGATCCTTTACCCTGATTGAAGATTGCCATCTATTCGCATTTGGTCAACAGCTCCAAGAAAGCTGTCAAAACTGGTTGCTGACTGAGGATCGTGACCCCGATCGGATTGTGGCGCGTGTCGTAATGGATCAGTTTCTCTCACGACTTCCAGAGGAGACTGCCGAATGGGTCCGACACCACCAGCCAGCAACACTGAATGAAGCCATACATCTAGCTGAAACGCACTTGGCGTCTTCCGTCTCCATTGAACATCTGCCTAAGTCGGCTAATGCTTAGAGCATGGATGAGACGTGTGCACCGCTATTATCATTAATTCCCATTGGTCGCAATCATGATAAATGTTTGTGTACCAGTTCCAGTTTTCCATCTGTACGGGTGTGTTTCACCAACTTCAACTGGCACAACTGACATCAATGACTTGACATGCTCATTCATTTTATTTATTTATTAGTTTTAAAATGATTTAAACAATTTCTTGTTAACCTTTATCGATACTAAGTATTTGTATTTGGCTGTGTTTTTCATTAGCAGTGGGCGTTTTTTTTACTCGTTTTCTTTAGTGTAGTGAAACTACGTTTGGATATTTGTACTTATATGATGTTGTTATTATTTCTTGCTATACTATTGCTATGCACTCTAAATTACCAATTCAAAACAGAGATTTAGTTATGATGTCTCAGGGTTTCATCGGTATTTAATTGTCTTTTTTAACAACCAATCCCTGTTTTGGCAATGTTTTTTTTTTTTATTATTCACTCATAAGATACTTGTAACACTTTAAAAACATTTCCAGAATAAAATTTGTTTGAAATTGCAGTCTGACTCCTAATCAATCATTTCATGCAACACAACACTGAGTCGGAGTCTTGACTTTTTTTCTAAATACTTTGCTATTCAATTCAACGTTGCTATTCAATGTTGTTTAAATATGACAGACAAAAGTAGGCTATGTTCATGTTCATTTTATTATCATTTTATTATTAAAAATTGTGTACATTTGGTCTTTTATTTACAGTAAATGAATCATACCGGTCAGTTTTGGCTGGGAATACAAAAGTTGTTAAGTTGTACCATAATAAAAAAAAAAAAAATAATACATGTTCCAAAAAGGGACTTTGGTAAACATTTCAGTGAAGTACTCTGTGATAAATAATACAAGGTTTTGTCTTAGACTTTGTTACTTAATTGTTTATTAGTCGAAATAACATCTTTAAAATGTTTTTTCCTTAAAACAATGAGTGCTATGACCTCAGATAAATAAGGCCGGCAGAACATACAAAGCAAATATAATAATGTGAAATATAAAAACAGTTCAGTTGATGTTTTTCTCACAAGCAAAAAGAAATTAATAATTGGATTGTTTAATCTAAAGTTGTGTCCAACTCTTTGTGAGCTCATGGATGATAGCACACAAGGCAAGAAAATGGTTATACCAGCATGCTAAAACATATCTGACATAAATCTCAACATTCCACCATCTCATGAACTTTTAACAAAGAGTTAAGAAATAGTTTTGTTTTATGGCAAATAATATCACACTTCTCATATGGGATATGATGTGGCTATCTCCATTGGGCGCAAACCCTGACACCTGTTGAAAAACAACAACAACAACAACAACAATTAGAAACCTCTGAAAACAAATCAAGTTACTATTCAATTCAACGTAAAAACTTTGTCGGGCTCTGTTGAGTCTTTGAGCTTTAATAATAGTCATATCAAGCAGAGTGGGCGGGATAGGCATTGTGGTGCAACGGTAGCAGATTCGTCTTTCGCGCAAGCGGCCCGGGTTCGAATCCCAACTCCGTTGAGTGCAAAAAGCAGCTTTAAATTATTATGTCAACGTGAAAATCCAAAGCAGGTCGAGAAGCGAATCCGAAGAACTGGAGCGACAGCAATAAAGCAAGCTGGAAGCGACGAATCTCTGCAAGTGCACCAACATCAGCAGGACGAACACAGCTGTAAGAGAAGGCGGCTAAACAGCATACCGCCCTTTCAATCAACAGCATTACCTAAACATTTCGAAAGGATTAAAGTCAAGTCCGAGCAATATGTGCAATGTACGAATTAACAGGCCGTCGTCGTTAGACGGTGGCCTAACAGCGGCAAGAGAGAGAACAAGCCGCACGAATAAAGCGGGGCAGAAAAAAGATGAGAGCTGCTACAAGTGGGAAAATCGGAACGTATGACATTGCGAAATAGAGCCGCAAAAAATAAAGCGGGACCGAAAAAAAAAAAAATGTGTGGAAAAAATCGGAACGAATGACATTGCGAAATAAAGCCGCAAAAAATAAAGCGGAGTTACAAGCATAAATAGCTCTGCACAGAACGAGGCTGCCACAGTTCGAATAAACCAGCAACGTTCCAAGAAAATGCAAATGGACATCGATGTCCCCACCGTCCACAGTGAAACGCCAACGAGGACTTTGCACACCCAATTATCAATCATCTATGCTGTTGAACAACAGCAACAGCGGCGATTGGAGTCTCTGATGCAAGGATATCCAGAGACCCAAAGGATGCTCCAGAGCTTCAAACAGCAAATGAGAACTAAAGGTCTCAAGAAAGCCATCATGCAGTGCTCAGAGCAACATCGAAAGAAGTTCCGATCCTTGACCGTGAGTGAAGCTGCCAATCTATTCGTGTTTGGACAACAGCTTCAAGAAAGCGGTCAAAACTGGTTGCTGGCTGAGGATCGTGACCCCGATCGGATTGTGGAGCGTGTTGTAATGGATCTGTTTGTCACACGACTTCCAGAAGAGACTGCCGATTGCGTCCGACACCACCAACCAGCAACAATGAATGAAGCCATACATTTAGCTGAAGCGCACCTGACATCTTATCTCCATACCTTCACCTTCCAAAGTGAAACAACAATGAGGAGTTTTCAAACCCAATTATTAATCATCTACGCTGTTGAACTACGGCAACAGCAGCGTTTGGAGTCTCTGATGCAAGAACATCCAGAGACCGGAAAGATGCTGCAGAGCTTTATGCAAAAAAAGGAATCTAAAGATCTCAAGAAAGCCATCATGCAGTGCTCAGAGCAACATCGAAAGAAGTTTCGATCCTTTACCCTGATTGAAGATTGCCATCTATTCGCATTTGGTCAACAGCTCCAAGAAAGCTGTCAAAACTGGTTGCTGACTGAGGATCGTGACCCCGATCGGATTGTGGCGCGTGTCGTAATGGATCAGTTTCTCTCACGACTTCCAGAGGAGACTGCCGAATGGGTCCGACACCACCAGCCAGCAACACTGAATGAAGCCATACATCTAGCTGAAACGCACTTGGCGTCTTCCGTCTCCATTGAACATCTGCCTAAGTCGGCTAATGCTTAGAGCATGGATGAGACGTGTGCACCGCTATTATCATTAATTCCCATTGGTCGCAATCATGATAAATGTTTGTGTACCAGTTCCAGTTTTCCATCTGTACGGGTGTGTTTCACCAACTTCAACTGGCACAACTGACATCAATGACTTGACATGCTCATTCATTTTATTTATTTATTAGTTTTAAAATGATTTAAACAATTTCTTGTTAACCTTTATCGATACTAAGTATTTGTATTTGGCTGTGTTTTTCATTAGCAGTGGGCGTTTTTTTTACTCGTTTTCTTTAGTGTAGTGAAACTACGTTTGGATATTTGTACTTATATGATGTTGTTATTATTTCTTGCTATACTATTGCTATGCACTCTAAATTACCAATTCAAAACAGAGATTTAGTTATGATGTCTCAGGGTTTCATCGGTATTTAATTGTCTTTTTTAACAACCAATCCCTGTTTTGGCAATGTTTTTTTTTTTTATTATTCACTCATAAGATACTTGTAACACTTTAAAAACATTTCCAGAATAAAATTTGTTTGAAATTGCAGTCTGACTCCTAATCAATCATTTCATGCAACACAACACTGAGTCGGAGTCTTGACTTTTTTTCTAAATACTTTGCTATTCAATTCAACGTTGCTATTCAATGTTGTTTAAATATGACAGACAAAAGTAGGCTATGTTCATGTTCATTTTATTATCATTTTATTATTAAAAATTGTGTACATTTGGTCTTTTATTTACAGTAAATGAATCATACCGGTCAGTTTTGGCTGGGAATACAAAAGTTGTTAAGTTGTACCATAATAAAAAAAAAAAAAATAATACATGTTCCAAAAAGGGACTTTGGTAAACATTTCAGTGAAGTACTCTGTGATAAATAATACAAGGTTTTGTCTTAGACTTTGTTACTTAATTGTTTATTAGTCGAAATAACATCTTTAAAATGTTTTTTCCTTAAAACAATGAGTGCTATGACCTCAGATAAATAAGGCCGGCAGAACATACAAAGCAAATATAATAATGTGAAATATAAAAACAGTTCAGTTGATGTTTTTCTCACAAGCAAAAAGAAATTAATAATTGGATTGTTTAATCTAAAGTTGTGTCCAACTCTTTGTGAGCTCATGGATGATAGCACACAAGGCAAGAAAATGGTTATACCAGCATGCTAAAACATATCTGACATAAATCTCAACATTCCACCATCTCATGAACTTTTAACAAAGAGTTAAGAAATAGTTTTGTTTTATGGCAAATAATATCACACTTCTCATATGGGATATGATGTGGCTATCTCCATTGGGCGCAAACCCTGACACCTGTTGAAAAACAACAACAACAACAACAACAATTAGAAACCTCTGAAAACAAATCAAGTTACTATTCAATTCAACGTAAAAACTTTGTCGGGCTCTGTTGAGTCTTTGAGCTTTAATAATAGTCATATCAAGCAGAGTGGGCGGGATAGGCATTGTGGTGCAACGGTAGCAGATTCGTCTTTCGCGCAAGCGGCCCGGGTTCGAATCCCAACTCCGTTGAGTGCAAAAAGCAGCTTTAAATTATTATGTCAACGTGAAAATCCAAAGCAGGTCGAGAAGCGAATCCGAAGAACTGGAGCGACAGCAATAAAGCAAGCTGGAAGCGACGAATCTCTGCAAGTGCACCAACATCAGCAGGACGAACACAGCTGTAAGAGAAGGCGGCTAAACAGCATACCGCCCTTTCAATCAACAGCATTACCTAAACATTTCGAAAGGATTAAAGTCAAGTCCGAGCAATATGTGCAATGTACGAATTAACAGGCCGTCGTCGTTAGACGGTGGCCTAACAGCGGCAAGAGAGAGAACAAGCCGCACGAATAAAGCGGGGCAGAAAAAAGATGAGAGCTGCTACAAGTGGGAAAATCGGAACGTATGACATTGCGAAATAGAGCCGCAAAAAATAAAGCGGGACCGAAAAAAAAAAAAATGTGTGGAAAAAATCGGAACGAATGACATTGCGAAATAAAGCCGCAAAAAATAAAGCGGAGTTACAAGCATAAATAGCTCTGCACAGAACGAGGCTGCCACAGTTCGAATAAACCAGCAACGTTCCAAGAAAATGCAAATGGACATCGATGTCCCCACCGTCCACAGTGAAACGCCAACGAGGACTTTGCACACCCAATTATCAATCATCTATGCTGTTGAACAACAGCAACAGCGGCGATTGGAGTCTCTGATGCAAGGATATCCAGAGACCCAAAGGATGCTCCAGAGCTTCAAACAGCAAATGAGAACTAAAGGTCTCAAGAAAGCCATCATGCAGTGCTCAGAGCAACATCGAAAGAAGTTCCGATCCTTGACCGTGAGTGAAGCTGCCAATCTATTCGTGTTTGGACAACAGCTTCAAGAAAGCGGTCAAAACTGGTTGCTGGCTGAGGATCGTGACCCCGATCGGATTGTGGAGCGTGTTGTAATGGATCTGTTTGTCACACGACTTCCAGAAGAGACTGCCGATTGCGTCCGACACCACCAACCAGCAACAATGAATGAAGCCATACATTTAGCTGAAGCGCACCTGACATCTTATCTCCATACCTTCACCTTCCAAAGTGAAACAACAATGAGGAGTTTTCAAACCCAATTATTAATCATCTACGCTGTTGAACTACGGCAACAGCAGCGTTTGGAGTCTCTGATGCAAGAACATCCAGAGACCGGAAAGATGCTGCAGAGCTTTATGCAAAAAAAGGAATCTAAAGATCTCAAGAAAGCCATCATGCAGTGCTCAGAGCAACATCGAAAGAAGTTTCGATCCTTTACCCTGATTGAAGATTGCCATCTATTCGCATTTGGTCAACAGCTCCAAGAAAGCTGTCAAAACTGGTTGCTGACTGAGGATCGTGACCCCGATCGGATTGTGGCGCGTGTCGTAATGGATCAGTTTCTCTCACGACTTCCAGAGGAGACTGCCGAATGGGTCCGACACCACCAGCCAGCAACACTGAATGAAGCCATACATCTAGCTGAAACGCACTTGGCGTCTTCCGTCTCCATTGAACATCTGCCTAAGTCGGCTAATGCTTAGAGCATGGATGAGACGTGTGCACCGCTATTATCATTAATTCCCATTGGTCGCAATCATGATAAATGTTTGTGTACCAGTTCCAGTTTTCCATCTGTACGGGTGTGTTTCACCAACTTCAACTGGCACAACTGACATCAATGACTTGACATGCTCATTCATTTTATTTATTTATTAGTTTTAAAATGATTTAAACAATTTCTTGTTAACCTTTATCGATACTAAGTATTTGTATTTGGCTGTGTTTTTCATTAGCAGTGGGCGTTTTTTTTACTCGTTTTCTTTAGTGTAGTGAAACTACGTTTGGATATTTGTACTTATATGATGTTGTTATTATTTCTTGCTATACTATTGCTATGCACTCTAAATTACCAATTCAAAACAGAGATTTAGTTATGATGTCTCAGGGTTTCATCGGTATTTAATTGTCTTTTTTAACAACCAATCCCTGTTTTGGCAATGTTTTTTTTTTTTATTATTCACTCATAAGATACTTGTAACACTTTAAAAACATTTCCAGAATAAAATTTGTTTGAAATTGCAGTCTGACTCCTAATCAATCATTTCATGCAACACAACACTGAGTCGGAGTCTTGACTTTTTTTCTAAATACTTTGCTATTCAATTCAACGTTGCTATTCAATGTTGTTTAAATATGACAGACAAAAGTAGGCTATGTTCATGTTCATTTTATTATCATTTTATTATTAAAAATTGTGTACATTTGGTCTTTTATTTACAGTAAATGAATCATACCGGTCAGTTTTGGCTGGGAATACAAAAGTTGTTAAGTTGTACCATAATAAAAAAAAAAAAAATAATACATGTTCCAAAAAGGGACTTTGGTAAACATTTCAGTGAAGTACTCTGTGATAAATAATACAAGGTTTTGTCTTAGACTTTGTTACTTAATTGTTTATTAGTCGAAATAACATCTTTAAAATGTTTTTTCCTTAAAACAATGAGTGCTATGACCTCAGATAAATAAGGCCGGCAGAACATACAAAGCAAATATAATAATGTGAAATATAAAAACAGTTCAGTTGATGTTTTTCTCACAAGCAAAAAGAAATTAATAATTGGATTGTTTAATCTAAAGTTGTGTCCAACTCTTTGTGAGCTCATGGATGATAGCACACAAGGCAAGAAAATGGTTATACCAGCATGCTAAAACATATCTGACATAAATCTCAACATTCCACCATCTCATGAACTTTTAACAAAGAGTTAAGAAATAGTTTTGTTTTATGGCAAATAATATCACACTTCTCATATGGGATATGATGTGGCTATCTCCATTGGGCGCAAACCCTGACACCTGTTGAAAAACAACAACAACAACAACAACAATTAGAAACCTCTGAAAACAAATCAAGTTACTATTCAATTCAACGTAAAAACTTTGTCGGGCTCTGTTGAGTCTTTGAGCTTTAATAATAGTCATATCAAGCAGAGTGGGCGGGATAGGCATTGTGGTGCAACGGTAGCAGATTCGTCTTTCGCGCAAGCGGCCCGGGTTCGAATCCCAACTCCGTTGAGTGCAAAAAGCAGCTTTAAATTATTATGTCAACGTGAAAATCCAAAGCAGGTCGAGAAGCGAATCCGAAGAACTGGAGCGACAGCAATAAAGCAAGCTGGAAGCGACGAATCTCTGCAAGTGCACCAACATCAGCAGGACGAACACAGCTGTAAGAGAAGGCGGCTAAACAGCATACCGCCCTTTCAATCAACAGCATTACCTAAACATTTCGAAAGGATTAAAGTCAAGTCCGAGCAATATGTGCAATGTACGAATTAACAGGCCGTCGTCGTTAGACGGTGGCCTAACAGCGGCAAGAGAGAGAACAAGCCGCACGAATAAAGCGGGGCAGAAAAAAGATGAGAGCTGCTACAAGTGGGAAAATCGGAACGTATGACATTGCGAAATAGAGCCGCAAAAAATAAAGCGGGACCGAAAAAAAAAAAAATGTGTGGAAAAAATCGGAACGAATGACATTGCGAAATAAAGCCGCAAAAAATAAAGCGGAGTTACAAGCATAAATAGCTCTGCACAGAACGAGGCTGCCACAGTTCGAATAAACCAGCAACGTTCCAAGAAAATGCAAATGGACATCGATGTCCCCACCGTCCACAGTGAAACGCCAACGAGGACTTTGCACACCCAATTATCAATCATCTATGCTGTTGAACAACAGCAACAGCGGCGATTGGAGTCTCTGATGCAAGGATATCCAGAGACCCAAAGGATGCTCCAGAGCTTCAAACAGCAAATGAGAACTAAAGGTCTCAAGAAAGCCATCATGCAGTGCTCAGAGCAACATCGAAAGAAGTTCCGATCCTTGACCGTGAGTGAAGCTGCCAATCTATTCGTGTTTGGACAACAGCTTCAAGAAAGCGGTCAAAACTGGTTGCTGGCTGAGGATCGTGACCCCGATCGGATTGTGGAGCGTGTTGTAATGGATCTGTTTGTCACACGACTTCCAGAAGAGACTGCCGATTGCGTCCGACACCACCAACCAGCAACAATGAATGAAGCCATACATTTAGCTGAAGCGCACCTGACATCTTATCTCCATACCTTCACCTTCCAAAGTGAAACAACAATGAGGAGTTTTCAAACCCAATTATTAATCATCTACGCTGTTGAACTACGGCAACAGCAGCGTTTGGAGTCTCTGATGCAAGAACATCCAGAGACCGGAAAGATGCTGCAGAGCTTTATGCAAAAAAAGGAATCTAAAGATCTCAAGAAAGCCATCATGCAGTGCTCAGAGCAACATCGAAAGAAGTTTCGATCCTTTACCCTGATTGAAGATTGCCATCTATTCGCATTTGGTCAACAGCTCCAAGAAAGCTGTCAAAACTGGTTGCTGACTGAGGATCGTGACCCCGATCGGATTGTGGCGCGTGTCGTAATGGATCAGTTTCTCTCACGACTTCCAGAGGAGACTGCCGAATGGGTCCGACACCACCAGCCAGCAACACTGAATGAAGCCATACATCTAGCTGAAACGCACTTGGCGTCTTCCGTCTCCATTGAACATCTGCCTAAGTCGGCTAATGCTTAGAGCATGGATGAGACGTGTGCACCGCTATTATCATTAATTCCCATTGGTCGCAATCATGATAAATGTTTGTGTACCAGTTCCAGTTTTCCATCTGTACGGGTGTGTTTCACCAACTTCAACTGGCACAACTGACATCAATGACTTGACATGCTCATTCATTTTATTTATTTATTAGTTTTAAAATGATTTAAACAATTTCTTGTTAACCTTTATCGATACTAAGTATTTGTATTTGGCTGTGTTTTTCATTAGCAGTGGGCGTTTTTTTTACTCGTTTTCTTTAGTGTAGTGAAACTACGTTTGGATATTTGTACTTATATGATGTTGTTATTATTTCTTGCTATACTATTGCTATGCACTCTAAATTACCAATTCAAAACAGAGATTTTTCAATGTTGCTATTCAATGTTGTTTAAATATGACAGACAAAAGTAGGCTATGTTCATGTTCATTTAATTATCATTTTATTATTAAAAATTGTGTACATTTGGTCTTTTATTTACAGTAAATGAATCATACCGGTCAGTTTTGGCTGGGAATACAAAAGTTGTTAAGTTGTACCATAATAAAAAAAAAAATAATAATACATGTTCCAAAAAGGGACTTTGGTAAACATTTCAGTGAAGTACTCTGTGATAAATAATACAAGGTTTTGTCTTAGACTTTGTTACTTAATTGTTTATTAGTCGAAATAACATCTTTAAAATGTTTTTTCCTTAAAACAATGAGTGCTATGACCTCAGATAAATAAGGCCGGCAGAACATACAAAGCAAATATAATAATGTGAAATATAAAAACAGTTCAGTTGATGTTTTTCTCACAAGCAAAAAGAAATTAATAATTGGATTGTTTAATCTAAAGTTGTGTCCAACTCTTTGTGAGCTCATGGATGATAGCACACAAGGCAAGAAAATGGTTATACCAGCATGCTAAAACATATCTGACATAAATCTCAACATTCCACCATCTCATGAACTTTTAACAAAGAGTTAAGAAATAGTTTTGTTTTATGGCAAATAATATCACACTTCTCATATGGGATATGATGTGGCTATCTCCATTGGGCGCAAACCCTGACACCTGTTGAAAAACAACAACAACAACAACAACAATTAGAAACCTCTGAAAACAAATCAAGTTACTATTCAATTCAACGTAAAAACTTTGTCGGGCTCTGTTGAGTCTTTGAGCTTTAATAATAGTCATATCAAGCAGAGTGGGCGGGATAGGCATTGTGGTGCAACGGTAGCAGATTCGTCTTTCGCGCAAGCGGCCCGGGTTCGAATCCCAACTCCGTTGAGTGCAAAAAGCAGCTTTAAATTATTATGTCAACGTGAAAATCCAAAGCAGGTCGAGAAGCGAATCCGAAGAACTGGAGCGACAGCAATAAAGCAAGCTGGAAGCGACGAATCTCTGCAAGTGCACCAACATCAGCAGGACGAACACAGCTGTAAGAGAAGGCGGCTAAACAGCATACCGCCCTTTCAATCAACAGCATTACCTAAACATTTCGAAAGGATTAAAGTCAAGTCCGAGCAATATGTGCAATGTACGAATTAACAGGCCGTCGTCGTTAGACGGTGGCCTAACAGCGGCAAGAGAGAGAACAAGCCGCACGAATAAAGCGGGGCAGAAAAAAGATGAGAGCTGCTACAAGTGGGAAAATCGGAACGTATGACATTGCGAAATAGAGCCGCAAAAAATAAAGCGGGACCGAAAAAAAAAAAAATGTGTGGAAAAAATCGGAACGAATGACATTGCGAAATAAAGCCGCAAAAAATAAAGCGGAGTTACAAGCATAAATAGCTCTGCACAGAACGAGGCTGCCACAGTTCGAATAAACCAGCAACGTTCCAAGAAAATGCAAATGGACATCGATGTCCCCACCGTCCACAGTGAAACGCCAACGAGGACTTTGCACACCCAATTATCAATCATCTATGCTGTTGAACAACAGCAACAGCGGCGATTGGAGTCTCTGATGCAAGGATATCCAGAGACCCAAAGGATGCTCCAGAGCTTCAAACAGCAAATGAGAACTAAAGGTCTCAAGAAAGCCATCATGCAGTGCTCAGAGCAACATCGAAAGAAGTTCCGATCCTTGACCGTGAGTGAAGCTGCCAATCTATTCGTGTTTGGACAACAGCTTCAAGAAAGCGGTCAAAACTGGTTGCTGGCTGAGGATCGTGACCCCGATCGGATTGTGGAGCGTGTTGTAATGGATCTGTTTGTCACACGACTTCCAGAAGAGACTGCCGATTGCGTCCGACACCACCAACCAGCAACAATGAATGAAGCCATACATTTAGCTGAAGCGCACCTGACATCTTATCTCCATACCTTCACCTTCCAAAGTGAAACAACAATGAGGAGTTTTCAAACCCAATTATTAATCATCTACGCTGTTGAACTACGGCAACAGCAGCGTTTGGAGTCTCTGATGCAAGAACATCCAGAGACCGGAAAGATGCTGCAGAGCTTTATGCAAAAAAAGGAATCTAAAGATCTCAAGAAAGCCATCATGCAGTGCTCAGAGCAACATCGAAAGAAGTTTCGATCCTTTACCCTGATTGAAGATTGCCATCTATTCGCATTTGGTCAACAGCTCCAAGAAAGCTGTCAAAACTGGTTGCTGACTGAGGATCGTGACCCCGATCGGATTGTGGCGCGTGTCGTAATGGATCAGTTTCTCTCACGACTTCCAGAGGAGACTGCCGAATGGGTCCGACACCACCAGCCAGCAACACTGAATGAAGCCATACATCTAGCTGAAACGCACTTGGCGTCTTCCGTCTCCATTGAACATCTGCCTAAGTCGGCTAATGCTTAGAGCATGGATGAGACGTGTGCACCGCTATTATCATTAATTCCCATTGGTCGCAATCATGATAAATGTTTGTGTACCAGTTCCAGTTTTCCATCTGTACGGGTGTGTTTCACCAACTTCAACTGGCACAACTGACATCAATGACTTGACATGCTCATTCATTTTATTTATTTATTAGTTTTAAAATGATTTAAACAATTTCTTGTTAACCTTTATCGATACTAAGTATTTGTATTTGGCTGTGTTTTTCATTAGCAGTGGGCGTTTTTTTTACTCGTTTTCTTTAGTGTAGTGAAACTACGTTTGGATATTTGTACTTATATGATGTTGTTATTATTTCTTGCTATACTATTGCTATGCACTCTAAATTACCAATTCAAAACAGAGATTTAGTTATGATGTCTCAGGGTTTCATCGGTATTTAATTGTCTTTTTTAACAACCAATCCCTGTTTTGGCAATGTTTTTTTTTTTTATTATTCACTCATAAGATACTTGTAACACTTTAAAAACATTTCCAGAATAAAATTTGTTTGAAATTGCAGTCTGACTCCTAATCAATCATTTCATGCAACACAACACTGAGTCGGAGTCTTGACTTTTTTTCTAAATACTTTGCTATTCAATTCAACGTTGCTATTCAATGTTGTTTAAATATGACAGACAAAAGTAGGCTATGTTCATGTTCATTTTATTATCATTTTATTATTAAAAATTGTGTACATTTGGTCTTTTATTTACAGTAAATGAATCATACCGGTCAGTTTTGGCTGGGAATACAAAAGTTGTTAAGTTGTACCATAATAAAAAAAAAAAAAATAATACATGTTCCAAAAAGGGACTTTGGTAAACATTTCAGTGAAGTACTCTGTGATAAATAATACAAGGTTTTGTCTTAGACTTTGTTACTTAATTGTTTATTAGTCGAAATAACATCTTTAAAATGTTTTTTCCTTAAAACAATGAGTGCTATGACCTCAGATAAATAAGGCCGGCAGAACATACAAAGCAAATATAATAATGTGAAATATAAAAACAGTTCAGTTGATGTTTTTCTCACAAGCAAAAAGAAATTAATAATTGGATTGTTTAATCTAAAGTTGTGTCCAACTCTTTGTGAGCTCATGGATGATAGCACACAAGGCAAGAAAATGGTTATACCAGCATGCTAAAACATATCTGACATAAATCTCAACATTCCACCATCTCATGAACTTTTAACAAAGAGTTAAGAAATAGTTTTGTTTTATGGCAAATAATATCACACTTCTCATATGGGATATGATGTGGCTATCTCCATTGGGCGCAAACCCTGACACCTGTTGAAAAACAACAACAACAACAACAACAATTAGAAACCTCTGAAAACAAATCAAGTTACTATTCAATTCAACGTAAAAACTTTGTCGGGCTCTGTTGAGTCTTTGAGCTTTAATAATAGTCATATCAAGCAGAGTGGGCGGGATAGGCATTGTGGTGCAACGGTAGCAGATTCGTCTTTCGCGCAAGCGGCCCGGGTTCGAATCCCAACTCCGTTGAGTGCAAAAAGCAGCTTTAAATTATTATGTCAACGTGAAAATCCAAAGCAGGTCGAGAAGCGAATCCGAAGAACTGGAGCGACAGCAATAAAGCAAGCTGGAAGCGACGAATCTCTGCAAGTGCACCAACATCAGCAGGACGAACACAGCTGTAAGAGAAGGCGGCTAAACAGCATACCGCCCTTTCAATCAACAGCATTACCTAAACATTTCGAAAGGATTAAAGTCAAGTCCGAGCAATATGTGCAATGTACGAATTAACAGGCCGTCGTCGTTAGACGGTGGCCTAACAGCGGCAAGAGAGAGAACAAGCCGCACGAATAAAGCGGGGCAGAAAAAAGATGAGAGCTGCTACAAGTGGGAAAATCGGAACGTATGACATTGCGAAATAGAGCCGCAAAAAATAAAGCGGGACCGAAAAAAAAAAAAATGTGTGGAAAAAATCGGAACGAATGACATTGCGAAATAAAGCCGCAAAAAATAAAGCGGAGTTACAAGCATAAATAGCTCTGCACAGAACGAGGCTGCCACAGTTCGAATAAACCAGCAACGTTCCAAGAAAATGCAAATGGACATCGATGTCCCCACCGTCCACAGTGAAACGCCAACGAGGACTTTGCACACCCAATTATCAATCATCTATGCTGTTGAACAACAGCAACAGCGGCGATTGGAGTCTCTGATGCAAGGATATCCAGAGACCCAAAGGATGCTCCAGAGCTTCAAACAGCAAATGAGAACTAAAGGTCTCAAGAAAGCCATCATGCAGTGCTCAGAGCAACATCGAAAGAAGTTCCGATCCTTGACCGTGAGTGAAGCTGCCAATCTATTCGTGTTTGGACAACAGCTTCAAGAAAGCGGTCAAAACTGGTTGCTGGCTGAGGATCGTGACCCCGATCGGATTGTGGAGCGTGTTGTAATGGATCTGTTTGTCACACGACTTCCAGAAGAGACTGCCGATTGCGTCCGACACCACCAACCAGCAACAATGAATGAAGCCATACATTTAGCTGAAGCGCACCTGACATCTTATCTCCATACCTTCACCTTCCAAAGTGAAACAACAATGAGGAGTTTTCAAACCCAATTATTAATCATCTACGCTGTTGAACTACGGCAACAGCAGCGTTTGGAGTCTCTGATGCAAGAACATCCAGAGACCGGAAAGATGCTGCAGAGCTTTATGCAAAAAAAGGAATCTAAAGATCTCAAGAAAGCCATCATGCAGTGCTCAGAGCAACATCGAAAGAAGTTTCGATCCTTTACCCTGATTGAAGATTGCCATCTATTCGCATTTGGTCAACAGCTCCAAGAAAGCTGTCAAAACTGGTTGCTGACTGAGGATCGTGACCCCGATCGGATTGTGGCGCGTGTCGTAATGGATCAGTTTCTCTCACGACTTCCAGAGGAGACTGCCGAATGGGTCCGACACCACCAGCCAGCAACACTGAATGAAGCCATACATCTAGCTGAAACGCACTTGGCGTCTTCCGTCTCCATTGAACATCTGCCTAAGTCGGCTAATGCTTAGAGCATGGATGAGACGTGTGCACCGCTATTATCATTAATTCCCATTGGTCGCAATCATGATAAATGTTTGTGTACCAGTTCCAGTTTTCCATCTGTACGGGTGTGTTTCACCAACTTCAACTGGCACAACTGACATCAATGACTTGACATGCTCATTCATTTTATTTATTTATTAGTTTTAAAATGATTTAAACAATTTCTTGTTAACCTTTATCGATACTAAGTATTTGTATTTGGCTGTGTTTTTCATTAGCAGTGGGCGTTTTTTTTACTCGTTTTCTTTAGTGTAGTGAAACTACGTTTGGATATTTGTACTTATATGATGTTGTTATTATTTCTTGCTATACTATTGCTATGCACTCTAAATTACCAATTCAAAACAGAGATTTAGTTATGATGTCTCAGGGTTTCATCGGTATTTAATTGTCTTTTTTAACAACCAATCCCTGTTTTGGCAATGTTTTTTTTTTTTATTATTCACTCATAAGATACTTGTAACACTTTAAAAACATTTCCAGAATAAAATTTGTTTGAAATTGCAGTCTGACTCCTAATCAATCATTTCATGCAACACAACACTGAGTCGGAGTCTTGACTTTTTTTCTAAATACTTTGCTATTCAATTCAACGTTGCTATTCAATGTTGTTTAAATATGACAGACAAAAGTAGGCTATGTTCATGTTCATTTTATTATCATTTTATTATTAAAAATTGTGTACATTTGGTCTTTTATTTACAGTAAATGAATCATACCGGTCAGTTTTGGCTGGGAATACAAAAGTTGTTAAGTTGTACCATAATAAAAAAAAAAAAAATAATACATGTTCCAAAAAGGGACTTTGGTAAACATTTCAGTGAAGTACTCTGTGATAAATAATACAAGGTTTTGTCTTAGACTTTGTTACTTAATTGTTTATTAGTCGAAATAACATCTTTAAAATGTTTTTTCCTTAAAACAATGAGTGCTATGACCTCAGATAAATAAGGCCGGCAGAACATACAAAGCAAATATAATAATGTGAAATATAAAAACAGTTCAGTTGATGTTTTTCTCACAAGCAAAAAGAAATTAATAATTGGATTGTTTAATCTAAAGTTGTGTCCAACTCTTTGTGAGCTCATGGATGATAGCACACAAGGCAAGAAAATGGTTATACCAGCATGCTAAAACATATCTGACATAAATCTCAACATTCCACCATCTCATGAACTTTTAACAAAGAGTTAAGAAATAGTTTTGTTTTATGGCAAATAATATCACACTTCTCATATGGGATATGATGTGGCTATCTCCATTGGGCGCAAACCCTGACACCTGTTGAAAAACAACAACAACAACAACAACAATTAGAAACCTCTGAAAACAAATCAAGTTACTATTCAATTCAACGTAAAAACTTTGTCGGGCTCTGTTGAGTCTTTGAGCTTTAATAATAGTCATATCAAGCAGAGTGGGCGGGATAGGCATTGTGGTGCAACGGTAGCAGATTCGTCTTTCGCGCAAGCGGCCCGGGTTCGAATCCCAACTCCGTTGAGTGCAAAAAGCAGCTTTAAATTATTATGTCAACGTGAAAATCCAAAGCAGGTCGAGAAGCGAATCCGAAGAACTGGAGCGACAGCAATAAAGCAAGCTGGAAGCGACGAATCTCTGCAAGTGCACCAACATCAGCAGGACGAACACAGCTGTAAGAGAAGGCGGCTAAACAGCATACCGCCCTTTCAATCAACAGCATTACCTAAACATTTCGAAAGGATTAAAGTCAAGTCCGAGCAATATGTGCAATGTACGAATTAACAGGCCGTCGTCGTTAGACGGTGGCCTAACAGCGGCAAGAGAGAGAACAAGCCGCACGAATAAAGCGGGGCAGAAAAAAGATGAGAGCTGCTACAAGTGGGAAAATCGGAACGTATGACATTGCGAAATAGAGCCGCAAAAAATAAAGCGGGACCGAAAAAAAAAAAAATGTGTGGAAAAAATCGGAACGAATGACATTGCGAAATAAAGCCGCAAAAAATAAAGCGGAGTTACAAGCATAAATAGCTCTGCACAGAACGAGGCTGCCACAGTTCGAATAAACCAGCAACGTTCCAAGAAAATGCAAATGGACATCGATGTCCCCACCGTCCACAGTGAAACGCCAACGAGGACTTTGCACACCCAATTATCAATCATCTATGCTGTTGAACAACAGCAACAGCGGCGATTGGAGTCTCTGATGCAAGGATATCCAGAGACCCAAAGGATGCTCCAGAGCTTCAAACAGCAAATGAGAACTAAAGGTCTCAAGAAAGCCATCATGCAGTGCTCAGAGCAACATCGAAAGAAGTTCCGATCCTTGACCGTGAGTGAAGCTGCCAATCTATTCGTGTTTGGACAACAGCTTCAAGAAAGCGGTCAAAACTGGTTGCTGGCTGAGGATCGTGACCCCGATCGGATTGTGGAGCGTGTTGTAATGGATCTGTTTGTCACACGACTTCCAGAAGAGACTGCCGATTGCGTCCGACACCACCAACCAGCAACAATGAATGAAGCCATACATTTAGCTGAAGCGCACCTGACATCTTATCTCCATACCTTCACCTTCCAAAGTGAAACATCAATGAGGAGTTTTCAAACCCAATTATTAATCATCTACGCTGTTGAACTACGGCAACAGCAGCGTTTGGAGTCTCTGATGCAAGAACATCCAGAGACCGGAAAGATGCTGCAGAGCTTTATGCAACAAAAGGAATCTAAAGATCTCAAGAAAGCCATCATGCAGTGCTCAGAGCAACATCGAAAGAAGTTTCGATCCTTTACCCTGATTGAAGATTGCCATCTATTCGCATTTGGTCAACAGCTCCAAGAAAGCTGTCAAAACTGGTTGCTGACTGAGGATCGTGACCCCGATCGGATTGTGGCGCGTGTCGTAATGGATCAGTTTCTCTCACGACTTCCAGAGGAGACTGCCGAATGGGTCCGACACCACCAGCCAGCAACACTGAATGAAGCCATACATCTAGCTGAAACGCACTTGGCGTCTTCCGTCTCCATTGAACATCTGCCTAAGTCGGCTAATGCTTAGAGCATGGATGAGACGTGTGCACCGCTATTATCATTAATTCCCATTGGTCGCAATCATGATAAATGTTTGTGTACCAGTTCCAGTTTTCCATCTGTACGGGTGTGTTTCACCAACTTCAACTGGCACAACTGACATCAATGACTTGACATGCTCATTCATTTTATTTATTTATTAGTTTTAAAATGATTTAAACAATTTCTTGTTAACCTTTATCGATACTAAGTATTTGTATTTGGCTGTGTTTTTCATTAGCAGTGGGCGTTTTTTTTACTCGTTTTCTTTAGTGTAGTGAAACTACGTTTGGATATTTGTACTTATATGATGTTGTTATTATTTCTTGCTATACTATTGCTATGCACTCTAAATTACCAATTCAAAACAGAGATTTAGTTATGATGTCTCAGGGTTTCATCGGTATTTAATTGTCTTTTTTAACAACCAATCCTTGTTTTGGCAATGTTTTTTTTTTTTATTATTCACTCATAAGATACTTGTAACACTTTAAAAACATTTCCAGAATAAAATTTGTTTGAAATTGCAGTCTGACTCCTAATCAATCATTTCATGCAACACAACACTGAGTCGGAGTCTTGACTTTTTTTCTAAATACTTTGCTATTCAATTCAACGTTGCTATTCAATGTTGTTTAAATATGACAGACAAAAGTAGGCTATGTTCATGTTCATTTAATTATCATTTTATTATTAAAAATTGTGTACATTTGGTCTTTTATTTACAGTAAATGAATCATACCGGTCAGTTTTGGCTGGGAATACAAAAGTTGTTAAGTTGTACCATAATAAAAAAAAAAATAATAATACATGTTCCAAAAAGGGACTTTGGTAAACATTTCAGTGAAGTACTCTGTGATAAATAATACAAGGTTTTGTCTTAGACTTTGTTACTTAATTGTTTATTAGTCGAAATAACATCTTTAAAATGTTTTTTCCTTAAAACAATGAGTGCTATGACCTCAGATAAATAAGGCCGGCAGAACATACAAAGCAAATATAATAATGTGAAATATAAAAACAGTTCAGTTGATGTTTTTCTCACAAGCAAAAAGAAATTAATAATTGGATTGTTTAATCTAAAGTTGTGTCCAACTCTTTGTGAGCTCATGGATGATAGCACACAAGGCAAGAAAATGGTTATACCAGCATGCTAAAACATATCTGACATAAATCTCAACATTCCACCATCTCATGAACTTTTAACAAAGAGTTAAGAAATAGTTTTGTTTTATGGCAAATAATATCACACTTCTCATATGGGATATGATGTGGCTATCTCCATTGGGCGCAAACCCTGACACCTGTTGAAAAACAACAACAACAACAACAACAATTAGAAACCTCTGAAAACAAATCAAGTTACTATTCAATTCAACGTAAAAACTTTGTCGGGCTCTGTTGAGTCTTTGAGCTTTAATAATAGTCATATCAAGCAGAGTGGGCGGGATAGGCATTGTGGTGCAACGGTAGCAGATTCGTCTTTCGCGCAAGCGGCCCGGGTTCGAATCCCAACTCCGTTGAGTGCAAAAAGCAGCTTTAAATTATTATGTCAACGTGAAAATCCAAAGCAGGTCGAGAAGCGAATCCGAAGAACTGGAGCGACAGCAATAAAGCAAGCTGGAAGCGACGAATCTCTGCAAGTGCACCAACATCAGCAGGACGAACACAGCTGTAAGAGAAGGCGGCTAAACAGCATACCGCCCTTTCAATCAACAGCATTACCTAAACATTTCGAAAGGATTAAAGTCAAGTCCGAGCAATATGTGCAATGTACGAATTAACAGGCCGTCGTCGTTAGACGGTGGCCTAACAGCGGCAAGAGAGAGAACAAGCCGCACGAATAAAGCGGGGCAGAAAAAAGATGAGAGCTGCTACAAGTGGGAAAATCGGAACGTATGACATTGCGAAATAGAGCCGCAAAAAATAAAGCGGGACCGAAAAAAAAAAAATGTGTGGAAAAAATCGGAACGAATGACATTGCGAAATAAAGCCGCAAAAAATAAAGCGGAGTTACAAGCATAAATAGCTCTGCACAGAACGAGGCTGCCACAGTTCGAATAAACCAGCAACGTTCCAAGAAAATGCAAATGGACATCGATGTCCCCACCGTCCACAGTGAAACGCCAACGAGGACTTTGCACACCCAATTATCAATCATCTATGCTGTTGAACAACAGCAACAGCGGCGATTGGAGTCTCTGATGCAAGGATATCCAGAGACCCAAAGGATGCTCCAGAGCTTCAAACAGCAAATGAGAACTAAAGGTCTCAAGAAAGCCATCATGCAGTGCTCAGAGCAACATCGAAAGAAGTTCCGATCCTTGACCGTGAGTGAAGCTGCCAATCTATTCGTGTTTGGACAACAGCTTCAAGAAAGCGGTCAAAACTGGTTGCTGGCTGAGGATCGTGACCCCGATCGGATTGTGGAGCGTGTTGTAATGGATCTGTTTGTCACACGACTTCCAGAAGAGACTGCCGATTGCGTCCGACACCACCAACCAGCAACAATGAATGAAGCCATACATTTAGCTGAAGCGCACCTGACATCTTATCTCCATACCTTCACCTTCCAAAGTGAAACATCAATGAGGAGTTTTCAAACCCAATTATTAATCATCTACGCTGTTGAACTACGGCAACAGCAGCGTTTGGAGTCTCTGATGCAAGAACATCCAGAGACCGGAAAGATGCTGCAGAGCTTTATGCAACAAAAGGAATCTAAAGATCTCAAGAAAGCCATCATGCAGTGCTCAGAGCAACATCGAAAGAAGTTTCGATCCTTTACCCTGATTGAAGATTGCCATCTATTCGCATTTGGTCAACAGCTCCAAGAAAGCTGTCAAAACTGGTTGCTGACTGAGGATCGTGACCCCGATCGGATTGTGGCGCGTGTCGTAATGGATCAGTTTCTCTCACGACTTCCAGAGGAGACTGCCGAATGGGTCCGACACCACCAGCCAGCAACACTGAATGAAGCCATACATCTAGCTGAAACGCACTTGGCGTCTTCCGTCTCCATTGAACATCTGCCTAAGTCGGCTAATGCTTAGAGCATGGATGAGACGTGTGCACCGCTATTATCATTAATTCCCATTGGTCGCAATCATGATAAATGTTTGTGTACCAGTTCCAGTTTTCCATCTGTACGGGTGTGTTTCACCAACTTCAACTGGCACAACTGACATCAATGACTTGACATGCTCATTCATTTTATTTATTTATTAGTTTTAAAATGATTTAAACAATTTCTTGTTAACCTTTATCGATACTAAGTATTTGTATTTGGCTGTGTTTTTCATTAGCAGTGGGCGTTTTTTTTACTCGTTTTCTTTAGTGTAGTGAAACTACGTTTGGATATTTGTACTTATATGATGTTGTTATTATTTCTTGCTATACTATTGCTATGCACTCTAAATTACCAATTCAAAACAGAGATTTAGTTATGATGTCTCAGGGTTTCATCGGTATTTAATTGTCTTTTTTAACAACCAATCCTTGTTTTGGCAATGTTTTTTTTTTTTATTATTCACTCATAAGATACTTGTAACACTTTAAAAACATTTCCAGAATAAAATTTGTTTGAAATTGCAGTCTGACTCCTAATCAATCATTTCATGCAACACAACACTGAGTCGGAGTCTTGACTTTTTTTCTAAATACTTTGCTATTCAATTCAACGTTGCTATTCAATGTTGTTTAAATATGACAGACAAAAGTAGGCTATGTTCATGTTCATTTAATTATCATTTCATTATTAAAAATTGTGTACATTTGGTCTTTTATTTACAGTAAATGAATCATACCGGTCAGTTTTGGCTGGGAATACAAAAGTTGTTAAGTTGTACCATAATAAAAAAAAAAATAATAATACATGTTCCAAAAAGGGACTTTGGTAAACATTTCAGTGAAGTACTCTGTGATAAATAATACAAGGTTTTGTCTTAGACTTTGTTACTTAATTGTTTATTAGTCGAAATAACATCTTTAAAATGTTTTTTCCTTAAAACAATGAGTGCTATGACCTCAGATAAATAAGGCCGGCAGAACATACAAAGCAAATATAATAATGTGAAATATAAAAACAGTTCAGTTGATGTTTTTCTCACAAGCAAAAAGAAATTAATAATTGGATTGTTTAATCCAAAGTTGTGTCCAACTCTTTGTGAGCTCATGGATGATAGCACACAAGGCAAGAAAATGGTTATACCAGCATGCTAAAACATATCTGACATAAATCTCAACATTCCACCATCTCATGAACTTTTAACAAAGAGTTAAGAAATAGTTTTGTTTTATGGCAAATAATATCACACTTCTCATATGGGATATGATGTGGCTATCTCCATTGGGCGCAAACCCTGACACCTGTTGAAAAACAACAACAACAACAACAACAATTAGAAACCTCTGAAAACAAATCAAGTTACTATTCAATTCAACGTAAAAACTTTGTCGGGCTCTGTTGAGTCTTTGAGCTTTAATAATAGTCATATCAAGCAGAGTGGGCGGGATAGGCATTGTGGTGCAACGGTAGCAGATTCGTCTTTCGCGCAAGCGGCCCGGGTTCGAATCCCAACTCCGTTGAGTGCAAAAAGCAGCTTTAAATTATTATGTCAACGTGAAAATCCAAAGCAGGTCGAGAAGCGAATCCGAAGAACTGGAGCGACAGCAATAAAGCAAGCTGGAAGCGACGAATCTCTGCAAGTGCACCAACATCAGCAGGACGAACACAGCTGTAAGAGAAGGCGGCTAAACAGCATACCGCCCTTTCAATCAACAGCATTACCTAAACATTTCGAAAGGATTAAAGTCAAGTCCGAGCAATATGTGCAATGTACGAATTAACAGGCCGTCGTCGTTAGACGGTGGCCTAACAGCGGCAAGAGAGAGAACAAGCCGCACGAATAAAGCGGGGCAGAAAAAAGATGAGAGCTGCTACAAGTGGGAAAATCGGAACGTATGACATTGCGAAATAGAGCCGCAAAAAATAAAGCGGGACCGAAAAAAAAAAAAATGTGTGGAAAAAATCGGAACGAATGACATTGCGAAATAAAGCCGCAAAAAATAAAGCGGAGTTACAAGCATAAATAGCTCTGCACAGAACGAGGCTGCCACAGTTCGAATAAACCAGCAACGTTCCAAGAAAATGCAAATGGACATCGATGTCCCCACCGTCCACAGTGAAACGCCAACGAGGACTTTGCACACCCAATTATCAATCATCTATGCTGTTGAACAACAGCAACAGCGGCGATTGGAGTCTCTGATGCAAGGATATCCAGAGACCCAAAGGATGCTCCAGAGCTTCAAACAGCAAATGAGAACTAAAGGTCTCAAGAAAGCCATCATGCAGTGCTCAGAGCAACATCGAAAGAAGTTCCGATCCTTGACCGTGAGTGAAGCTGCCAATCTATTCGTGTTTGGACAACAGCTTCAAGAAAGCGGTCAAAACTGGTTGCTGGCTGAGGATCGTGACCCCGATCGGATTGTGGAGCGTGTTGTAATGGATCTGTTTGTCACACGACTTCCAGAAGAGACTGCCGATTGCGTCCGACACCACCAACCAGCAACAATGAATGAAGCCATACATTTAGCTGAAGCGCACCTGACATCTTATCTCCATACCTTCACCTTCCAAAGTGAAACATCAATGAGGAGTTTTCAAACCCAATTATTAATCATCTACGCTGTTGAACTACGGCAACAGCAGCGTTTGGAGTCTCTGATGCAAGAACATCCAGAGACCGGAAAGATGCTGCAGAGCTTTATGCAACAAAAGGAATCTAAAGATCTCAAGAAAGCCATCATGCAGTGCTCAGAGCAACATCGAAAGAAGTTTCGATCCTTTACCCTGATTGAAGATTGCCATCTATTCGCATTTGGTCAACAGCTCCAAGAAAGCTGTCAAAACTGGTTGCTGACTGAGGATCGTGACCCCGATCGGATTGTGGCGCGTGTCGTAATGGATCAGTTTCTCTCACGACTTCCAGAGGAGACTGCCGAATGGGTCCGACACCACCAGCCAGCAACACTGAATGAAGCCATACATCTAGCTGAAACGCACTTGGCGTCTTCCGTCTCCATTGAACATCTGCCTAAGTCGGCTAATGCTTAGAGCATGGATGAGACGTGTGCACCGCTATTATCATTAATTCCCATTGGTCGCAATCATGATAAATGTTTGTGTACCAGTTCCAGTTTTCCATCTGTACGGGTGTGTTTCACCAACTTCAACTGGCACAACTGACATCAATGACTTGACATGCTCATTCATTTTATTTATTTATTAGTTTTAAAATGATTTAAACAATTTCTTGTTAACCTTTATCGATACTAAGTATTTGTATTTGGCTGTGTTTTTCATTAGCAGTGGGCGTTTTTTTTACTCGTTTTCTTTAGTGTAGTGAAACTACGTTTGGATATTTGTACTTATATGATGTTGTTATTATTTCTTGCTATACTATTGCTATGCACTCTAAATTACCAATTCAAAACAGAGATTTAGTTATGATGTCTCAGGGTTTCATCGGTATTTAATTGTCTTTTTTAACAACCAATCCTTGTTTTGGCAATGTTTTTTTTTTTTATTATTCACTCATAAGATACTTGTAACACTTTAAAAACATTTCCAGAATAAAATTTGTTTGAAATTGCAGTCTGACTCCTAATCAATCATTTCATGCAACACAACACTGAGTCGGAGTCTTGACTTTTTTTCTAAATACTTTGCTATTCAATTCAACGTTGCTATTCAATGTTGTTTAAATATGACAGACAAAAGTAGGCTATGTTCATGTTCATTTAATTATCATTTCATTATTAAAAATTGTGTACATTTGGTCTTTTATTTACAGTAAATGAATCATACCGGTCAGTTTTGGCTGGGAATACAAAAGTTGTTAAGTTGTACCATAATAAAAAAAAAAATAATAATACATGTTCCAAAAAGGGACTTTGGTAAACATTTCAGTGAAGTACTCTGTGATAAATAATACAAGGTTTTGTCTTAGACTTTGTTACTTAATTGTTTATTAGTCGAAATAACATCTTTAAAATGTTTTTTCCTTAAAACAATGAGTGCTATGACCTCAGATAAATAAGGCCGGCAGAACATACAAAGCAAATATAATAATGTGAAATATAAAAACAGTTCAGTTGATGTTTTTCTCACAAGCAAAAAGAAATTAATAATTGGATTGTTTAATCCAAAGTTGTGTCCAACTCTTTGTGAGCTCATGGATGATAGCACACAAGGCAAGAAAATGGTTATACCAGCATGCTAAAACATATCTGACATAAATCTCAACATTCCACCATCTCATGAACTTTTAACAAAGAGTTAAGAAATAGTTTTGTTTTATGGCAAATAATATCACACTTCTCATATGGGATATGATGTGGCTATCTCCATTGGGCGCAAACCCTGACACCTGTTGAAAAACAACAACAACAACAACAACAATTAGAAACCTCTGAAAACAAATCAAGTTACTATTCAATTCAACGTAAAAACTTTGTCGGGCTCTGTTGAGTCTTTGAGCTTTAATAATAGTCATATCAAGCAGAGTGGGCGGGATAGGCATTGTGGTGCAACGGTAGCAGATTCGTCTTTCGCGCAAGCGGCCCGGGTTCGAATCCCAACTCCGTTGAGTGCAAAAAGCAGCTTTAAATTATTATGTCAACGTGAAAATCCAAAGCAGGTCGAGAAGCGAATCCGAAGAACTGGAGCGACAGCAATAAAGCAAGCTGGAAGCGACGAATCTCTGCAAGTGCACCAACATCAGCAGGACGAACACAGCTGTAAGAGAAGGCGGCTAAACAGCATACCGCCCTTTCAATCAACAGCATTACCTAAACATTTCGAAAGGATTAAAGTCAAGTCCGAGCAATATGTGCAATGTACGAATTAACAGGCCGTCGTCGTTAGACGGTGGCCTAACAGCGGCAAGAGAGAGAACAAGCCGCACGAATAAAGCGGGGCAGAAAAAAGATGAGAGCTGCTACAAGTGGGAAAATCGGAACGTATGACATTGCGAAATAGAGCCGCAAAAAATAAAGCGGGACCGAAAAAAAAAAAAATGTGTGGAAAAAATCGGAACGAATGACATTGCGAAATAAAGCCGCAAAAAATAAAGCGGAGTTACAAGCATAAATAGCTCTGCACAGAACGAGGCTGCCACAGTTCGAATAAACCAGCAACGTTCCAAGAAAATGCAAATGGACATCGATGTCCCCACCGTCCACAGTGAAACGCCAACGAGGACTTTGCACACCCAATTATCAATCATCTATGCTGTTGAACAACAGCAACAGCGGCGATTGGAGTCTCTGATGCAAGGATATCCAGAGACCCAAAGGATGCTCCAGAGCTTCAAACAGCAAATGAGAACTAAAGGTCTCAAGAAAGCCATCATGCAGTGCTCAGAGCAACATCGAAAGAAGTTCCGATCCTTGACCGTGAGTGAAGCTGCCAATCTATTCGTGTTTGGACAACAGCTTCAAGAAAGCGGTCAAAACTGGTTGCTGGCTGAGGATCGTGACCCCGATCGGATTGTGGAGCGTGTTGTAATGGATCTGTTTGTCACACGACTTCCAGAAGAGACTGCCGATTGCGTCCGACACCACCAACCAGCAACAATGAATGAAGCCATACATTTAGCTGAAGCGCACCTGACATCTTATCTCCATACCTTCACCTTCCAAAGTGAAACATCAATGAGGAGTTTTCAAACCCAATTATTAATCATCTACGCTGTTGAACTACGGCAACAGCAGCGTTTGGAGTCTCTGATGCAAGAACATCCAGAGACCGGAAAGATGCTGCAGAGCTTTATGCAACAAAAGGAATCTAAAGATCTCAAGAAAGCCATCATGCAGTGCTCAGAGCAACATCGAAAGAAGTTTCGATCCTTTACCCTGATTGAAGATTGCCATCTATTCGCATTTGGTCAACAGCTCCAAGAAAGCTGTCAAAACTGGTTGCTGACTGAGGATCGTGACCCCGATCGGATTGTGGCGCGTGTCGTAATGGATCAGTTTCTCTCACGACTTCCAGAGGAGACTGCCGAATGGGTCCGACACCACCAGCCAGCAACACTGAATGAAGCCATACATCTAGCTGAAACGCACTTGGCGTCTTCCGTCTCCATTGAACATCTGCCTAAGTCGGCTAATGCTTAGAGCATGGATGAGACGTGTGCACCGCTATTATCATTAATTCCCATTGGTCGCAATCATGATAAATGTTTGTGTACCAGTTCCAGTTTTCCATCTGTACGGGTGTGTTTCACCAACTTCAACTGGCACAACTGACATCAATGACTTGACATGCTCATTCATTTTATTTATTTATTAGTTTTAAAATGATTTAAACAATTTCTTGTTAACCTTTATCGATACTAAGTATTTGTATTTGGCTGTGTTTTTCATTAGCAGTGGGCGTTTTTTTTACTCGTTTTCTTTAGTGTAGTGAAACTACGTTTGGATATTTGTACTTATATGATGTTGTTATTATTTCTTGCTATACTATTGCTATGCACTCTAAATTACCAATTCAAAACAGAGATTTAGTTATGATGTCTCAGGGTTTCATCGGTATTTAATTGTCTTTTTTAACAACCAATCCTTGTTTTGGCAATGTTTTTTTTTTTTATTATTCACTCATAAGATACTTGTAACACTTTAAAAACATTTCCAGAATAAAATTTGTTTGAAATTGCAGTCTGACTCCTAATCAATCATTTCATGCAACACAACACTGAGTCGGAGTCTTGACTTTTTTTCTAAATACTTTGCTATTCAATTCAACGTTGCTATTCAATGTTGTTTAAATATGACAGACAAAAGTAGGCTATGTTCATGTTCATTTAATTATCATTTCATTATTAAAAATTGTGTACATTTGGTCTTTTATTTACAGTAAATGAATCATACCGGTCAGTTTTGGCTGGGAATACAAAAGTTGTTAAGTTGTACCATAATAAAAAAAAAAAAAATAATACATGTTCCAAAAAGGGACTTTGGTAAACATTTCAGTGAAGTACTCTGTGATAAATAATACAAGGTTTTGTCTTAGACTTTGTTACTTAATTGTTTATTAGTCGAAATAACATCTTTAAAATGTTTTTTCCTTAAAACAATGAGTGCTATGACCTCAGATAAATAAGGCCGGCAGAACATACAAAGCAAATATAATAATGTGAAATATAAAAACAGTTCAGTTGATGTTTTTCTCACAAGCAAAAAGAAATTAATAATTGGATTGTTTAATCCAAAGTTGTGTCCAACTCTTTGTGAGCTCATGGATGATAGCACACAAGGCAAGAAAATGGTTATACCAGCATGCTAAAACATATCTGACATAAATCTCAACATTCCACCATCTCATGAACTTTTAACAAAGAGTTAAGAAATAGTTTTGTTTTATGGCAAATAATATCACACTTCTCATATGGGATATGATGTGGCTATCTCCATTGGGCGCAAACCCTGACACCTGTTGAAAAACAACAACAACAACAACAACAATTAGAAACCTCTGAAAACAAATCAAGTTACTATTCAATTCAACGTAAAAACTTTGTCGGGCTCTGTTGAGTCTTTGAGCTTTAATAATAGTCATATCAAGCAGAGTGGGCGGGATAGGCATTGTGGTGCAACGGTAGCAGATTCGTCTTTCGCGCAAGCGGCCCGGGTTCGAATCCCAACTCCGTTGAGTGCAAAAAGCAGCTTTAAATTATTATGTCAACGTGAAAATCCAAAGCAGGTCGAGAAGCGAATCCGAAGAACTGGAGCGACAGCAATAAAGCAAGCTGGAAGCGACGAATCTCTGCAAGTGCACCAACATCAGCAGGACGAACACAGCTGTAAGAGAAGGCGGCTAAACAGCATACCGCCCTTTCAATCAACAGCATTACCTAAACATTTCGAAAGGATTAAAGTCAAGTCCGAGCAATATGTGCAATGTACGAATTAACAGGCCGTCGTCGTTAGACGGTGGCCTAACAGCGGCAAGAGAGAGAACAAGCCGCACGAATAAAGCGGGGCAGAAAAAAGATGAGAGCTGCTACAAGTGGGAAAATCGGAACGTATGACATTGCGAAATAGAGCCGCAAAAAATAAAGCGGGACCGAAAAAAAAAAAAATGTGTGGAAAAAATCGGAACGAATGACATTGCGAAATAAAGCCGCAAAAAATAAAGCGGAGTTACAAGCATAAATAGCTCTGCACAGAACGAGGCTGCCACAGTTCGAATAAACCAGCAACGTTCCAAGAAAATGCAAATGGACATCGATGTCCCCACCGTCCACAGTGAAACGCCAACGAGGACTTTGCACACCCAATTATCAATCATCTATGCTGTTGAACAACAGCAACAGCGGCGATTGGAGTCTCTGATGCAAGGATATCCAGAGACCCAAAGGATGCTCCAGAGCTTCAAACAGCAAATGAGAACTAAAGGTCTCAAGAAAGCCATCATGCAGTGCTCAGAGCAACATCGAAAGAAGTTCCGATCCTTGACCGTGAGTGAAGCTGCCAATCTATTCGTGTTTGGACAACAGCTTCAAGAAAGCGGTCAAAACTGGTTGCTGGCTGAGGATCGTGACCCCGATCGGATTGTGGAGCGTGTTGTAATGGATCTGTTTGTCACACGACTTCCAGAAGAGACTGCCGATTGCGTCCGACACCACCAACCAGCAACAATGAATGAAGCCATACATTTAGCTGAAGCGCACCTGACATCTTATCTCCATACCTTCACCTTCCAAAGTGAAACAACAATGAGGAGTTTTCAAACCCAATTATTAATCATCTACGCTGTTGAACTACGGCAACAGCAGCGTTTGGAGTCTCTGATGCAAGAACATCCAGAGACCGGAAAGATGCTGCAGAGCTTTATGCAAAAAAAGGAATCTAAAGATCTCAAGAAAGCCATCATGCAGTGCTCAGAGCAACATCGAAAGAAGTTTCGATCCTTTACCCTGATTGAAGATTGCCATCTATTCGCATTTGGTCAACAGCTCCAAGAAAGCTGTCAAAACTGGTTGCTGACTGAGGATCGTGACCCCGATCGGATTGTGGCGCGTGTCGTAATGGATCAGTTTCTCTCACGACTTCCAGAGGAGACTGCCGAATGGGTCCGACACCACCAGCCAGCAACACTGAATGAAGCCATACATCTAGCTGAAACGCACTTGGCGTCTTCCGTCTCCATTGAACATCTGCCTAAGTCGGCTAATGCTTAGAGCATGGATGAGACGTGTGCACCGCTATTATCATTAATTCCCATTGGTCGCAATCATGATAAATGTTTGTGTACCAGTTCCAGTTTTCCATCTGTACGGGTGTGTTTCACCAACTTCAACTGGCACAATTGACATCAATGACTTGACATGCTCATTCATTTTATTTATTTATTAGTTTTAAAATGATTTAAACAATTTCTTGTTAACCTTTATCGATACTAAGTATTTGTATTTGGCTGTGTTTTTCATTAGCAGTGGGCGTTTTTTTTTACTCGTTTTCTTTAGTGTAGTGAAACTACGTTTGGATATTTGTACTTATATGATGTCGTTATTATTTCTTGCTATACTATTGCTATGCACTCTAAATTACCAATTCAAAACAGAGATTGAGTTATGATGTCTCAGGGTTTCATCGGTATATAATTGTCTTTTTTAACAACCAATCCTTGTTTTGGCGATGTTTTTTTTTATTTTATTATTCACTCATAAGATACTTGTAACACTTTAAAAACATTTCCAGAATAAAATTTGTTTGAAATTGCAGTCTGACTCCTAATCAATCATTTCATGCAACACAACACTGAGTCGGAGTCTTGACTTAAAAAAAGAAAAAAGAAAAAAGAAATCGGCTACAATATCCTGCTAGAAAAGCTCATTTCCTCTACAATAACCACATTTGCTTCCGCTCCTTCCTTAAATATGGTCTTTAACTAAGAGCGATAACCAAACATCAAAACTGCACATAGCCATCCCTTGAACCTTAGTCCTAATAAAGGGTTAACAAACATGCACCTGACATCATCCGTCTGATTAAACATGTTGCTAAGTCGGCTAATACTTAGGGTATTGGTTATTGATGAGACGTGTACACTGTTATTATAACAAATGCTTACAGGTTTATTTAATCCGTTTATTAGTTTTAAAACGTTTTAAGCAAGTTCCTGTCAACCTATGTCAATACTCAGCAATTAGTTTTTGACAATGTTTGTTTTATTACTTACTTATGAGCAGTGGCGGCTGGTGCTTTTTTTATTTGTTATTTTTTTCTGTGGGGTAAACAAAATAAAAATTAAACTTTTATTGATCGCCTGTAAATAACCATAAGAAGTGCTGGAAAAGCACCGAGTGCAAGCAGGGCGATCTGGTCCAAGCTTTTTTCTTTCTTCGTCCGATCGCCTTGCGAAGGGGTATTTTAGCAAAGAAATTACAGATATTTTTCTCATATTTAGCTGATCATAAGACTCGTTGAGAATGGTTAATAGGACACGTTGAGAATGGTCCAATCACGTAAGCCCAAATAATTTCAAACAATACTGATTCGCTAAGAACAAAAGTGGGAGGGTTCGGGGCGCACACAGAAAAAAATCCAATTTGAGCTCAGCCTCAAATCACATCCTTTTAAAAAATGTAGGCTTACGTGCTTCTAAAAAGACACTCGTTTTCCGCGTCCCCGAACACAAATGAACGTAATACGGTGTATTTTATTGTAAATAAATTATTTTAAGAAATACAGCGGAATATTTTGACTAAATGACTTTATTTCATTATTAAAATAAATAATTATGTTAAATAATTACATGTTAAATTAGCATTCTTCTCTTCTTAACTTTAAGGGTGCGGCACCCCGGGGCCCCTCATTGACCGACCTCCCCTGCTTATGAGATACTTGTAACACTTTAAAAAAATTTCCCGAATAAAACTTGTTTGAAATTGCAGTCTGATTGCTAACCAATAATTTCATGCAACGCAACACTGAGGCAGAGTCTTGACCTTGTTCTAAATAATCGGCTACAACATCAGGCTAGGAAAGCTAATTTCCTCTACAACAACAACATTTTCTGTTCCTTCCTAAGTAACTTATCCACATTTTCTGCTCCTTTCTAGAAACGTATCCTAAAAAAGTTGCTTTTCCACTGAAAAACTTTGTTGGGCAAAAACATCCGAGTCTTTGACGCGTGCGTTGAATGAGCTGCAGCTTTAATAAGATCAAGCAGAACGGGCGGGGCTGGCCGTTCGGTACGACGGTAGCAGTTTCGTCATGCGCGCAAGCAGCCCGGGTTCGATTGCCAATTCCATTAAGTACAAAAAGCAGCTTTAAATACGTAAGAGAAGGCGGCGAAAACAGCACAACAATCACCAACATTAACCAAACATTTCGAGAGAAAAAAGCGTGCATCTTATCTCGAGAGAATATGTGTGAGAAAAGGCAAGGGGAATAAGGCGACATTCGGGACCGAAAATAGGAGATTTTCGGGAGTGAGAAGATATTCGGCACCGAGTAAAGGCAATGGGGCGGTGAGGAGATTTTCGGGACCGAGAAATCTCGGAGTTACAAGCATAAATAGCTGTGCACAGAACGAGGCTGCCACAGCGCGAATAAACCAGCAACGGGGCCCCTCATTGACCGACCTCCCCTGCTTATGAGATACTTGTAACACTTTAAAAACATTTCCCGAATAAAACTTGTTTGAAACAATCACCAACATTAACCAAACATTTCGAGTGGGAAAAAAGCGTGCATCTTATCTTGAGAGAATATGTGCGAGAAAAGGCAAAGGGGGGTGAGGAGACATTCGGGACCGAAAATAGGAGATTTTCGGGAGTGAAAAGATATTCGGGACCGAGAGAGGGAGATTTTCGGGAGTGAGAAGATATTCGGGACCGAGAAAAGGGAGATTTTCGGGAGTGAGAAGATATTCGGCAACAACAGCAACAGCGGCGTTCGGAGTTCCTGATGCAAGAATATCCAGGGACCCGAAAGATGCTCCAGAGCTTCATACAGCAACTGACATCTAAAGATCTCAAGAAATCCATCATGCATTGGTTAGAGCAAACTATGATGTCTCACAGTTTCATCGGTATATAATTGTCTTTTTTAACAACCTTACTTTGACAATGTTTGTTTTATTATTTAATTATGAAATACTTGTAACACTTTAAAAACATTTCCAGAATAAATCTTTTTTTGAAACTGCAGTCTGACTTCTAATCTATCATTTCATGCAACACAACACTAAGTCGGAGCCTTGACTTTTTTTCTAAAAAAAAAAAAAAAAATCGGCTACAATATCACGCTAGTATGCAAACGCTTGGTCGGATTTTTTGTATTGTTGGAAAATAATATTCTCAATTTCTTGATCGCACGTTGTGAACATATTTGCATGGCATGTCATGTCAAAATACATACCCACTGCAGACATGTCGATAAGGTTTAAGATAAAAGAGATGATTGCCTTTACAATATACTAGAAAGACACCTGCTTAACTCTGATTTCACAATAATATTAAGCGAGTATCTAGCAAACACAAGTGTTTCTTTTATCATAAACCCCCTCTGCAGCAGACATGTAAGACAAAATTGATGATTAAATTTAGGTTTGTATTCTTAATAGTTTCTTAAAATTAAAATCTGAATGTTTAGCAATGTAACTTGTATCTCTTCTTGCTCCCAGCTGATGTGATAAAATGGTGCTTTCACAGAATTGCTGAATGAATTCACTTATGTTCAGTTTATTTACAGCCTATTAAAAATAAAAAGTTTTTTCCTTAGTTCAAATAGTTTTCTGTCTGCTTTGAAATAACCGTAATTAAATTAGACAGTTCTGAACTTAAAGATTAAAGATGTTAATGAACCGTAAATATTACAGTGTACACTGTAAAAAAAACCTTATGTGCTATCTACTTAAAATATGGTAACACTATTGCACATATTATTTTTAAGCAGTTTTTAAGGCTTGATTTTTTAAAGTAAAATTTAATTGTATAAATCATGTAAAAAGGCCAAAATTATTTAGCCAGACGCATATTATTTTTAAGTATTTAAGGCAAGATATTTTCCCTAGCAGAATATACTTGAATAAATCATGTAAAACATCCTAAATGATTTAGCCAGACACATGATTTTAACATCTTTTTTAGTTTAAGCAGATAAAACAAAAGGTACTCATGTGTATGAGTGAAAAACTTTGTTGCGCAAAAACATCCGAGTCTTTGACGCGTGCGTTGAATGAGCTGCAGCTTTAATAAGATCAAGCAGAACGGGCGGGGCTGGCCGTTCGGTATGACGGTAGCAGTTTCGTCCTGCGCGCAAGCAGCCCCGGTTCGATTCCCAACTCCATTAAGTACAAAAAGCAGCTTTAAATACGTAAAAGAAGGCGGCGAAAACAGCACAACAATCACCAACATTAACCAAACATTTCGAGAGGAAAAAGCGTGCATCTTATCTCAAAAGAATATGTGTGAGCAAAGGCAAGGGGAATGAGGCGACAAATAGGAGATTTTCGGGAGTGAGAAGATATTCGGGACCAAGTAAAGGCAAGGGGGCGGTGAGGAGATTTTCGGGACCGAGAAGATATTCGGGACCGGGTAAGGTCAGGGGGGGGGGCGGTGAGGAGATTATCGGGACCGAGAAATCTCGGAGTTACAAGCATAAATAGCCGTGCACAGAACGAGGCTGCCACAGCGCGAATAAACCAGCAACGTTCCAAGAAAATGGATATGGATATCCCCACCTTCCACAGTGAAACGCCACCAAGGACCTTTCATACCCAATTATCAATCATCTATGCTGTTGAACAACAGCAACTGCGGCGTTTGGAGTCCCTGATGCAAGAATATCCAGAGACCCAAAGGATGCTCCAGGGCTTCATACAGCAACTGAAATCTAGAGATCTCAAGAAATCCATCATGCGTTGGTCAGAGCAACATCGGCAGAAGTTCCAATCCTTGACCCTGAGTGAAGTTGGCAATCTATTCGCATTTGGTCAGCAGCTCCAAGAAAGCTGTCAAAACTGGTTGCTGCCTGAGGATCGTGACCACGATCGGATTGTGGAGCGTGTCGTAATGGATCAGTTTGTCACAGGCCTATCAGCAGGGACTGCTGAATGGGTCAGATACCACCAACCGGCAACACTGAATGAAGCCATACATTTAGCTGAAGCGCACCTGACATCTTGTCTCGATACCTTCAGCTTCCACAGTAAAACGCCACCAAGGACCTTTCATACCCAATTATCAATCATCTATGCTGTTGAACAACAGCAACTGCGGCGTTTGGAGTCCCTGATGCAAGAATATCCAGAGACCCAAAGGATGCTCCAGGGCTTCATACAGCAACTGAAATCTAGAGATCTCAAGAAATCCATCATGCGTTGGTCAGAGCAACATCGGCAGAAGTTCCAATCCTTGACCCTGAGTGAAGTTGGCAATCTATTCGCATTTGGTCAGCAGCTCCAAGAAAGCTGTCAAAACTGGTTGCTGCCTGAGGATCGTGACCACGATCGGATTGTGGAGCGTGTCGTAATGGATCAGTTTGTCACAGGCCTATCAGCAGGGACTGCTGAATGGGTCAGATACCACCAACCGGCAACACTGAATGAAGCCATACATTTAGCTGAAGCGCACCTGACATCTTGTCTCGATACCTTCAGCTTCCACAGTGAAACGTCACCCAGGACTTTTCACACCCAGTTATTAATCATCCATGCGGTTGAACTACGGCAACAGCAGCGTTTGGAGTGCCTGATGCAGGAATATCCAGAGACCCAAAAGATGCTGCAGAGCGTCATACAGCAAATGGAATCTAAAGATCTCAAAAAAGCCATCATGCAGTGGTCAGAGCAACATCGCCGGAAGTTCCGATCCTTCACCCTGAGTGAAGTTGGCAATTTATTCGCACTTGGTCAACTGCTCCAAGAAAGCTGTCAAAACTGGTTGCTGACTGAGGATCGTGACCCCGATCGGATTGTGGCGCGTGTCGTAATGGATCAGTTTCTCTCACGACTTCCAGAGGAGACTGCCGAATGGGTCCGACACCATCAGCCAGCAACACTGAATGAAGCCATACATCTAGCTGAAACGCACTTGGCGTCTTCCGTCTCCATTGAACATCTGCCTAAGTCGGCTAATGCTTAGAGCATGGATAAGACGTGTGCACCGCTATTATCATTAATTCCCTTTGGTCGCAATCATGATAAATGTTTGTGTACCAGTTCCAGTTTTCCATCTGTACGGGTGTGTTTCACCAACTTCAACTGGCACAATTGACATCAATGACTTGACATGCTCATTCATTTTATTTATTTATTAGTTATAAAATGATTTAAACAATTTCTTGTTAACCTTTATCGATACTAAGTATTTGTATTTGGCTGTGTTTTTCATTAGCAGTGGGCGTTTTTTTTTACTCGTTTTCTTTAGTGTAGTGAAACTACGTTTGGATATTTGTACTTATATGATGTCGTTATTATTTCTTGCTATACTATTGCTATGCACTCTAAATTACCAATTCAAAACAGAGATTGAGTTATGATGTCTCAGGGTTTCATCGGTATATAATTGTCTTTTTTAACAACCAATCCTTGTTTTGGCGATGTTTTTTTTTTATTTTATTATTCACTCATAAGATACTTGTAACACTTTAAAAACATTTCCAGAATAAAATTTGTTTGAAATTGCAGTCTGACTCCTAATCAATCATTTCATGCAACACAACACTGAGTCGGAGTCTTGACTTAAAAAAAGAAAAAAGAAATCGGCTACAATATCCTGCTAGAAAAGCTCATTTCCTCTACAATAACCACATTTGCTTCCGCTCCTTCCTTAAATATGGTCTTTAACTAAGAGCGATAACCAAACATCAAAACTACACATAGCCATCCCTTGAACCTTAGTCCTAATAAAGGGTTAACAAACATGCACCTGACATCATCCGTCTGCATTAAACATGTTGCTAAGTCGGCTAATACTTAGGGTATTGGTTATTGATGAGACGTGTACACTGTTATTATAACAAATGCTTACAGGTTTATTTAATCCGTTTATTAGTTTTAAAACGTTTTAAGCAAGTTCCTGTCAACCTATGTCAATACTCAGCAATTAGTTTTTGACAATGTTTGTTTTATTACTTACTTATGAGCAGTGGCGGCTGGTGCTTTTTTTATTTGTTATTTTTTTCTGTGGGGTAAACAAAATAAAAATTAGACTTTTATTGATCGCCTGTAAATAACCATAAGAAGTGCTGGAAAAGCACCGAGTGCAAGCAGGGCGATCTGGTCCAAGCTTTTTTCTTTCTTCGTCCGATCGCCTTGCGAAGGGGTATTTTAGCAAAGACATTACAGATATTTTTCTCATATTTAGCTGATCATAAGACTCGTTGAGAATGGTTAATAGGACACGTTGAGAATGGTCCAATCACGTAAGCCCAAATAATTTCAAACAATACTGATTCGCTAAGAACAAAAGTGGGAGGGTTCGGGGCGCACACAGAAAAAAATCCAATTTGAGCTCAGCCTCAAATCACATCCTTTTAAAAAATGTAGGCTTACGTGCTTCTAAATAGACACTCTTTTTCCGCGTCTCCGAACACAAATGAACGTAATACGGTGTATTTTATTGTAAATAAATTATTTTAAGAAATACAGCGGAATATTTTGACTAAATGACTTTATTTCATTATTAAAATAAATAATTATGTTAAATAATTACATGTTAAATTAGCATTCTTCTCTTCTTAACTTTAAGGGTGCGGCACCCCGGGGCCCCTCATTGACCGACCTCCCCTGCTTATGAGATACTTGTAACACTTTAAAAAAATTTCCCGAATAAAACTTGTTTGAAATTGCAGTCTGACTGCTAACCAATAATTTCATGCAACGCAACACTGAGGCAGAGTCTTGACCTTGTTCTAAATAATCGGCTACAACATCAGGCTAGGAAAGCTAATTTCCTCTACAACAACAACATTTTCTGTTCCTTCCTAAGTAACTTATCCACATTTTCTGCTCCTTTCTAGAAACGTATCCTAAAAAAGTTGCTTTTCCACTGAAAAACTTTGTTGGGCAAAAACATCCGAGTCTTTGACGCGTGCGTTGAATGAGCTGCAGCTTTAATAAGATCAAGCAGAACGGGCGGGGCTGGCCGTTCGGTACGACGGTAGCAGTTTCGTCATGCGCGCAAGCAGCCCGGGTTCGATTGCCAATTCCATTAAGTACAAAAAGCAGCTTTAAATACGTAAGAGAAGGCGGCGAAAACAGCACAACAATCACCAACATTAACCAAACATTTCGAGAGAAAAAAGCGTGCATCTTATCTCGAGAGAATATGTGTGAGAAAAGGCAAGGGGAATAAGGCGACATTCGGGACCGAAAATAGGAGATTTTCGGGAGTGAGAAGATATTCGGCACCGAGTAAAGGCAATGGGGCGGTGAGGAGATTTTCGGGACCGAAAAAGGGAGATTTTCGATAGTGAGAAGATATTCGGGACCGAGAAGATATTCGGGACCGAGTAAAGGCAAGGGGGCGGTGAGGAGATTTTCGGGACCGAGAAAGTGAGATTTTCGGGAGTGAGAAGATATTCGGGACCGGGTAAGGTTGGGGGGGGGGGGGGGGGGGGGGGGGGGGGGGGATCTTTGGGACCGAGAAATCTCGGAGTTACAAGCATAAATAGCTGTGCACAGAACGAGGCTGCCACAGCGCGAATAAACCATCAACGGGGCCCCTCATTGACCGACCTCCCCTGCTTATGAGATACTTGTAACACTTTAAAAACATTTCCCGAATAAAACTTGTTTGAAACAATCACCAACATTAACCAAACATTTCGAGTGGGAAAAAAGCGTGCATCTTATCTTGAGAGAATATGTGCGAGAAAAGGCAAAGGGGGGTGAGGAGACATTCGGGACCGAAAATAGGAGATTTTCGGGAGTGAAAAGATATTCGGGACCGAGAGAGGGAGATTTTCGGGAGTGAGAAGATATTCGGGACCGAGAAAAGGGAGATTTTCGGGAGTGAGAAGATATTCGGCAACAACAGCAACAGCGGCGTTCGGAGTTCCTGATGCAAGAATATCCAGGGACCCGAAAGATGCTCCAGAGCTTCATACAGCAACTGACATCTAAAGATCTCAAGAAATCCATCATGCATTGGTTAGAGCAAACTATGATGTCTCACAGTTTCATCGGTATATAATTGTCTTTTTTAACAACCTTACTTTGACAATGTTTGTTTTATTATTTAATTATGAAATACTTGTAACACTTTAAAAACATTTCCAGAATAAATCTTTTTTTGAAACTGCAGTCTGACTTCTAATCTATCATTTCATGCAACACAACACTAAGTCGGAGCCTTGACTTTTTTTCTAAAAAAAAAAAAAAAAAAATCGGCTACAATATCACGCTAGTATGCAAACGCTTGGTCGGATTTTTTGTATTGTTGGAAAATAATATTCTCAATTTCTTGATCGCACGTTGTGAACATATTTGCATGGCATGTCATGTCAAAATACATACCCACTGCAGACATGTCGATAAGGTTTAAGATAAAAGAGATGATTGCCTTTACAATATACTAGAAAGACACCTGCTTAACTCTGATTTCACAATAATATTAAGCGAGTATCTAGCAAACACAAGTGTTTCTTTTATCATAAACCCCCTCTGCAGCAGACATGTAAGACAAAATTGATGATTAAATTTAGGTTTGTATTCTTAATAGTTTCTTAAAATTAAAATCTGAATGTTTAGCAATGTAACTTGTATCTCTTCTTGCTCCCAGCTGATGTGATAAAATGGTGCTTTCACAGAATTGCTGAATGAATTCACTTATGTTCAGTTTATTTACAGCCTATTAAAAATAAAAAGTTTTTTCCTTAGTTCAAATAGTTTTCTGTCTGCTTTGAAATAACCGTAATTAAATTAGACAGTTCTGAACTTAAAGATTAAAGATGTTAATGAACCGTAAATATTACAGTGTACACTGTAAAAAAAACCTTATGTGCTATCTACTTAAAATATGGTAACACTATTGCACATATTATTTTTAAGCAGTTTTTAAGGCTTGATTTTTTAAAGTAAAATTTAATTGTATAAATCATGTAAAAAGGCCAAAATTATTTAGCCAGACGCATATTATTTTTAAGTATTTAAGGCAAGATATTTTCCCTAGCAGAATATACTTGAATAAATCATGTAAAACATCCTAAATGATTTAGCCAGACACATGATTTTAACATCTTTTTTAGTTTAAGCAGATAAAACAAAAGGTACTCATGTGTATGAGTGAAAAACTTTGTTGCGCAAAAACATCCGAGTCTTTGACGCGTGCGTTGAATGAGCTGCAGCTTTAATAAGATCAAGCAGAACGGGCGGGGCTGGCCGTTCGGTATGACGGTAGCAGTTTCGTCCTGCGCGCAAGCAGCCCCGGTTCGATTCCCAACTCCATTAAGTACAAAAAGCAGCTTTAAATACGTAAGAGAAGGCGGCGAAAACAGCACAACAATCACCAACATTAACCAAACATTTCGAGAGGAAAAAGCGTGCATCTTATCTCAAAAGAATATGTGTGAGCAAAGGCAAGGGGAATGAGGCGACAAATAGGAGATTTTCGGGAGTGAGAAGATATTCGGGACCAAGTAAAGGCAAGGGGGCGGTGAGGAGATTTTCGGGACCGAGAAGATATTCGGGACCGGGTAAGGTCAGGGGGGGGGGCGGTGAGGAGATTTTCGGGACCGAGAAATCTCGGAGTTACAAGCATAAATAGCCGTGCACAGAACGAGGCTGCCACAGCGCGAATAAACCAGCAACGTTCCAAGAAAATGGATATGGATATCCCCACCTTCCACAGTGAAACGCCACCAAGGACCTTTCATACCCAATTATCAATCATCTATGCTGTTGAACAACAGCAACTGCGGCGTTTGGAGTCCCTGATGCAAGAATATCCAGAGACCCAAAGGATGCTCCAGGGCTTCATACAGCAACTGAAATCTAGAGATCTCAAGAAATCCATCATGCGTTGGTCAGAGCAACATCGGCAGAAGTTCCAATCCTTGACCCTGAGTGAAGTTGGCAATCTATTCGCATTTGGTCAGCAGCTCCAAGAAAGCTGTCAAAACTGGTTGCTGCCTGAGGATCGTGACCACGATCGGATTGTGGAGCGTGTCGTAATGGATCAGTTTGTCACAGGCCTATCAGCAGGGACTGCTGAATGGGTCAGATACCACCAACCGGCAACACTGAATGAAGCCATACATTTAGCTGAAGCGCACCTGACATCTTGTCTCGATACCTTCAGCTTCCACAGTGAAACGCCACCAAGGACCTTTCATACCCAATTATCAATCATCTATGCTGTTGAACAACAGCAACTGCGGCGTTTGGAGTCCCTGATGCAAGAATATCCAGAGACCCAAAGGATGCTCCAGGGCTTCATACAGCAACTGAAATCTAGAGATCTCAAGAAATCCATCATGCGTTGGTCAGAGCAACATCGGCAGAAGTTCCAATCCTTGACCCTGAGTGAAGTTGGCAATCTATTCGCATTTGGTCAGCAGCTCCAAGAAAGCTGTCAAAACTGGTTGCTGCCTGAGGATCGTGACCACGATCGGATTGTGGAGCGTGTCGTAATGGATCAGTTTGTCACAGGCCTATCAGCAGGGACTGCTGAATGGGTCAGATACCACCAACCGGCAACACTGAATGAAGCCATACATTTAGCTGAAGCGCACCTGACATCTTGTCTCGATACCTTCAGCTTCCACAGTGAAACGTCACCCAGGACTTTTCACACCCAGTTATTAATCATCCATGCGGTTGAACTACGGCAACAGCAGCGTTTGGAGTGCCTGATGCAGGAATATCCAGAGACCCAAAAGATGCTGCAGAGCGTCATACAGCAAATGGAATCTAAAGATCTCAAAAAAGCCATCATGCAGTGGTCAGAGCAACATCGCCGGAAGTTCCGATCCTTCACCCTGAGTGAAGTTGGCAATTTATTCGCACTTGGTCAACAGCTCCAAGAAAGCTGTCAAAACTGGTTGCTGGCTGAGGATCGTGACTACGATCGGATTGTGTCGCGTGTTGTGATGGATCAGTTTGTCACACGACTTCCAGAAGAGACTGCCGAATGGGTCCGACACCACCAGCCAGCAACACTGAATGAAGCCATACATCTAGCTGAAACGCACTTGGCATCTTCCGTCTCCATTAAACATCTGCCTAAGTCGGCTAATGCTTAGAGGATGGATGAGACGTGTGCACTGCTATTATCATTAATTCCCATTGGTTGCAATCATTATAAATGTTTGTATACCAGTTCCAGTTTTCCATCTGTACGGGTGTGGTTCACCAACTTCAGCTGGCACAATTGACATCAATGACTTGACATGCTCATTCATTTTATTTATTTATTAGTTTTAAAATGATTTAAACAATTTCTTGTTAACCCTAATCGATACTAAGTATTTGTATTTGGCTGTGTTTTTCATTAGCAGTGGGCGTTTTTTTACTCGTTTTCTTTAGTGTAGTGAAACTACGTTTGGATATTTGTACTTATATGATGTCGTTATTTTTTGCTATACTATTGCTATGCATTCTAAATTACCAATTCAAAACAGAGATTGAGTTATGATGTCTCAGGGTTTCAACTTTAAATAATTGTCTTTTTTAACAACCAATCCTTGTTTTGGCGATGTTTTTTTTTATTTTATTATTCACTCATAAGAGACTTGTAACACTTTAAAAACATTTCCAGAATAAAATTTGTTTGAAATTGCAGTCTGACTCCTAATCAATCATTTCATGCAACACAACACTGAGTCGGAGTCTTGACTTAAAAAAAGAAAAAAGAAAAAAGAAATCGGCTACAATATCCTGCTAGAAAAGCTCATTTCCTCTACAATAACCACATTTGCTTCCGCTCCTTCCTTAAATATGGTCTTTAACTAAGAGCGATAACCAAACATCAAAACTACACATAGCCATCCCTTGAACCTTAGTCCTAATAAAGGGTTCCTGACATCATCCGTCTGCATTAAACATGTTGCTAAGTCGGCTAATACTTAGGGTATTGGTTATTGATGAGACGTGTACACTGTTATTATAACAAATGCTTACAGGTTTATTTAATCCGTTTATTAGTTTTAAAACGTTTTAAGCAAGTTCCTGTCAACCTATGTCAATACTCAGCAATTAGTTTTTGACAATGTTTGTTTTATTACTTACTTATGAGCAGTGGCGGCTGGTGCTTTTTTTATTTGTTATTTTTTTCTGTGGGGTAAACAAAATAAAAATTAAACTTTTATTGATCGCCTGTAAATAACCATAAGAAGTGCTGGAAAAGCACCGAGTGCAAGCAGGGCGATCTGGTCCAAGCTTTTTTCTTTCTTCGTCCGATCGCCTTGCGAAGGGGTATTTTAGCAAAGAAATTACAGATATTTTTCTCATATTTAGCTGATCATAAGACTCGTTGAGAATGGTTAATAGGACACGTTGAGAATGGTCCAATCACGTAAGCCCAAATAATTTCAAACAATACTGATTCGCTAAGAACAAAAGTGGGAGGGTTCGGGGCGCACACAGAAAAAAATCCAATTTGAGCTCAGCCTCAAATCACATCCTTTTAAAAAATGTAGGCTTACGTGCTTCTAAATAGACACTCTTTTTCCGCGTCTCCGAACACAAATGAACGTAATACGGTGTATTTTATTGTAAATAAATTATTTTAAGAAATACAGCGGAATATTTTGACTAAATGACTTTATTTCATTATTAAAATAAATAATTATGTTAAATAATTACATGTTAAATTAGCATTCTTCTCTTCTTAACTTCAAGGGTGCGGCACCCCGGGGCCCCTCATTGACCGACCTCCCCTGCTTATGAGATACTTGTAACACTTTAAAAAGATTACCCGAATAAAACTTGTAAACGGGACCGAAAATAGGAGATTTTCGGGAGTGAGAAGATATTCGGCACCGAGTAAAGGCAAGGGGGCGGTGAGGAGATTTTCGGGACCGAGAAAGGGAGATTTTCGGGAGTGAGAAGATATTCGGGACCGGGTAAGGTCAGGGCGGGTGGGTGAGGAGATTTTTGGGACCGAGAAATCTCGGAGTTACAAGCATCAATAGCTGTGCACAGAACGAGGCTGCCACAGCGCGAATAAACCAGCAACGGGGCCCCTCATTGACTGACCTCCCCTGCTTATGAGATACTTGTAACACTTTAAAAGATTTCCCGATTAAAACTTGTCTGAAACAATCACCAACATTAACCAAACTTTTCGAGAGGGAAAAAAGCGTGCATCTTATCTTGAGAGAATATGTGCGAGAAAAGGCAAGGGGGGGTTAGGAGACATTCGGGACCGAAAAAAGGAGATTTTCGGGAGTGAAAAGATATTCGGGACCGAGAGAGGGAGATTTTCGGGAGTAAGAAGATATTATGGACCGAGAAAGGGAGATTTTAGGGAGTGAGAAGATATTCGGCAACAACAGCAACAGCGGCGTTTGGAGTTCCTGATGCAAGAATATCCAGGGACCCGAAAGATGATCCAGAGCTTCATACAGCAACTGACATCTAAAGATCTCAAGAAATCCATCATGCATTGGTCAGAGCAAACTATGATGTCTCAGAGTTTCATCGGTATATAATTGTCTTTTTTAACAACCTTATTTTGACAATGTCTGTTTTATTATTTACTTATGAAATACTTGTAACACTTTAAAAACATTTCCAGAATAAATCTTTTTTTGAAACTGCAGTCTGACTTCTAATCAATCATTTCATGCAACACAACACTGAGTCGGAGCCTTGACTTTTTTTCTTAAAAAAAAAAAAAATCGGCTACAATATCACGCTAGTATGCAAACGCTTGGTCGGATTTTTTGTATTGTTGGACCATAATATTCTCAATTTCTTGATCGCACGTTGTGAACATATTTGCATGGCTTGTCATGTCAAAATACATGCCCACTGCAGACATGTCGATAAGGTTTAAGATAAAAGAGATGATTGCCTTTACAATATACTAGAAAGACACCTGCTTAACTCTGATTTCACAATAATATTAAGCGAGTATCTAGCAAGTGTTTCTTTTATCATAAACCCCCTCTGCAGCAGACATGTAAGACAAAATTGATGAATTGATTTAGGTTTGTATTCTTAATAGTTTCTTAAAATTAAAATCTGAATGTTTAGCAATGTAACTTGTATCTCTTCTTGCTCCCAGCTGATGTGATAAAATGGTGCTTTCACAGAATTGCTGAATGAATTCACTTATGTTCAGTTTATTTATAGCCTATTAAAAATAAAAAGTTTTTTCCTTAGTTCAAATAGTTTTCTGTCTGCTTTGAAATAACCGTAATTAAATTAGACAGTTCTGAACTTAAAGATTAAAGATGTTAATGAACCGTAAATATTACAGTGTACACTGTAAAAAAAATCTTATGTGCTATCTACTTAAAAAAATATGGTAACACTATTGCACATATTATTTTTAAGCAGTTTTTAAGGCTTGATTTTTTAAAGTAAAATTTAATTGAATAAATCATGTAAAAAAGCCTAAATTATTTAGCCAGACGCATTTTATTTTTAAGTATTAAAGGCTAGATTTTTTTCCCCTAGCAGAATATACTTGAATAAATCATGTAAAACATCCTAAATTATTTAGCCAGACACATGATTTTAACATCTTTTTTAGTTTAAGCAGATAAAACAAAAGGTACTCATATGTATCAAGAAACATTACTTAATATAAAAACAATAATGAAATGAATACATAATGCATTTTGGTTTTAAACATGGTTTTTTATTTCATATGTAGTGTATATAACATTTACAGCAGTTTTAAAATCTGTAAAACAATTTGTAAAACAGTTTGTAACTACAATTTCTATGTCATTGAAATCAATTTAGCATTGTATGCTAACATCTTTTTTGTACTTTGAGAGAACTTGTACAGTAAACCATTTCTAGGTTCATATCTTTATATCATTGTAAAATACCAACTCCCCAAAACAGTTAACTGTGGAGACACTACAACAAACTCAAGCAATGGCAGACAGGATGTTTCCAGAAATATTCACAATATTTAATTTATTTCATTTATATTACTGACACTAGTGTAAGAAAGGAGCTTATTTAAGAAATCAAAATAAAATATAAAAATTGGTAAGGGGCTTAACTTACTACTTAACATTTTACACTGTTTGTCTGCTCCTTCAAAATGGCGTCTGATCACTGCTGTTGTTGAGATTCAAATGAAGGTGACTCAATAAAACCCGAATAATTGGGCCAATTCTATTAAAATAAATATGACGCCTTTTTTTTCTCAAAATTTTTGCCTAAACTGCTCCTCAAATTAAGCCTAAAAATTGCTCAAATTTCCTTATATAATAAGTAAAATTTATTTCTTAATTTTATTAGTGAAATGTTCTCAATATATTATAAGAAACACAGAAAACCTTTTTTTAAAATGAAATATGAACATCATTTTTAATGATTACATAAATTTTTTAATGAAAATTACAAGCCTCATGATTCATTTTTTACAGTGTAAACCCTGGAATTTAATGGGTATAAACTGTTTTTTTAGCAACATAAATATGTTAATTGGACAGTTATAAACCATTAAAAAAATAAAATCCGTAAAATATGCAGTACAGTGGTTGCAATCCCGTAAAACTAGCGGTTTTAACTAACCACTAAACTAGTGGTTGCTACCGTATTTTTGACGATAAAGTTCTGGCAACCACAGCTGCCGGTTTTTTACCGTAAAATTTAAGGTTTATTTTTTACAGTGTGTGGTTGCACAACTTCAACCACCACACTTGACATCAAAGACTTGACACGCACATTTATTACGTTTAGTTGATTTATTAGTTTTAAATAAATTAGTTTTAAATAACAGTCGTGTTTACTTAAAGTTTTTTTCCCTCATAATCCAATGGAATTACTTAATTCTTCATAACTAAGTGAAAATCATTTTAATGTCATGTTTGGTAATTTGGAACTACATGTTTAGACATTTGGACAACATTTCATATCGGTGACAATCCAGAGCCCAGGCCAGGGAGCAGACAGACAGGCTAAATCAACCGTCTGATAGCTGCATAGAGTCGTCACTCAGGGTTCATCATATTGAGACTGTGTCTGTTCCCCGAGCTAAAAACAAATTTAGAAAGACTCAGAAAGCCTGTTTTAGTAATTTAATTAACATAAAGACCACAAACTCAGATCACACTGAATGCGCAACAGGTGTTATGCGCTAAAATGCCCCCTGCTACGGATTGGCCCCCTACATAATCTCTATCAATTATTATATTAGGACATACATTTAATTTAACCCTATAAAGCCTGACACATTTAAAAATTGGAATGCGTCTGATCCGATGAAATCGCAACCACCATTTTGAAAAGCTAGAAAATCACCCCTCTACTACCTGCAGTACAGTGAAGGACCACAAGGTGGCAGAATACACGTATCAAATTAGATACAATAGGTTTTCAAAGAAAGTATTGCTCTCATTGAGTCAATATGTCTTAGAAACTCGTGTATCAAATATGATACGTGCGGTTTTTTATTATCATCAAATATATTATTACTATTATAATTAACTCTAGGCACGTGACAGCCGTCGAGACGATTAATACAAATCCCCAAAAAAGGTTATTTTATGGCACATTTATTTTGCAGGGGTTTGTCAATGTACAAATAACAAATTATTTATCACAAATAACAATAAATAAATATTTGTTTGTGGTGGAAAATTACAGGAAACGATTTTCGTTATAAAATAAGCAATATAAAAATATAGCCTACATGTTGTATATGAAAAAATATAATTTATATATTTTTCCCCCTTATACAACTTTTTTATATTGCTTATTTTATAATTAAATTCGTTGTTATAATTTGTAATTTGTAAACCACAAACCTATGAATTAATGTTCTAATATATTATTTGAAAGAGATTATGAAGGGGGGGGGGGGGGCAATCCGTGGCAGGGGGGCATTACAGAGCGTAGCAATTAGGGCATAACACCGGCACCGCTGATCTGAAGTTAGGACTGTTAAACATTAGATCTCTCGCATCAAAAGCAGTTATTGTTAATGAAATTATCACAGATCAGGAATTTGATATACTCTGTTTAACAGAAACCTGGATTAAACAGGACGAGTATGTGGCTCTAAATGAAGCTAGTCCTCCTGGATACAGCTACATACACCAGCCTCGGTTAACTGGTAGAGGAGGAGGCGTGGCAGTTTTTCACAATGATAATTTGATAATATCGTACAAAAGCACGGACACAAATTTAATTCATTTTAAATTCTTTATAGTAACAAGTGTATTTAACTATATTAAGTCAGCTCAGTCGATTCCACTAATTGTCATTTACAGACCTCCAGGGCCGTACTCTGAATTTCTTAGTGAATTTGCAGATTTCCTCTCAAACCTAGTCGTTTCTGTAGACAAAGTGTTAATTGCTGGAGATTTTAATATTCATTTTGAAAACCCAGAAGACCCTCTGAGAACAGCATTTATGTCCGTACTGGACTCGGTAGGAGTAAATCAGTGTGTAGTAGGACCCACTCATAAAGCAGGTCACACTTTAGATTTAATAATATTATTCGGATTAAGTATAAGAAATTTATTCACAATTCCACTATCTGAAGTTATCTCAGATCACTATCTTGTCTCAATTCAAGTGTGTCACAGTAATAATGTACGCACAGCGCCGCGCTACCGTATGAAACGTACATTCACATCAACTACCAAACAGAGTTTTATCAGTAATCTCCCAGAGTTCCCAACTTCGATTAGATCACCGTCTGACCCCACAGAACTCGATCAGGCGACTGAATATTTAGAGTCGACATTTCGCTATACCTTAGATAATGTAGCTCCAGTTAAAAGAAAAAATATTAGAGATAAGAAACTTGCTCGCTGGTATAACGATCACACGTGCACTTTAAAACAGACCGCTCGGAAATTAGAACGTAAATGGCGTCAAACTAAATTGTTAGTATTTTAAAGCATTCTGAACTATAGAAAAGCTCTTAGTGTAGCTAGATCAACATATCTCTCCACTCTTATAGAAAAAAACTAAAATAATCCTAGATTTTTATTTAATACTGCCAAATTAACCAGAAATAAGACCACTGCAGAAATCTCCACAACAACATCATGCAATAGTGAGGACCTTTTTTAATAATAAAATTGTAAATATTAGGCATAAAATTGAGGCTTTAAAACCGAACAATGTAATTGATGCAGATGTTAATCTAGCCATGTCAGACCAGAACCTAGAATACTTTACTTCCCTTGAAGAGAATGAACTAATTTTACTCATCTCTTCTGCAAATTCATCAACCTGTATATTAGATCCTGTACCGACACATTTTCTTAAACAGATAGTACCAGCAATAACAGAACCCCTGTTGAGAATAATTAATTCTTCACTCAGCATTGGTTATGTTCCAAAATCTTTTAAATTAGCAGTTATCAAACCAATAATTAAGAAACCTGACCTCGACCCCTGTCAGCTGTCCAATTTCAGGCCAATATCAAACCTCCCCTTTATCTCTACACTCTAAAAAACGCTGGGTTGTTTTTTTCTACCAAAGCGCTGGGTTGCCTCTGTTGGGTCATTTTTCTGGGTTATTTACGGAGAGTTGGGTAGTTTTTGTGTAGCCCAGCTGCTGGGTTGAAGTTTGCTTGGCCCCTCCCCCAAAGTTCACCGGTGGATTCAGCGGCTGTCAGTCAGAGCTTCGTGTCTCTCTTGAGCTCCCACACCGCTGATGACGGTTCATTTAAGGGAAAATGAGTTAAATACAAGGTCTGTATACACATGTTCACTCACCTAAGTCACATATGACTGAAAAATTATTACTATATGTGAGATTTATTACTGTTACCGTGTTAAGGTTACACTTAAACTTTCAGGCTGGTCTGAGGTAAGATAATTTAGCTGACAATAGCTGCTATAGTTAGCCAAAGAACCCCACCTGTGTATGAAAGAAACGGATAAGATGTCTGAGCTTTTTATCTTTCTCTGTAGAATGTTTGCAGGGTGACGAAACTGTAACTGTAGTATTAGCATGACGCTAGCATTTAGTTAACATTAGAACTTTATTAATCTCACTGTTTGAGACAATAAAATGCTGGGGTGTTACAAAACACTGACCCTCTCACAAATATACACACCTGCTAACCTCCCGTTTTTCACTAGTAATTTACTCCGCGGTCAAAAGTCGCCCGCGTCTCTCCCGAGTTATAACAATATTTTACACCTTTCCCCCTTTGGCAAGTAGTATGCAAATATGACTGCTGCATGTAAGCTAACCAGGTAGCCCTCTTTAACCAAAGTTGCTTGTGACTTAATTAACTATCAGTCAGCTTTACAGATAACTACTAGATGGAAGTATTAATATTTGGGTGATTTATAATGTGCCAGTATGACCCCAGATATGACAATGCATCTCCTCGGTAATTAGCTTAAAATCAACGCAGACCACAAGACCAACTAGTCTAATAAAGCTCATATATATATATGAGCTTTATCCCAAAAGCCAAGCTTATTTTGCTTATTTTATTTTTGGTAGTAGCTGTCTCCATGTTTTTGTTTCAGGTTACCTATACCCTAGCTTTGTCATTTTTTTAATTTAGTATAAATCGTATTACACATTAAATTGATAGTCTTATTCGGTTTAATCTTTGTTATTCAACTAATTTTTAACTTTCTTTTTTTTTCTTTCTAAGGTTGGCACCAACATGGTGGAATACCTCCAGCAGGCTGAAGGGTCAAGGCCGTACCCCTACATCCTGACGTTGGGAGATAATGACCAGCGCTGCTCTCAGGCATTCGTCATTCTGGTGGGACAGGCTCTGGAGCAATGCACACTACTTGGGGCGGTTCATGTGTGCTTCAAGGCATTTTATATTTTTTACATTAACTATTTAAAGTAGTGTGCACCTGTATAGGACTTTTTGTAATGTTGCTATGAAATAGCAAGGCCTACTTGAAAAGTCATAGACAGTGTTTGTATGTTAAAATGGAACCAGGGCTGGATATTTTTGTTCTGCAGAAAAGATATCTAATGTCACAAAGAGATCCTGCTCTGTAGAAGCTGCCTCAGCCTATTTGCGTTATTACTCCATTCTGCCCTTATGAGTAATAGTATAATAATGATGTCGCTGTTGATTATCTGTTCTTGTGCTTTTGAAAAATAAACGTTTTTTCTATGAACATTTAATAGAATGTTGTTTATTGCATATATGTATGGTTTGCAAAACTTTTAATTTTTTTTTGTTGTTGTAATAAACCAGTATATCAAAGTAATTTAACTGTTTAATAGACGTGGGTAGTTTTTTTTTCTTCTACAGATTCACTGTAAAACATGAAAATAATAATAACTATTTGTGAGGTAGAATTAACTCAACATTCCAGTTAAAATGAACCAACATCTGGGTAGAACATTTAATCAATTTATGTGGTAGAATTAACCCAGCATTATAGTTAAATATGACCCAGCATTTGGGTTGAATATTTAACCCATTTTGCTGGGTTAAATTAACCCAGCATTTAGTTAGTCCAATAGTTACCCAGCAGGTGGGTTAAAAACAACCCAGATTGGGTTTTTTTTAACCCAGCATTTTTTAGGGTGTAATATTCTGGAAAAGATAGTAGCGTGGCAGCTATGCTCATATCTACATAGAAATGGCATACATGAACTGTATCAGTCAGGATTTAGGCCTCATCACAGCACAGAGACAGCACTTGTTAAAGTAGTAAATGACCTCCTATTGGCCTCTGATCAGGGTTGTGTAACTATGCTTGTATTACTCGACCTCAGTGCAGCTTTTGACACCATTGATTACGCTATTCTTCTTCACAGATGTAGTAGGAATTAAGGGTACAGCCCTCTCCTGGCTCAGATCTGACCGATCGTTATCAGTATGATATATGTGGTATATGATATGATATATGATATGATATTTGTGGTACATCAATAAATGGTGATTATTCTGCATGTTCTCTAGTGGAGTTTGGCGTTCCGCAGGGTTCAGTTTTAGGTCGACTGCTTTTTTCTCTTTACATGCTTCCTCTGGGCAACATAATCCGTAAGCATGGTATTAGTTTTCATTGTTATGCTGAGGACACACAGTTATATGTCTCAGCAAAACCTGAAGAGAAAAAACTGCTTACCAAATGTGAGCAAGGTGTGCAGGACATAAGCATTGGATGCTAATTAACTTCCTTCTGCTTAATCCGGGTAAGACAGAAGTTCTAGTCACAGGACTGCATACAGCTAAGAGTAAAATTTTAGATCACACTGTAACGTTAGATGGCCTTTCTGTTCCATCAAGTGTAACAGTAAAAGACCTTGGTGTGATTATAGATTCCAGCCTTCCATTTGAAGCTCATGTAGATAATTACCATGTAAAAATTACCAGGATAGCATTTTTTCACCTCAGAAATATTGCCAAGATAAGAAATATATTGTCTGGTTGTTCAGCTAGGTGCATAAATAAGCTTCAGCTAGTCCAGAATGCAGCAGCGAGAGACCTCACTAGAACCAGAAGATAAGAGCACATCACCCCTATCTTATCTTCACTGCATTGGCTCCCTGTAAAATTTTGCATTTATTTTAAAATACTACTCTTGACATATAAAGCATTAAATGGTCTCGCGCCGCAGTACCTGAGCGAACTGCTAGTGTCTTACGAACCGCCACGCCTACTCTGATCAAAGGATGCAGGCTGCTTGTCAATACCACGTATTATGAAAAATACAGCTGGGGGCAGAGCTTTTTCTTACAAAGCCCCAAAATTATGGAATAGTCTTCCGAATAGTGTTCGGGACTTAAACACAGTCTCAGTGTTTAAGTCCAGGCTAAAAACCTATTTATTTAGCCAAGCATTTTTATAAATAGATTTGCCTTAGTTAAAGGAGCGGATCTGGGGGACTCATGGACATAGAGTATTATGGTGAACTGGTATGTTTAGATGCTGTCTTCCTCACTTTCATTGATCACTCAATGTTTTGTTGACGGTGAGGTGATTGTTTGCTTTACATCTTAGGAAGCCCTCATGTTTGTGTTTCCTTCTGGCTCTCCCTTTTAGTTATGCTCTAATAATTCACTCATTCACATTATACATTGTGTGACTGTGACCATACCTAACTGCCATCTCTCCTCTTCTTCTCTTTCTCCCACTCTTTCTCTTTCCTCTCTCCTCCTGTCTCCCCCTTTCACTCCTTCTCTCTCCCACTGTCGAGCTACACATGTCGTTCCTGAGCTGCCAGTGATCCAGACTCTTTCTGCCCTTCGGACCTGTCTGACCCATCCTGGTGGCCCACTTCTGGTTGGAGATCTCGTCACATGGATGCCCTGTGTGTCTCTTTGGGATGCGTCTGGTGTCTGGGGATGATTCTCTCTACCTAGAAAATGGTTCTGGCCTTGACTGGTGTTGGCAACTGTTTCTCAGGGGACTTGACAGTTCGATAATTCAGGACTGGAACTTCCTACAAGTCTACCTGGGTCTTCAATAACTACCTGGACTCCATATTAACATTAATTAACATCAGCTATTATAGCTGAACTGCCTGCCACCTAACACAATGTACAAATGCAAATCATTTATTGCTTTCTGTTTCACCCAAATGAGGATGGGTTCCCTGCTGAGTCTGATTCCTCTCAAGGTTTCTTCCTATTACCATCTCAGGGAGTTTTTACTTGCCACTGTTGCCCTCGGCTTGCTTACCAGGGACAAACTGACTATTCTGATTCATTACACATTTATAATAAAAAACACATTTATATTAAAGATATTAATTTATATTAAAGATTTTAATGTCATGTTTGTTAATTTGGAACTACATGTTTTGGAACATGGAACAATTGTTTAGTGGCATTTTTCATTTCTTGTCAGTCTCCAGGTCATTGCTAGGCATTTTAAATTACTAATTTAACAAAAAGATTGAGTTATGATATCTCAGGGTTACGAGTTTAATATATAAACAATAATACTTTATTTATTTTTCAGAAGCAAATGCTTATTTTTTCAATCAGGGTTTTATAATTTATTGATAAGACACTTCATAAGATTGTTTTTATGTGTCCTGCTGCAATAATTTCCCCATCATTTGTGCACATTTGGTGACATGATGTCTTAATTTCAGATCTTGAAAGCAGCAGTTAATTCATTTGAGATTTTTTTTGTTACTTGTTTTTTAACTTGTATATACTGTACAATATTTACTCGTCAAAATTACACTCGAATTATAGTATCGATATATCAAATTTCATATATATATATTTATATTATTATTATATATATTATTATATATAGATTATATATATATATATATACACACACACACACACACACACAATTTTAACTCCGATTTAATTATAAAGACATGAATTTCCTTCGTCTACTTTTATTTAATTAAGATTTTTCATTTTAATAATTTAAAATTAATTCTAATTCTAGCATAATTACTTGATAATAACTTACTTACACTATTCAATAAATTGGTTTGGTTTTCCCTGCCTCCTACCAAGAAAAAAACTCTCTATAGATTATTTTCTATATTTCTTAAAGGGCCTTGTTTCTTTTAATACCAATGTTGAACATGCTCCAAATCAGTGATGAGTCACACACTTTGTATGATTAAAACCAGTTTTGCAGCTCGAGTATTTAGACCAGATACAGTCCAAAAAACACTAAGTGCGAAGTTGACTCAGCAACGGGTGCATGCGCTGGATTGGCACCCTGTCCTGGTGTACCCCGCCTCGTGCCCTAAGCCTCCTAGGATAGGCTCCAGCCCCCCGCGACCCTGAATACTGGATAAAGCGGTATGGATGGTGAGTGAGGTTATGGCAAGCTAACTTTATAAGATTAAAAATTATGTTACAACATACAGTAATTTGAACTAGTTTTTTTTTTTTTTTTTAAAGGGACATGCCAACTGTGTGCCGCTGCCGCCCTCTGCTGGCTGGCTGCGGTATAGCGTGGACTCTTAGAGCTCTTGTAAGTACAGTATGTATAGTATTGTATATTGGAGAAATCATATGATTGTAAAATTTTGTAACTGCTTCTCCTAAAATTATATTTTTTATATAAAGGCTGTCTCTTTTCTTTACTGTCCATAATTAATATACAGTATGTGGGCTTTTATAGGAAACAGTTATGAAGCTTCTCTGAATACTGTTTATCAGATACAGGCCACAGAATTTCTCAAATCTAAGAGCTTAGTTGCTAAAACATGATTTTTATCTTTGGATACTGTGCATTTAGACATATCCAATAATTATTTTACACACTCTACATGCTTCATATTAATACCACAGTGATGACAATCAATATTTTTCAGTAATAGATTTAATCCCTCATGGTAGGGATGCATACTGGGAACAAAGCAGGAGATTGCATGACGCCATATTACAGCCAACAAACAGTACTTATATAGTGGACTCGACATTTCAAAAACAATTGCATTAATATTTGCCTATTTCCTACTTGCTTCTATAACAACCTTCACCTTTTAAGCATGATTACTGTTGTAGGGATTTGCTTATTTAGGCACAAGTCCACAAGAGGCTGGGCACAGAAAGTCATGTAAAAAAATCCTAATCCTACAGCATACAAAGATATTTATGTATGTTTTTTTTTTTACAACTTTGAAAAAACAGTTTGAGGTTGGTCGATGCCCAGCACTGTTTCTATTTGCAAGTTTTTCTTTTTCTTTTTTTGTTGTAAATAAATCAACGTTAAGAATACCTAGTAAAAATGTGAGTTAACTTTTGTTTTTTTAAGGAGCTACAGTTTTATGCCTTTATTCACAAGAATTTTTACCACAACCAGTTTCACTTAAACACCCCAAGTATATTATTTTCTTATTATAGTACATCTTTATAAGATGATAAGCATATATTTTTATTATAAATAAAATGTTATTAAGAGTAATTGTATCTCATTTGGTTTGGATTATGTTTTGTAGGAAAAATAAAGTATATCCATTAGTTATTGCAGAATGATTTGCCTGATTTCACAGCCTTCACTTTATTTAAGTTTTTCTGTACAACTTGAACTGTGTTATGAATGCTCTGTGGTTTATCAGTGGCATTTCAAAAGTGTGAGTGATTTTCCTTGTTGAATGAACCTGTGTGAAGCTGGATGGATTGTGGATCGTGCTGGATGTGCACAATCCAAACGTTTTATCAGAAGGGAAATTAATTTATGCCAACACTGCACTCTATGTAATTTATATATGAGTGCATAAAAAAAAAAAAAACATCCAGATTATAATATTCTTGCTGAATCCATGTTACTTAAATGTACTGCACACCACACACCATGAACTGAAGTAATAAAAAATTAATTACCAGGCGAGGGCCTGGAACCTATTCCAGGAGACTTTGGGCACAAGGAAAGGACACACCCTGGATGAAACACCCAGAGGAAACCCACCAAGCACAAGGAGGCCATGCATGCAGACCCAAGGCGGGAATCGAACCCCGAACCTGGAAGTGTAAGGCGACAATGATCACCACTAAACCACCATGTCGCCAAGTTTCTGATTATGTCCAGTAAAAAGATAAACAATAATGGCATTTTAAGGATATTCATAATTTTTTTTATTGCAGGTCCAAGACACCTGTAATGTCTAATTAGTTATGTAGAACGTCCTTGGTTCATTTCTCCATGCACAAACTTATTTCCAATATATAAGCCCCTAATATAATTACTATTATAATGTAATTATAATTACAATCATGGAATAATACATTTGTTATCAAAATCTCAGTTTTTTTTTTTTTTAGTTCAGACAACAGGTTTTTTTCAGGGCTACCTTTGGAATTTTTTTTTTTTTAATATTTATGTTTTTCAAGTTAATTATAATTTTACATTTAGCAGATACCCTTATCCAGAGCAACAGACATTTTATCTCTTTATGTATATATGAGTATGTGACAACTTTGTGGTTGTGGGATTTGAACATGGGACCTTCCGATACATAGTTCAACACCTTAATCACTGAGCTACCCCTGACTGTGTTTTTACATGTGTTACTGGTATCGGCAACAAGACATGGTTAAAGCACAACTCTTGGAGATTGAGGACAAACAATAGTTGTTTTTTCCCCATTTAATTTAAAACATTGAAATGTCCACATCTGTCCCATGTTTCTGCCTCTAAGAAAGGCCTAATATTATTGTTACTATTATATAAAGTGTCTTCCTCACTCTCATTGATTACTCAGGTTTGTTGACGGTGAGGTGATTGTTTGCTTTACATCTCAGGAAGCCCTCATGTCTGTGTTTTCTTCTGGCTCTCGCCTTTTAGTTATGCTGTTATAGTTAGTCCTGCCGGAGTCTCTGCTTGCACTCTACACTAAATATACATTTACACTATACATTATGTGACTGCGACCATACCTAACTGCTCTCCCCTCTTCTGTTCTCTCCCCCTCTCTGTCGAGCTACACATGTCGTTCCTGAGCTGCCAGTGATCCAGACTCCCTCTGCCCTCCGGACCTGTCTGACCCATTTTGGTGCCTCGCTTCTGGTTGGAGATCTCGTCGCATGGATGCCCCGTGTGTCTCTTTGAAATGCATCTGGGGTCTGGGGAAGGTTTCACTTTAACATAAAGAAGGTTTTGGCCTCAACTGGTGTTGACGGCTGTTTCTCTGAGGACTTGACTTGGCTGCGGTTGCTCGATAGGTCAAGATTGCAATTGTCTCCAATAACTACTGAAAATTACACTACAATGACAATTGTTAAAAGCGCTATACAAATAAAATTGAATTGAATATAAATACATTATAGATTTTAAAAATATTTATTTTTTATTTAAACATTAGTTTGTATGAGATAAATCCTACAGAATAACCAGTGTGGAAGTAGCAAATAACCAGTGTTTAGGTGTTACACTAAACTACTTTCACATTAGGACATTAGGAAGCAGCACTGCATCCTGTGTGGTAGGAGCAGATCATTTGCTAAGTTGCTAAGTTTTTTTTTAAATTGTAACAAAATAAAAAAAAAGGAAAAAAATCATGTTTATAAAATCATAACAAAATCGCAATACAGATCTAATCTGTACCTTGATATTATGATATCATATCAGATGGTCACTTATGTTTCCATCCCTACAATATATTACAGAATGTTTTCAGGGCCTACCAGATTTTCAAGAAAACCTTGATAAAATGACAAACATGTCAACATTTAAAATAAGCTACATTTATTTTTTATTTTTTTCTCTTACCCCATAATTCAGAGGTCTACAGGATGGAAGAAAAAAAAAGATGACAATATTTAGCAGCCTTGGCATATTAAATGTAATTGCTGAACAAGCAATTCTGTTAGATAAAATTAATGAGTATAACTAAAAAAGAAAAGCAAATACAAAGTTAATTAGTTTGAAAGTGAAATGATCAGTGTTGTGGTAAAAATACTGGGGGAAATAAAGCATAATGAATTGTCCAACCAGTCAATTTATTCATATTTGCATCACAGTATTGTAGTATTGTATAGAGGTTAGTTTGTTTCAGTACAATCAAAAATACAATGATATAACTGAAGGTTTATTCTGCTTTTGCATTAATCACCGTTTTTCCCGGTTATTTTATTTTGGAGAACAGATTCCTTATATCAGACTATTAAATCGTTAGGTGATGCTTTACACTAGCGGTTTCCAACCCTACTCCTGGAAACCCCCTTGTCCTCCACATACTACTGTTTCGCTACTCTGACACACTCACTTCAGGTGTAATTAGCTGTTCAGGTGTGTTCAAAGCAGGGAAAAACACCAAAACCTGCAAAAAACAAGACCATACGCCATTGATTAGAGGATAACCTCCATATCATAGGCAATCTTCTTTATCCTTTGACTTGTTCCAACATGTGGCTCTTTATTATGAAGAACCTGTGAGACATCAGCATGAAATGACATTTTGCTGTCTTCTTCTTCAGCCAAATGGGAACAGTCTTCTTCAAAATAGGAATGCTGAGGCTTATGCTTTTTCCTCTTCTGGATGTCTTCCTCCTGTTCGTCTGCAGAATCTGCTTCGACCTTGATCTGAGAGTTTATTTCCGTTACATGCCCTGGTTTCGTGTTCTCGTGCTGCTTGAGCACCCGTATAATGCCGCTGAGATTGCCGAGCTGGTGGTCCTGGCAGAAGAGCACACCGCACACGGTGCAGCGGTATGCCTCCTCCTTGTCGTGGATCAGCTGGTGGCGCTTGCGGTTGTGGTGGGTGGTGAAGGAGCGGTCGCAGCGGTCACAGGGGAAGGGCCGCTCTCCCGTGTGCACTCGCTGGTGCTCGTCGTGGTGACTACGGCTCAGGAAACGCTTGCCACAAATAGCGCACGGGAACGGTCGGTCACGATCATGGAACTGCAAGTGTCGAGCCAACTGTGCCAGTGACACAAACGCATCACCGCAAACACTGCATACATAGTGCTCCAGCCCAGCAAGCATCTGTGGTGCCAAGAGCATAGGCTCCACCAGGGATTTCAGAGGCCTGTTGAGCTCTGTGTCTTCAGTATCATTTGGATCTGTGTTAGTAATATCAATCGGTTCAGCCTCTGACTTTACAGACATGGCAGCTAGAAAAGAAAAAAGAGTAATGAGCAATATATTACTGAGTAAAAGTTTGGACACAAGGTTTTCAAAACTATTAAATAACCTATATGGAATTGGGTAATTAATTAACAACAACAGTCAGTTGTTATTATAAGACATGAAGGTCAGCTGTTCTGGAATAGTTTTTGCAGGAAGAGTAACCCATCAAGCATCTTAATGAAACTGTCTTTCTTGAAGACCTTTACAGGAATCAGTTTACCAACATGAAAAAACACCTATTTATAGCACCTCAGATTAGAGCCATTATGAAGGCTTTACAGAGCAACAGACACATCTCAATGCCAACCAGTCACAGGAGATTATTGCATATTTTGGATTTTAAAATACACATTAAAAGCCTTCACAATCTGTTTTTTCTCCAATCTGTCTGAGCAAATTACTCTCAAACCCACTCACTACACACACTTACACCATTCTCAAAAGACTGCGAGCACTAATTAGTTGAAAATGTTGTGAGGCAGTGTTTTGACTCTTTCTTGGTATGTGAGGCAGTAAAACAAAGTTTGTTTATAATCCTACAGGTAGTTCACTCTGACATGTTTTCCTCCTGTGTGGTAGGAGTGAAATATTTGCCAAGTTGGTTTAGAAATATTTATTTTGGTGGATGACAGATACAAGCTACTCAGTTTAAAAAAAAAAAGTTTTTTTGTTTAAATTATTTTAAAGTAAAAAAAAAAAAAACCTATAGTTTGTATTGTTTAAATGCTGCGCTTGGTATTTAAGTGAAAAAACTTACATTAAACGGAATGGGCTACATTTAATTACTCAAACAATCTTAAAAGCTTTAATATTAAATCATGATATTTATAAAATTGTGATACTTATAGAAATTCACTTATAGAGGTATCATGATAATATTGTATTGAGTGGTGACTGAGGATTCCCATCACTAGTATTTAGTGTTTTTGTTTTGTTGCTAATTTGTTGCTTAGTGTAGTATTTTTGTTATTTCTGTAAGAAATGTTTTTATTTAAAAAGTTTTCTTTTTTGCTAAATATCCCTTTATTACAAATGCTGATCAAACAGTGCTTTACTTTAACCTTTGGGAATCCGTTAACCATTGCTTATAAGAATTCTATCAGCTTACACCCAACTATCAGTGATGTAAAGAGTAAGGACATGGGAGAAAATAAACAAGCACGAGACCGGAAAATCCCAGAGCAGCACTTCCGGGCGCAGACCATCTGTTTATGTAACTCTCACAACAAAATATTTGGCACGTTTAATGAAAGGAGCAATATAAAAGAAGGATAGAGAAATCACCAAATGCATATTGGATGGCGTGATTGATATCTAATTATTATTAATTTTTTTTTATAAATTAAGGCAGTTTTTATTTTTATATGTTTTTTTTACACGACTAGTGCACGTGCTAAAACAAAAACGAGGCACTGTGTGTAAGATAACAGATACAAATGCAAACTTTACTGAGATATTTATAGTTGCTGAATAAAACTGACAATTATGCCAACTTCAAGAATGATTTCGTGTTTGAACAGCAACGAGCAAAACAATGAAGAATGCCGTGCTCACCTCCTGCAAACAACCGAAGAGAAGAATAAAAACCGTTTGCACACCAGTGTTTGTCTCTTCCTCTGATAGGAATATTGCAAACAAAAGAAGAAGGAAAAAAAACAATGTTGCAGGTTTCAGGCGTGCTTTAGAAACTGGGAGACTTTTATCTTGCTAGCTCTCAGGCACTTATTAATGAGCTAACAAAGTTTCCCGCGGGTGACTTCTTCAAACGCGCGCGCGGCTCCCTGACAGGAAACACCATGTAGAAACAAAATAACTGCAACGACTTCCTGTAAACATAACCGACGCTCATTAACGACGATGCCTTGTGCGTTTACTATCTGTATAATGTGCGGGGGGAAATAAAAGTAAGCCATAGTACCCCCTCCATTCGCGTGAGGCGCCCCTCAAGCATTTCGCAATTTCCGGTATGGGCGTGGCTACACATAAAAAAACCGTTCCTCAACAAGCCCTTATTCACTCTTAACAGTTCTCACAGTGATTTGTCTATTCATAAAGCATAAATGAGCTAAAACTCATGAGAATATCCGTTTTTTATGTGAAATAAATTGTTTAATAAGACACTTTACAGAGATATTTTCACTGTATATAATTTGTATATTTTATATTTTACATTCTTTGTAATTTGCCTCTTTTTACCTTCTTTTGTTTTTTAGGTCATGAATAGTTCATTGCATATTATACTGTGTATGGTTGTGTACGTGACAAATAAAATTGATTTAAATTTGATAAAGGTAACTAATCATTAACATCATAACAGCTTTTGGTACCAGTCCCTTAGTGCTATGAACACCAATATGACAATCCATCCATCCATCCTTATAAGTCTGTCCATCCATCTGTAGTCCAACTTGGGACTGTGGAGGCCGGTGGGAGTACCATTATATTTATCCCCATTTTCACGATTGTGGCGAGACCTACAGTCAACATTCACACAGTATGCTGTTTGTTGGTTTGGAGATCTGACGATCTAGGTTCGAGCCCTGCCGTGGGTAGATTGCCACACCCTATACCACCCAGTTGCTTTTTGTGCCAGTATATCAAGCAAAACTATTATATTATAATATAGTCATATATTTGTAACGATTGCAATATTTGATACATCATCCTGTTCTACGCTTGTAATAATTATTTTTTTTTAGAACATACAGTAATGTACAAAAGTCTTGACCCTCTGTCATTCCTTCATATTTTGCTTTCAAAGAGACAGAATGTCTTGTAGTTAAGTCTTGAAGAATGGTTCTTCAGGCTTTCTGAAGGACATTGTTGTTGCTGAGTTTTTTACATACAGTAAACAACCAATTTTTAAATTGTATCTTTAGCCTGTCACTGTAAAATATTTGTGCCTATTTCTTTAATTTTATTAATCTGCATCATTTAATTTTATTTAATATAAAGGAATGACAGATGGCTAATACTTTTGCATAGTACTGTAGTCATTACATGGCCAGCACCTTTCTAGTGCTCTTGTGGCTAAATGAGACAAATACCTACAGCCATAATCCGAAAATCAAGTGGAAAGCTTTTACAAAAGAATTAAAGTTTTTATACAAGAAGAAGGAGGTCAATAGCTGCTAAAGGATGCTATAAAAGTGCATATGGTCATGTGTGTACCATCTTTTGGCCATGCAGGGTTTGTCCTGCTCTACAGTAGCAGCCTAATAAAAGTAAAGATGGACTGATTGGTGGAGTGTTCATTTAAATTTACATTCAGACACCCTTATCCAGAGCAACAAAAGTGCTTTGAAGTTTCTGGCGTTGGACAGATCCTTAGACTGTTTTCTAGGTAACTAACTAAGTATTGTCAAACAAACACTATTGAGAAGGATTTATTTAGGGTGATTAACACAAATATTAAAGAAAGAGATAGGTCTTAAAGATTGCCATAGGAGTTTTATTAGAACTGAGAGGTAAGTGGTGCTGAGCCTTTTTTAGCTTTATAGGCAAACATCAGTGTTTTGAATTTGATGCAGGCAGCTACAGGAAGCCAGTCATTAAACCAAACTAAAAACAAATGTGAGAAATGCTAAAGTATGTGTGAATGCATCTTAAATTAATTAAACACACTGTTTGACATAACATTAATTTACAAACCTAATATTAAGCTAGACCGTAACATACCAAAACTGTCTTATATTTACAAATTTTCATGAGCTAATTATAATACTTAGATGAAATGCTTTATATTAATTACATTTTCACTGTACATGATCAAAAAGTGCCACAGTGGTTGAGCAGGTAGTATTGGTGCCTCACAGTACCAGGGTCCCGTTTAATCTTGAGCTCGGGTTACTGTGCCTGTTATCCATGCGGGTTTCCATCAGGTTCTGGAGTTTCCTTGCACCTTTCAAAAACATCCTGGTAGTTGGATTTGTGACAGTAAATTACATATGAGGGAGTGTGAGAAAGTGTGTGTGCTGGAGTTGCATTGTATTCAGGGTGTATTTGTCATACCTAGTGTTCTCCAGATGCGCTGTGTCCCTGATCAGGACAAAGCAGTTACTAAAGATGAATCAGTGAATAAATAAACAATGTATGAGGACAGAGACAAAAGTAAGAAAATGTGCATTAAATGAATGAAAGCTATAATGTTACACTGTAAAAAAAAAAGCCTGTCTGACCAAAAACTTTAGACATACTGTGAATTTGTCTTATAAACCACAAATGTTTAGCCTCAATGAATTCTCAATGCATCATACATGTGAACTTAAATGAAACTGCTCTTAGTTTCACTATTAAATATAGCTATGAGCTTTACTGTTGATTTTGTAATGATGCAACTTTTAAGTGGTCTCTATTCTTCCAGGTTTTAATAATGTGTTGCACAATTCCTAATACGAATCCAGTGAATCTTTTTAGTTTTTTCTTGTTCTAATGCAGGCCACTTGTTTGAACCTTACAAAAGAGTGACTGTTTTGGCCAGGCAATATACATTATAATATACAAGCTTATATTCAGGATTTTTACAAATAAATTTGTGAAACTTCCACCTCCACTGGACACAAATCAAAACACACAATGAACTCCACACGTTTAGCATCACTATATACAGCTGTTTATTTTCTTAAAACATTTCTTTTTCTACATATAAAGCACAAAATAAAGGTGTAATGGAGCGACTTTCGGGAAATAGGAGAGTCATCAACACAAAATGGACAAGGACAAAATCTTAGGAAGTATGGCAACACTAGTTGATTCGAGCATGAATATCTTTACAACGTTAAGCCTAGGCCTAGCAGTTTTGAGTCTGCATGGTATTTGACATGAGCTCTACGTGAGTGTTTCAGCTTAATATTGAGTAGCTTGGGATTGTATAAAGACACGAGATGAGATTACATGTGTGCGAGTTAGCTATACAAGCATCAGAAAAAAAAAGGCATCAACACTTGGCAATGATCTGCATTTCTGCAAAAATGGATCCTAAAATGTGGTACAGAATCTTCCTCTATTCATAAGAAAGAAAAATAAATTGCATATATAATTTTTTTAACAAATTTAAAAAAAACATACCTTATCTAGAATATAAAGTTGTTAAAATAAAAATAGGTCATTGATGGTGATGTATGTGAACCCTTATAGTTTAAAAAAATTTGAGGAACCTTCTAAATTAAATCCTTTTATCAATCCTACCCTGGCTTGGTGGGGTATCTTTGGACACAAATGCCTTCCAGTATTTAATATATTCATATTCATTATAATAGGATTGTTTAAGGTTGTAACTCTTAGACAGATCTTTTGAAGTTTTGTTGTGGAACGTTCATTTCGACAACACAATTTTGATTAGTTTGGGCAACCGATTTTTTCCCAAAAGTTTAACCATTCCCAAGCATTTGTGGGAACGCTTTGCTAAAGATCATCTCACTATTAAAAAAATCACCTAATGTCAGCAGATTGAAGCTTGAATATTCTTTCGGAATTCTTCTGAGATCCAGAAACACTTGACTCGAAATCGTAGTTAATTTAGAGTTCTGCCTCAGCCTGGCTTGGCTGGAGAACCTTCGTCCAGTTACGCATTTGTAATCTTCATTCACATATTCCATCAATGACCTTACTTTAAAAAAAAAAAAAAATAGTTAACCACACATTTTAAAAACCGTTCCTGGAGAAACCAGATAATTCCAACGTGTTTATAAAGTTGTATTTTGGAAAGCTAAGAATGGTCCACTAAAATCCACACCACCCACAACTGGTCCAGGTGGAGCTCAATGGCCAGGCTTTCCCCCACTCAGAGTAATCAGGAAATCCAGGAAACTCTTCACTTTGACATGCTGGTTATATACACTCCAAAAAAAAGGGTACTAAAGTGTATCTTTGCTTGTTGCTTCTGAAGTATCTTTTTGGTGTATGCAGTATATGGTAAGGTTGATATAGTTTAATATAATTGGACGTTAAGGACCATACAGAAAAGATACATAGTAATACTACACCGCGTCACTGACAAGGAAAGGTACAGTTTGATAACTTTTCTTTCAAAAGTGTATAATTTGGGATTTAGAACCCGACTAAATACATGCACAGTTCTAAATCGTGATTTCTTGAATTCCGTACTCTGAGATATTTATACGAAGCTGGACGGTTTCTGTGTAGAAGTAGGCACTCATTTTTACTGTTTGTATGTACAGTATGTATTCAGTACATATGCTGATGCAAAATGTTCAGGGGGGGGAAACCTGACCACTCAGAGCACACCTGTTAATCCAGTGAATCAGTCTCAGACAGAACCGGGTCAGTCTCAGCACAAGACTTGTACTGGTTTGAGAAATCAATGTCCACATTCTCCATAAGACCACATTCTGCAAATGCTACAACAGTGATACAAATACATATATACCGTATATTTATATATAAATGGTTTGTTTTGTCTTTGTATGTTTCCTTTTTAAGCCTGAGTCATAGATTCATGTGAATTCTAAGCGCGGTAAGTCTTTCGTATTGCATATCTGACCTTCACTGGATGAACGCATGGTAGTTCTTATTGGCAGCATGAATATGGTAAGAATATTCCGGTAAGAAGAAGTAGGAAAAAAAAAATCTAACATTTTTTCTACACACTTTGACTATTCTGCTTAAAAATGATCATAAAACACCATGCTCAGCTTTGTACCTGAGAGAATGCACATGCAGCTGTACAATATACAGTGTATGTATCTATGTGTGTATGTTTGTATGTATGTAAGTATGTAAGTATGTACATATATATATATGTATGTATGTATGTATGTATGTATGTATCAGATAGATCTAATGCACATAGCTTTGAGGAAATATAAGCAGAAAATGTAAAGACCAAAAGTAAGGCAGCTGACTCCAGGACTTAATCTTTCCAAATGTTTGTCTGAGACCAGTGCGTGGATCTGCAGCTTTCCTTCGTGAGCTTTCCCTCCCGAGTTTGGCTTTGGACCGTTGCAATTTCTTTCAGACTATATTACGGATGCATCGATACCCCTGTTTGTTTCATCTTCCTGTTACTCGTCAATACTGATTGCAAAATCAGTGTTGGTACGAGTCCATCAGGGGGCGTCGTGGAGCAATTAATGTTTCGGTTTCCCTGGTTAGCTAGTGGCTGTGGAAAGGACCCATATGCGTTCATGCACTTGGATCGAGTATGGCTGCAGTGCTCGGAATCCCTCGCTTAGAGCAATTCTGGAGTTGTCTGAAGACGTTTCTTAGTTCTTTCTCAGTTAGCTTGGATGTAGTGCTAGCAAGGAATTCCTAGTGCTATGAAATGTCCATTATCTGTTTACTAACATGACAGCGTACCTGGTATCAGATACTGGTATTGCAGCAAATTTAATGAGAACGAGAATGAGTATGAGTAAACGTATTAGACTGATGCGCAATACAATCATTGGTATCAATGCATCCCTAGGCGTTACAACACCATAATCTAGACTCAACTAGGCTTACACAACTAAAGAATTCTCAGCCTTTTATAGTCCCTCGTTCTAGAACCCTTTAACAGAAGCGCTCTAGAACGATGAGCTGGGAACTCCGTAACTCTAAATTCAGTGGTTCAGTCTTGCTGTGGAGCGCAGGTTTACATGTTTTCAACGTGTTCGGCAGAGCCTTTCGAACCTGGCCTGCACTTCCTCCTGCATTCGAACTTGCCACTTTAACCCTGACACTCTCCCAAATAAGGCTTTGGGTTTTAGGCACACAGAGGTACTGTAACTGAGCTAGCATGTCAATGTCAAAAAGTCCGATCAGATGCAGATTCGATTCGGAAAAGGAAAAAAAAAAAAAACACATAATCATAAAAACACAATTCCAGAGATGGCTAAAAGGAGAGAGCGCCGCAAACACGAGCATGTTACCGGCAAGACTGCTGATACATGGTGCATACATGTGTGGCATGTGTTGTGTGCTGTATGTGTTTATGTATGTATGTGTATGTGTGTGTGTATGTGTGTGTGTGAAAACCAACATTTTACGGAGGTAGCAGAAACGGATTAAACCAGTGAGGAAGCCTCCAGGAAGGAGTGCAGCAATGCCATGATGACTGAATGAATCCGTCAAGATGTGAATGAACCATAAATACAATCAGAGAGAGTTTGGTAGAAATGAGGCTTAAAAATGTTTCCTTGTTTTTCTGCTCAACTGCATAACCAAACGCAAGGCGATATCTGTCTTACCCTACGTCCATACTAGCAGGTGACAAGTGCATGTCCTGCGAAATTGAACACAAATAACATAACGCACTTTTCTGGCTTAAAAAAAAAAATTGTCTTGTTTAATTTAAATGTTATGTGCTAGATTGTGTACTAGTTCCGTTGCCGGATTAGCAGCGCATGCTAAATGGACTAGCTATGTACTCACCAGTATTTCCTTCCTTGTCTTTGAAATGTCTTTAATACACTTTTAATGAGTGTATGATAACACCTTAAGTTCACGTATGGCCGGTTAACTGCATAACAAACGTCAAGCCCATCATTTGGATTTGCCACTTCACCACATTATACCTAATTTGCATAGAATTGAGGAAAAAAAAAAAAAACTCAATTGAACCATCGTGCTTTAACCCTGTCCCTAAGATCAAGGCAAGGAAATAAATGGTCGTCTGATGTTTGCTAGCATGAACGTAGGGTTAATATAACAGAATGTGTGATAAGAGAGAAAAACAGACAGACGGAGCAGCGAGGCGAAACGACTCAAGCGAGCGCCCGGATCCTTCAACACTTAGAAAATAAGCAGTCCGCAAAGCAGGAACCCCACAGGCGCCGAGCAAAACACAAGACCCGATTAAAGGGCGCAGGTCAATCGCAGAAACATGCGAACAGCCTAGCTAGCAAGATTAGCATAGTCGGTTTGGTTGTAAATGCTTCGCCAGTTGGCACTAGAGAAAGCTAATACTGACAGCGAGTAGCGTTCGATGTAGCAAGATGGGTCTCTGAATTCACGCTGAAACCACGCTACACACACAGAAGGTAAGGAAACAAGGATTAGTCAACTGGCAAGAGGTGGATCACCTCCTTAATAATAGGCTTGAGGTAAACAGTCCAGCATTTAAGTTGGAGAGGAATAAATAAGAAAGAGATTAGTGTGTGTGTATGTGTGTGTGTGTGTGTGTGTGTGCATTCGATTTATTTTAAATAAAAAAAAATAAAAGAAAAACTAATGAAACACAATCATGTACTGAATACACGTGCGGATGGGAGAGGTAGATCATTTTGGTTAAAAACACGGCACCTGTCGGTGTGTCTTCCTTAAACAATCAGCTTTCAGAGTCCTCGTCTCTCTACGTCAAAACGCCAGACGCAACTCAACCAGATTTCCTTCTAGATTTCTCCTTAGATCCAGAGCACTCCCAAGAAGTGCAAGGTGGAGCTAGATTCGATTCTCCTCCAGTACAATCCAGCAAAAGGTTTCCCTAACCCCCTCAGCCGAACTGTCCCATTACCCCCTCATCCTAGCCCCACCTTACGCTCAGAAACACCCATTCTTGTTAGCATATGAATGTAGCCAGTGGATTCAGTAATTCCTCTAGCTCATGACTATACAAAAAAGAAGTTCAAAAGATCACCCTTGATTCTAAACGCTCTCTTACACACACACACACACACACACACACGCACACATACTGGGCTTTCAATTCAGGTGCTTCATCATAACCTCCTGCAAGCCAAGCTGTTAACACTGTTCTCCCTAAAAGGGAGAGAAAAAATACCACACAGGCCATTAAAAAAAACAGGATAAGAAGCCTGTAATGTCTGTCTTTTTCGTTCAGGAACGTTTTCCCAACGTTCAGGCGTTTCCTACCTCGCTTCAGCTAACTTCAACAAAAATCACTGACGATAACACTTGAGAAATAAGAAAGAGGAAGAAAACCCTTGTGTGCCAGATACATTTGAAATCCTTTCTTTAGAATGCCTTCACACTTTTTTTTTTTTTTTTTTTAACGCCACATTTTAGATAATCCCATAGACATACAATATTATGCAAAAAATTGTCATTGTGGAGGAATTTTATTTATTCCTTTATTTATTTATTCCTTTATTTATTTATTTATTTTTTTTTTATTTCCGGTAAATCTACTGACCAACTAGGTTGCAAGAAAGTGCTGGTGAAAAATAAATCTTGCAAGTCAGCGGACATAATGAGAGGTAAAGGACATGTATTATCCAAAATCCAAAAGTCATACTCAACTGAAAATAACCATTATTCCGAAGTTAGGTGAAGAATAAAATCCGATTACTTTCCCGTAACAATGCATCCCAAAACATTTTTAATCATTTTTTTATTAAATGCAATTTTTTTTTTTTAAAAAGCAAAGATTTCACTGTTTTTTAAAAAAATATATATATTTATAATATACAATTTTTAACATTGAATTTTTGGGAAGTCCACCGGTCAAATTAATTCCTTAATTCATACCAGCTATATCCAGTTGGCCTTTTTTTCCAGACTAAAATAAGTTAAAAACTGAGCAGCTTGTCATCATGTTAGCAAGAAACCAGAAATCACGGAGTTGCCAGAAAGCCTAATCACTTCCTCAGACTCAATTTTCCACAATTTTATATAATCAGTTTAGTACCCCTTAAATTTGAAATCCTACAAAAACTGTTGCGACACTTTTTTGTGGTGGAAAAAAAAAAGTGTGAAAGCATCCTTATTGAGTTTAACTGAGACAACAGCTGAACTCTTCCTTGCTGAAACCATAGCAGACTTAAAAATCCTAAAAATGTGTGTATATATGTGTGTGTTTTTGTGTGTAACTGCTTTGTTTCCCTTGTTAATTTCCTATGAGTTATCCTGACTGTTTGAGTTCCGTAAGGCTATAAAGGCAACAACATTGAATCTGAAAAGGTGAGACAGTTTTATACGGAGAAACAGCAGCCGTTGTGTGTCTGTGTGTTTGTGTTTGTGTGTGTGTGTGTGTGTGTGTGTAAATATGTGTGTGTGTCCGTTCACAGCGCTGGATGACAAAGCACATGCTTCTTAGTCGTTACAAAGAGTCCGGATTGAAGCTTAATTTACTGTAGGTATTATAGAATGTACACAGTACGTGTGGATTCATTCGGTCCACTAGATGGCGCGGGCAGACGTCCCGCAAAGAGAGTCAGGTGCGTGTCCATCTCCGAAATCCACACCAAAGCTCTGGTTTGTACCTCTCTTTCGCACACACACACACACACACACACTGTAGCTCCTTTTCAGCTCTTTCATTCTCATGAAGCAGTTTTTCCTTTAAAAAAAAAAAAAAAAAAAAAAGATTTCCAGACAGAGGAGCTGAGAAAAAAAAAATCACAGCTTCATCCTGTAGCAGCCAAACACTATCATTCCTCCCATTTCTGTTTATTCCACAGAGCAGTTAAAGCTTCAAAGAGTCTGAGACATGAGGCAGGGGGGGATCACGGCAAAGGTCCAGGCGTAAGAGGAGGTGTGTGGGTGTAACGGTATATTACTATACACATGGGGCTCTACGGTCAGTCCACGTCCCCTGGTGATTGATTGATTGGTTGGTTTCAGGCAGCATTCGTGGTGAGGACAGAAGTCATGGTTCTGTCTCTTGTCCAAAATCTGAGAGTTCTAGCAAGGCTTTGTGCAGCAGCAAGAATATGGTTTGAGATGTCTCGTTGAAAAAAAACAAAAAAACAAATAAAAATAAAAATCGGGATATCTGGATATCCAAATGTGTAGAAAACAAAACCATAATAAGAACGATCATACTGATTAGAGTAAGAACATCATGTATAGATAAAGATGAAGTCTTCAAAGCTTATTGTCACTTCAGAGAGAGGAGAGAGAGAGAGAAAAAGTGAGAAAAAGAGAGAGAGAGAGCAAATAATAAGAAAATATTATATTTGCATATTTCTCCCAAGCGTCTTTTTGAACTAATGAATCATCTTAGTACTTGCCTATGCTTGTTTCTCATTAGCCTTAATATATACAAGAATAATAAAAAGTGGTATTTACAATGTATGACCACAAGAGGGCGGCAGACGTCCGTAAACTGACGTGTATACAAATACGTCTTTCTAAAATGTAAACTAGCTAAAAAACAAAGGACTACATTTCTAATCGGAGCAGTCTGTGGTGATCTGAAACATATCGGTTACTGGAACTAACTGGGAATTGGCGAGGCCTTGCACTGCTGCTTGTGGCATTTAATGAAACCTCAAAACAACACAATATGCTGAGTTAAAGCGGTAGATTGTCAGGTTTTTAGAGCCCCCTGCTGGCTGTGAGGTGAAGTACAATTTAAATAATGCTTCTTCTTTTTTTTTTTTTTTTAATGAAGAAGATGGAGGAATCAGAACCAGAAGTGATCAGTCTTGTGATGGCTGACAACCTCGTACGAGATGAGAAGTCCACCTGGAATCTTAAATGAATTGATAAAAGCAGGCGCGGATTTTGAACGCTGTTGGCCGGGGTGTAAATCATTCGAGCACTTCGTTCACCCTGTCCTTCTGTTTCAAAATACAATTTGTCAAATCTTTTCACGGCTCTTAGGCCACATCCCAGGTTACATTCGAGCAGCTTGGATTGGGGGGAGGGCTTAAGGAAACAAACCGAAGCGCGTCAGTGCAAGGCTGCGCCATTTAAAAAGCGTCTGCTCTACGATCCTTTGGCACCTGTGTGTTGATTAAAATGGTCGAGGTTTAGAAAGTGTGTCGTTCCCAACAAACGGAAATGTCTAGCAAATCACAGTTTGTCAGTAATCGTAATTAGCCTCTCGTTAGCGGATTAGTGTTAGCCTGGACTGCGGCGCTCTGGTGGTCATAAAATAGCCTATCTATACAAACATAAAAAAAAAAAATAGAGCGCCCCCTGCACTTCACTCGGTGTATGTGCCTGCTTGTTTAGTGTCCTTTCCTTTCATATACACAACAAAACACGTCTCTCCGCACAAGCACGCACACACACGCGCGCGCACGCGTGCGCAAAGCAAACCAAAAAAGGCCCGCTAATCCTATTTTACAACGCTCAGTCAGTCATACGCTTAAATTTAGTAGAAAGCATCTCTCTTAAATATAGATATTAGCTTATATTTATATTTCTGTTCATATATGCATAAGTACATTCTTAATATTCCATTTCTCTTCCCAAAACCACAGCCATTCTCTGGACTCATACACACGTATACCCAACCTCCCTCCCTCCTTCCCTCCCCTCAAACATACACACACACACACACACACACGGATGTCCCTACAAATTCCCCAAAACGGGATACCAATCATCCCCCGGCACTCTCCTGCCCTGGAGACACACATACACACACATACACACACACTAGGACTCCTCTGGATGTCCTCTGCCCCGCGCTGCACGCCGCTCGCCCTAACCCTAACCCTAACCCTTCCCTCCCATCACCCCTCCCCACGCCGCAGGACTGGCACTCTGAGAGACAGCGTCCTGGCCGCTAGGACACCTCGCTGCCGAACACCTCGAGCACTAGCGGTGTGAGCTGCATGCTGTGCTCCGGCTGGAAGGACAGTGAGCGGTACTGCTTGGAGTGTTCCTCGTTCAGGCTGCGCAGGTCGGCCAGCTTCTGGATCATCTTGGCGTAGAGCAGCCGGCCGCCCGGGTGGTGCACGCGGATGTACGCCTGCAGTGTATCGCACAGACGCTCCTGCATCGCCTCGATCCGAACGTGATCCTGCACGCCGGGACGATCTGAGCGGAGGGAGAGAGGGAGAGATGAACAGTGATTGAGGATTAGATAGATAAGTGTTGGAATGACAGACATGCAGATAGATAGATAGGAGTGTGAGAAACAGCAAAAAAAGGGAAAAAAGTTTGATCTGATTAATAAATGAAGAATGAAAGAACAGCAAATGACAAAGCGATAGAAGAAGGAGAGTGAGAAGTGACGAGAGAGAAAGAGAAAGTGAGAGACGGAAACCTTTCACAAGCTCCACATCAAAAGCATCAGGTTTGATGATGAGGTTGTGTGGTAACCACCACGCCCCCCTACAGTCTCTCTCTTTCTCTCACACACACACACACACACACACCTGGAGAGAGGAGACAGATGGCCATTAGCAGCACGTGTTCCTCTTCCTGCATGTTGAGTTTTTTCATCCCAACCTGAAACTTCACTAGCGGCTCCAGCAGCTCCAGAGTGTGACCAGCTGCAGTGCGCACACACACACACACACACACACACACACACACACACACACACACACACACATATGACTCAGTGACAACAGCATTTTTTTAACATTATGTCATTCTCCATTATTAAAAATGGTTATATAACACAGGGAAGCTGTTAATGACGTCATCAGCAGCGAATGGCACGAAGCCCGCAGTAACGCGTGTCAGGGTTTATGGTTTCTATCTGAGATCTTGCAAAATGTTTGGAAATAAAGATCGTGTGTTGCTCCCATGGACCGGGCGTGTCCTGTGCTCAGGTGGTCACGCCCCCTGCCTATCCCGGAACAGTGCGGCGTACGACGCGTTCCTCTCACCCTTAGTCACGTCGTTGACGCAGTATTTAAAGTCCGGTCCTCCGCAGCTCCAGCTCATGTCGTCCAGACTGAAGGACTGGTTGGAGCGCAACATGATGATCTCGATAGCGCTGGACTTCAGCAGGGCGATCTGATCTTCTGCAGTCAGATCCCTGAGAGAGAGAGAGAGAGAGAGAGAGAGAGAGAGAGACAAAGAGAGACACAGAAACGTCACACAAAGAAACAGAAAATGAATAAGCAAAAGATGAGTTAAGACCGATGGAGAGAGAGAGAGAGAGAGTGGGGAGCAAAAAAAAAAAAAAAAAAAAAAAAGTGACACAGGGGACAGAAAGTAAAAGACAGAGAGAAAGTTAAAGTGGCAGAAAGAGAGAAAGAGTCAGAGCGAGACAGAGAGGGTACTCAGAGACAAATTGGCAGAGGGACAGAGAGAAAGGCAAAGACAGAGGGACAGAGAAACAGAAAATGAACAAAAAAAAGGTGAGAGAGGGGGACAGAAAGAGTGACAGACAGAGAGAGAGAGAGAGAGAGAGAGAGAAGGTGATAAAGGGGAGAAAAGGAAAAGAGAAATCAGAGACAAAATGGCAGAGAGGAAGAGAGAGACAAAGAAACAAAAAATAAATGAGAGAAGGTGAGAGGAAGGGAGAGAGGCAGAAAGAGTGACAGTGATACATATGAGAGAGAGAGAGAGAGACAGTAAAAGATAGATAAGAAGAGGAGCAGAATGAAAGACAGAGAAACAGATAAAGATAGAGAGAGAGAGAGAGGGGGGGTATAAGTAAACGAGTTAATACACTGAATCGTCATGCACGTGAATGGAGAGAAGCCGGACTGAGAGTACGTTCACGTCCATCCCGTCTTCACCTCGGCCGCAGGATTTATCCCAACAGAACACGAGCGCGGGCACCAGGGAAAGACGAGTGGAGCATCAGGAGCGAGTCGTTTAATCAGATCTACAGACAGACGTCGCTCGTCTCTCACGACTCTCATGTGAACGAATGAGGTCGGAGCGAACAGCGCAGATTCTCCATTAACCTGCAGAGCTCTGAGTCACACTGACCTAACATGCACCGCACCCACACACACACACACACACACCTTGCCAGCATGACGTCATTCGCGTATAATGACCATAAAGGAGCGCTTGGCCAGTCCGCGCATGACGCTGTGCATCATTCAGACGTTTAATTCAAGTGGAATGAATGCGTGGATGAGCTCAGCGCCGCGCGGGGTTAAGAGCAGCATTCACCTCACGTCCAACGTACATCATCATCCTAATGGACTCATCGATCAACACCAAATATTGTTTACTTGTGTGCGCGTTCGTGCGCATGTGCAAGTCCGAGTGCGCGAGTGTGTATCGGTCAGCAGGTGTCCTCTAAACATTAATAAATGTTGAAGAAATTGGTAGGAGACAGATATTGAGGACGTTGTGAAAAGAAACTGCCGTGTGTGTGTGTGTGTGTGTGTGTGTGTGTGTGCGCGTGCGCGCATGAGAATAAGGGATGCTTTACGTCAATATTGTTATTTTCTCTCCACAGGGACAGGATGTTCAGAGTCTTTTATGGTTACTTAGACAACTGGGCTCTACATCAGCAACACACACACACACACACACACACACACGCACAAACACACACACACGCACAAACACACACATGGTGCACGTCTCTCATAGTAACGGTTGAAAAATACCTGCCCTGAAAACTAGTCACTCTTACATACGCACACGCACACACACACACACACACACACACAGCTCAATTAGCCATTGTTTTCTCGCTGCAGTTGTTTACTTCCCAATAAAAGCATGACCGGAATCGCTCTTCCTCTTATACACAAGCAATTTCTCTTATTTGTTACAAAACTCCATTTTTTTATTATTATGTTGTCCTGCTGGTATTTACATCCCAGCTGCTGTAAACAGTTGTATGAAACGCATGAGAGTGTGAGTAAGCCGACGCAGACGGTTGGCGAACAGGGAGCCAGACGGCTCGGCCCACCTGAAGCCGGGGATCATCTTGGCGAATCCGATGACTTTCTGGATGCTGTAGCTGACGAGGTCGGCCAGGTGGGGCAGCATGGAGAGGCGGGAGTTTTCATCCCTGGAGTCCGGGCTCATCACTCCATCCTGACACATGGAGAAGAGACTGCTGAGCTTTCTGTCCATGGACTCTGCAGACAAGCAGACAGACAAAAACAGACAAAATAAAAATGGGTTGAACATTGATTAGACAAAATGATCACCTACAGGTGACTCACAGCACTGCACTGCACCGTCTACCAAAACGTACCTTAATTCACTAAGGTCCGGGACTAGTTAGCTAGTTTAACTGGCCGGTGACTAATGAGCTACCTTAAATTTATAAATCGGTTAGAGATTAAGTAGCTAATTCAACAGCTCAGGCACTAGTTAGCTGGTTCAAGGAGTCAGATCCCAGCCAACATTTGGACGTTGGGTGACCGTTGAAATGACGTCCCCCAAAAAACGTCCCGTGCAGGATTGAAAAATTGTTCACAACAGCTGTCAAAAAAGTCATCAATTGTCCAAATTTGCTTGGAGGGTATATACGGAACAACACTTAGCTTAAAAGTAAGAGTAACAGCTATACATGCAACCCCAGGCGACTGTAGACACGTACAAATGTATCTGAGCGCATTCTTAGGAAATGTTCTAATGCCTTAATTGGTCAAATCATCGCCAATTCATGCCGTCCTACAACGATTGGTTTTGCCCAGGGACACGATGTCGCCGTCGGACCAGTGTTTGCTGGGATACTAGTTAGTTGGTTCAACAGGTACTAGTTAGTTAGTTAATTGGGTCAGGTACTAACTAGTGCATTCAATAGGTCAGGTACTAGTTAGCTAATTCTATATTCACTGTGCCCCCTACTGGTGTACTCTGGTAACACGTGTAGTATATAGTATATAGTTCTGTATGAGGACCTCATCGCGGTGGCTCGTGGTTCAGAGTTTACGGTTAATTTGTGGCACTTATTCCACTTATTGGAAGCTTCTCATGTTTTTAATCTGAGCATCACCAAGCTGCCATGTTGAGTCACCAACTTGAGGCCCATGAAACCTCGACTGCTCCGTTGTTTTCTCTCTCAGTTGTTAGTCGCTTTAAAAAACAGTGTCAGCCAAATGAAAGTCAATGTAACTGCAACGTAAATAAATTGTTTTCTGTTCTAATCCACCCACGCCAGTGTCTCATTTCAGGCTAACCTCGGGCCAGGCGCAGGAAGGGGAAAGATTACAAAGGCGGCGGTGTTTTGATAACTTATTTAATAACAGCAAATTACCCATAAATATATTCATGCAAATTCCAACCTAAGGGCAACAGAGAGCCTGACAGGTCTGTGGAAGATGGAGATTACGGGGATAACAGATACGGAGAACACGGGGGAAATCCAGTGAGATTGAAACCTGAGCTCACGATCAGACTGGGAACACTGGGGCCATGAGATTCTGGCCCAAGTAAATAAATGTTATCATAAATATGTAATATTTTACAGACCTCACTTACTGGAAAAAAAAAAAAGAAAAAAAAAAATCAACTGCTTTCAAAACAAATTCCAAACAAACCGTTCTCGTAAAATGTACAAACTCATGCGCAGGTGCGCGTTTCGATGAGGATCATTTTCACATACGCAGCACCGAGAGGCCAGTTTTCGTTATTTTTCCTTCATATTCATCATAGTACAAAATGTAACCTTTTGCAGATCTGCGTGTAAAAAGAGAAGGTGATTGTGGCGTGTGTGTTTTTCTCCTCCGAAAAGTCATAGCCCGAAAAACTTACAAAATAAGTTTTTGTTTTTCCTCTTAGAGACATGTCGCCAAGATGCGGCAATGAAAATGACGGTAAACGCTGAAATCTAGAAGGTGATGAAGAAGGGGGGGTGAGGGGACATGGGGTTGGGGGGGGGGGGTTGAGATGTTCCACAGCAACACGACTGGCCTGATGTCTGAGCGGAAACGAAGCCTTTACGGGCATCCAACTTGCTCGCGTAAACAGGATAAGTCTCATCTCTGAGCGTGTAGAGCTTCACCGCGGTGCCGCTCGAGCGGAAATTTTCTAAATTAATTTTCCACATCTCGGCGATTTGTAATTATGAGAAAATTGGGTCGAAAAAAAAAAAACATGTATTTTCGAGAACAGTGAAGCGGCTCTTGTGAAGAGCGAGGGCTGAAGATTTGTGCAAAATGGCTGACCATCAGGGATTAACTGGTATCAGAGAAGCATAACAAGCGCAGATGAAGAACAGAGACTAGGCAGAAAAACAAGCTGTTTCGAGAAACGCTATTTTTTTTCCCTCTTGCACTGTGTGTGTGTGTGTGTGTTTGTGTGTGTGTGCTTTTAGTCAGCATTCAGTTTCCTAAACATACGTAATTCAATGTGAGTTTCAATGCTGTTGGCCAAAACAATTCGCGTCCTGCCAGCTGCGGACAAACCTCCTGAAGGTTAAGCTCACATTCTTTACTCTATTTCACAGTGAATTTGTGAATGTGTGTGTAAGAAGTAAGAGCAAGAGAGAGAGAGAGAGAGAGAGTGTGTGTGTGTGTGTTACCTGGTGAGTTGTTCAATGAATCTGAAGAGGCATCTGAAGAGAGCGAGTGGAGCGAGGCAGCACGACTGGCACTGCGTGTCACTGGACCCTCTCTCACTGGAGGCTATACACACACACACACATTAGAGCTTCATTATAATTACGAGTACGCAGGCAAACACTTGCTTTTATACCATTTCACACAAAACAACCTCCTTTTGATTTATTTTATAAGTACGGAATAAAACACTTGCTGAATTTGCAGGAATTCGCCCACCTGTGGTTTTTTTAAACGTTTAAGGTTGCATAAAGTCTGTTCAAAAAAGTCAGATCCTGTTATGATTTACACCGATCAGCCATTGACATTAACACTGGTTATCGATTCTATCCCAGTAAACTGGCGACAGGATTATGAGCACCTGTCCGGTTTGACTTGATGGAGCGCAAATTGCTGAAAAAAGTCAAAGCCGGCCAGGATAGAAAGGCACCAGAACACCCAGTGCATCACAGACGGCCATGCACGGTCCCAGCACTCAAAGATCTCACGACCGCAAACTCCTGATGTCCCGATCAGATCAAGAACCCACGGGATCCGCCAGACAAACAAGTCCGATCCACGGAGGCTCTACCCAACAAGCCTAAGGATTCACTGCTAACGTCCCGGTGCCAGGAGTCATGCCCCGAGAGACCAGAGCTGTACATGTGGCACGAGGGGAACTTACACAATACTGGGCATAATGTTTCGTGTTGTAATGTCATGGCTAGTCGGTGTATGGTTATCTCAGCGACAAACATTCAAACCCTGCAATGCACACGCACAAAAAAAGCAGCATGTCCTGATACAAATCTTGCACTACCAACAACTCACACCAGGCTGCGTGTTCATGCAATGGATCCTTTCTTTTATATAACCATTAGTGAATACGACACCGACCCGGAATTTCACAAAGTCGGAATAGGAGTCGTCGTAGGTCTTGTGATGCGCCTCCACCAGCATGTTGATGATCTGAGTCTGCTCCTCGGTCAGCCGCGGCTTCTGCGCCTCCCGCATCGCCTCCTCCTCCTTTCTCTTCAGGATCAGCTCCTTCTTCCTCTGCACCTCCTCATCAGTCAGAATGACTGCACAGGGAAAAAAAAAATCAAAAAACAAGAATAAGAACATTAATAACAGGATTAACCGTGATTCATTACTGAGCAGCTTGCGGTCCATCAGTATCTTCGGCCTCGTGCTGCTCCTGACATCTGAATCCCGGCTTCTTTATCTTAATTGCTTCTCACCGTGGGTTCCCTCGAAACCCCCTCAAGGTCTTACTGTATACTTTACGCAGAACGAACTGACTAAGGGTTTCCTCTTTAGCACGCGATAACGATATCGTCAGTCCTGAGATAAAAAGAGAAAAATCATCCAGCTCGGAAACGCGTTACGACACGTAATAAAGTCGAGTCACGTAAACACTCGACTCTGGAGCACTTCTGTCTTAAAGCGTGAGGGATTACAGTTTAAGGCAGAGTTTGCAATATGTAGACTTAATGCAGCATAAATGTAAATTATGACATTTGGTGAAATTTATTGCTTTTTTTATTTATTTGCAATGCAATTTTTTCCCTGTGTTAGAACATGATTAGAAAAGAAAAAACAAACAAACAAACAAACAAACAAATATAACTAATACTTAGATCATTAGTGCATTATGTGGCAGAAAGAGAGATCAGTTGTAAATCTGTGGCCCAGGACAGGATTGCTTGTGCGTCAGTATAACGCCAGTCTAAAAAACCCTTCCCAAAACCTTAATGACAAAAAACACGGCAGAACAAACAAACATTCGCAGTGAAATAAATGAGATATATATGACTGAAAAAGCGATTAGCAACGTCCCACTGGAAGTGTTTGGATGCCTGGTTTTACATAACGAACAGAGTCGTTCCATTCATTTTTAATCACCGGGGATGTGCAATCCTTTGACGAAACCACTTTCATAGGCTTGTGTGTTCCAACGCTAGAGTAGCTGCAGCTAACGACGCCGACTAGCTGTAGCGTCAGTAGTTAAAAAGGAAGTGGAATGGAAGGTACTCTTGCAAGAACAGATCAGCACAAATACAAGTCTAGTTTTATATACAAGGGGTGTTCAAGTCAAACCGGGACTTTTTCTTTCTGCAGAACTACCTTTATTTCTCTATATAATACCCTGCTAAACAATGTACGTATCCCAGTGTTTCGCTAGTTCTTGGATATCCAGCAGGTAGAAAGTTTTCTCAGTACGCCTGCTTCACTTCTGAAACACTGGCCTCCCAGGAACTCCGCAAACGAGTGGAAATGGCTTGGACCAATTACAATTCTGTACAGGGGATGCGGCAATAACTCCCAGTCGATGTGTAAGTGGGGGCCAGGGTTAGCTCAGTGGTTAAGGCATTGGACTACGGTTCGGAAGATCCCAGGTTCAAACCCCACAACCACCAAGTTTCCACTGTTGGGCCCTTGAGCAAGGCCCTTAACCCTCAACTGCTCAGATGTGTAATGAGATAAAAATGTAAGTCGCTCTGGATAAGAGCGTCTGCCAAATGCCTAAATGTAAATGTAAGTGGTGTCGGTGAATGATTGTGTTCCCACAGACAGATGCGTCTTGTGAAATGTTATCGGAATCTTCAGTGGCTTGACTGCTGTGGGCTCTGTCATACACTGACGTACTGCCTTTTTAAAAAAGTTTGCAGCTTTTAGATGTTTCATTGCGGCTAAGAGTCTCATCATCGCTATTGGCGTTGATTCATGAGAAATTTCCCAGATTGACTTGAACGCCCCTCGTAACTCGTCTGTCAAGCAGCTGAATGGTTTAGGGTGACCTGTAAAAACCACAGGTGCTTAAAACAATTGCACAGCTGATTAAACAGCGCTTGTCTGCCTATACATTTTGGAGACGTGGCTTTTTTCCCGAATAGAATTAAACAGAGATGAGAAAAATTGATCTATTCCACTAGAGCCCCAATCTTGACTAATGCACTTTTAATAGTTACTTTTTAAATGCCAATTTATACATAAAAAAGTACAGTTCACACATAAAACAGTCTACTTTGCCAACAAAGTCTGATCCTAGACCAGATAATTCACTAAAGCTGCCGCATTGTGAAAATGGCTGATCTCAGAACAGTGCTTTATGAAATACATGAAGCTGGGAGACGTTTCTCAGCATGTGAAGACTACAGCAGCCTGCCAACTGGGTCATAGTGACAGTGTAATGACCTCGCGCCATATGGACAGCCAGAGTCTAGTGTATCTGTGCGTGTGTGTGTGTGTTTGTGTTTATGTCCTAAGTAGTGTCCTGGTGCTGAATGAGCCAGAACTAACAACAGCCTTTTACAGCTCTCTATCTGTTCTGTAACAAAAATAATGACCCTTACTGAACAGTCTCGTTTCACATGTCCTGTTTTTTTTAGGGAATGGAAATCGTCATAATGGAAAGTACATGACATTACAACAAAGGCACAATTTATACATGAGCAAATTAAAGGTTTCAAGAATTTTTTTTTTATTAATAAGACCTGTTTTTTTTCTTTTGGGCGAGGTGCAAACTTTTGTTAAAATAAGATGTAAATTATTTAGCATATTCGTAAAGTATGGAAATACCATTGTGACTGTTAGACCGCAGTTGAATCCTTGATTCTGATTGGTCAGATTTATAATCGCTGACTGAAAAGCAAAATCACACGTTCGCAAATCAAATTTGCTCGTTCCATACCCTTATGGTTACTATAGCAACAACAAGAGAGGCTGGGGAGGAAACAAATTTGCTGTGGTGAAAGGAGAAAAAGAAGAAGATAAACTATATAAAAGTATGCTCTAAAGTTTTTGTTGTGTGTTATTTCTTTGGTTTATGACAGTATTTTTTTTTTTTTTTTTTTTTGCACATTGCATACAGTATGAGTGGAGCAGCAAGGTTTAAATTTTTATGTAATTTTTTTTTATTACATTAAAATTTTGTTAAAAAAAAAGTATATATATATAAAATAAGGCAGCATGATAACTGATATTTTTGTAGTGTTAATATATGCCTTTAAATACATAAGGAAGTCCTTTTAAAGCTAAACGAGGCCATAAAAAAGGGACTTTTTCTCTCACATATATGTATGACGTGGGTCTGATGTCAAGTCTAAACACATGGAAGCCATTATTTTCCATTTAACTGTGGTTTACATTCAAATGCCAACGATCAGGCAACTACAACCCCCCCTCCCCCCCCAAAAAAACGGATAAAACAAATAAATATGATTCCAGTGTTTTCAAAACCAGACTGTTTTCTAAACACAAACCCGACATTGCATTGGTCATAAACATGTCAGTTACAAACTCGTTCTGTGATTCATTCTAACCCACTCGCTGTGTTGTGTATTAATGGTTCGATCGGTCAACGCACAGACTTCCCGTATCCGCTCGCTGATGCTGGACAGTGTGCTGTTATTAGGATAGAAGGAGCGCATGTTGCTTCGGGTTATCTCGGGTGAGTTTGTTTTGGCTGAGCAGAACTTGACAGTCTGGACCAATCTGGCACACAGGTGCTAACAGTGTGTGGTCAATAAAAAACCTATCTAAAACCACAGGTAAACAAACATGCATTGCTTGTGAAAAGCTAATGCCGGAGCAGACTGTTCCTTACTCATTGTTTATGTGTTGATGTGAGAATAATGTGCTAAGAGCTCTGCTGTCGCTATCCGGACAGCTGAAGCTATAAATCTTTGGAATGATCATGAAGAATTTTAGAGACTACAGTTTAACAAGCACTGGAGACCAAATAGAGACTGATTAAATACATATTTAAATATTCATTATGTAGGATATGATGGAGGTAAAAAAATAAAACAGTCCTTGGGAGCATGCTAGTGGAGGAAAACAATCAACTCTGAGATGGAAACCCGGTGGACTCCTTTCATCAAATGTCTCCTTGAAGAAACTGTCAGAGCTGCTGGAAATGAATGAACTCTTTCTAACCAAACAGAATCAATAATTCAACAGTGCTCTGGTACGAGTACACTATACATCAAGAACTTTGATGGTTCCGATTCTTAGAGCCTGTTTCATTAAGACATAGAACCCCTCAATAAAGTCAAAGACGACTGACTTTTCACTTTTCATACTAACGGTTTAATAACTACTTGGGTGTAAAATGTCTTTTAAAATATAAGATGGGTGGATGACGAGATATAAGGGTGGATGGATGAGGACTAAAAGGGTGTTTGTTTGGATGGATGGATGAGGACTAAAAGGGTGTTTGTTTGGATGAATGGATGGATGAGGACTAAAAGGGTGTTTGTTTGGATGGATGGATGGATGAAGACAAAAAGGGTGTTTGTTTGGATGGATGGATGGATGGATGAGGACTAAAAGGGTGTTTGTTTGGATGGATGGATGAGGACTAAAAGGGTGTTTGTTTGGATGGATGGATGGATGAGGACTAAAAGGGTGTTTGTTTGGATGGATGGATGGATGAGGACTAAAAGGGTGTTTGTTTGGATGGATGGATGGATGAGGACTAAAAGGGTGTTTGTTTGGATGGATGGATGGATGAGGACTAAAAGTGTGTTTGTTTGGATGGATGGATGGATGAGGACTTAAAGGGTGTTTGTTTGGATGGATGGATGAGGACTAAAAGGGTGTTTGTTTGGATGGATGGATGAGGACTAAAAAGGTGTTTTTTTGGATGGATAGATGAGGACTAAAGGGTGTTTGGATGGATGGATGGATGAGGACTAAAGGGTGTTTGGATGGATAGATGGATGAGGACTAAAAGGGTGTATGGAAGGATGGATGGATGGATTAAGACTAAAAGGGTGTTTGGATGGATGGATGGATGGATGGATGGATAAATCTGAAATATTTAGTGGTATTTGGCCAAAACCCTCACACAGAACCTTTTAATTACAAGTTCTTCACAGATGTTCTTGCTGGATTGATGGTTGGCTGCTTAAATGGATGGATGGATGGATGAGGACTAAAAGGGTGTTTGGATGGATGGATGGATGAGGACTAAAAGGGTGTTTGGATGGATGGACGGATGGATGGATGAGGACTAAAAGGGTGTTTGGATGGATGGATGGATGGATGGATGAGGACTAAAAGGGTGTTTGGATGGATGGATGGATGAGGACTAAAAGGGTGTTTGGATGGATGGATGGATGAGGACTAAAAGGGTGTTTGGATGGATGGATGGATGAGGACTAAAAGGGTGTTTGGATGGATGGATGGATGGATGGATAAGGACTAAAAGGGTGTTTGGATGGATGGATGGATGAGGACTAAAAGGGTGTTTGGATGGATGGATGGATGAGGACTAAAAGGGTGTTTGGATGGATGGATGGATAAATCTGAAATATTCAGTGGTATTTGGCCAAAACCCTCACACAGAACCTTTTAATTACAAGTTCTTCACAGATTTTCTTGCTGGATTGATGGTTGGCTGCTTAAATGGATGAATGAATGGATACTTGGTTGGTTAAATAGATAGATGAATAGATAGATGGATAGTTGATTGGTTGGCTGAATATAAGAATGAATCAATAAATACATGCACCGTTTAAGGTTAGGGGAGAAATTCTAAATATTATTTTTTCGCCAAAAAAACACAGAAACTTATAATTTAAAGCTCACCATAAATTTCCTTTCAATGGTTTTTAAACACTGTGTATTCTTACTGCTGCTTTATTACACACTTCTACCTTGTAGCTCCATGTTTTAACTGTACTGTTTTTATTTCTTTAGGATCTTGTGCCTTCCTGAATTAGTCCTCAGCAGATTTCAGCAATGCTTTAGTGTAAAGTTATTAATTATATTAGATGGATGGATTGTTGGTTGGCTGGACTGATGGATAAGGGGATGGATAAATAGATGGTTGCTTGGTTAAAGGTTGATTGGTTGGATGATTGGATGGAATGATGGATGGCTGGTTTGTTGGATGTATGAATTTATGGATGTATGTCGAGTTACCTGAATGGATAGATAGACAAGTGGTTTCTTGGATGGCTTGTTGGATGAATGAATAGGTGAACACAGGGTTGGTTGGTGGGTTGGTTGGATGGACAGATGCACTGTTTGAGCTCAGATGAAAAATTTGACATATTCAATGGTGGAAAAAACATCACACAGATCCTTGTAATTTCAGGTTCTTCAAAGACTTCACTGCTTGGGTTTTTAAACACTGTGTAGCCTTTCTGCTGCTTTATTTCTCCTTCCTTTGTTGTTGCTCCATGTTTTAGGTGTACAGTTAAAAACTGTAGTTCATCTTGTTCCATGCACATCCTGAAGCCCTTCATCAGTTTCGGTTGCTGACCACAGCACTGCTCTTAGCTGGATATTTTTGGTTGCCACAGTACTTTTTAAACCAGGGAGTTTACACGCAACCATTTTCACCAAGTCAAATGAATTTGTTCCAATTGCAGAGTCCAGCTCAACTGTTTATATGTAACCAAACCTCAGTACACTGTTTAAAATCCCATGAACATGTGCAGAATTTATACCAATACTCCTTTCGAAAAGTTTTACATAAATATTCTTTATCATTTACAGTTATTTAATCCATTTATTTTTACCTACTGAAATAAAAAAAACATTAAAAGTTCCTGTTATTAGTTTAATTCAGACTAGCTTCGGGCAGTTCATTTTAATTTAGGCGTGTCCCCATGGGTTGACTTCTTATATAAATGATTCAGGTTCTTAGTTGTCTGGGAATCAAACCATTACGACGAATTAAATCACAATATCTGTCTCATCCTTTTTCCAAAAATTTGACTACAGCTGGAGGATTCACAGCGACATTTCCTCTTCTACACCTCCAGCTGCATGATCTTCTGCACTTCTGCACTTCCACAGCTTTGAACTTTGACCCTCTGTCCTGGAACGGCTGCCATTGTGAAACAAAGAGGCCCTTTTGTGCTCTGAGTGGATCAGTGCTGGATCAGTGAGAGGCGGGGTTTAGGCTCGATTCGGGATTCGGGCCCACGGGACTGTGTGTGTGTGTGTGTGAGCTACGCGGCCATGCTGCTCTCCTTCTGCCAGCCAGGGAAAATATGGGGCGCCGTATTGTGTAACTACGCCGGAGGAAAAAAGGGCGTTGTTGGACATTTTTTTGCACCCACTCTCTCTTTCTGTCTCTCTAGCTTTCTATTTTTACGACACTGTTTTGTTTGAGGTTCGTACCAGTGCTGTCCTTTTTAGACACTATGTTTAAACAGAAGATCCATCAGACGTGAAGTGGAGTCGTGTGTGTGTGTGTGTGTGTGTGTGGAAAGACAAGGTACTCTGACGTGTATCTGACCTTATGCCAAACGCCCATGAATGAACCCACTGATTAATCGTTAACTCCTGAGCAAATAATAAGATATATTTGGATTTCATGACATCATCATCATCATCATCAACATACACTGATGTGGAAGATTAAAGAGAAACAATATTTTCTTGTTTTTAGACATTCCAGGAATTGTACTAAAAGCCATGAATGCCATTCTTTCAAAGGCTATTCTTTCAGCTAGTATTTTGATGATGATGATGACGATGATGATGAAGAACAAGGACTCACAACAAGGTCTGAAATCTTGCCATGGGTGTTCAGCAGTTTGAGATCTGTTAAGTGTCAAGGTCCTGCATCCAAACTCGCATCATTTTCATCCTCATCACACCACGCAGTGAGCCTTTGTGCACTGTGATTGTGGGTGGGATCTTCCTGGAAGAGACCACGCCCACAAATACCGAAGGGCTGTGGATAAAGTTGAAAATTCGGGAGAACTCTGGACTGATCTGGGGTGACATTTCGCTCCACAGGGACGAGGTAATGCACACAGACTCGCCTACTTGTTGAGAATAAGTGAAAGATGATGAAGGATGACTCATTTCAGCTCTGTAGACCGGTGCTTATGGGTTTTGTGTGTCTTCCTAATGAAGGGCTTGTGCACAGCAATCCTCACCAATAGCTTCACTGTTTCCTTGCTGGATTTCTCATTAATATGACTGTGATCTTTTGGAAAAAAAGATTTTTTTTTCTTTTTTTACAGTAAAAGCTAAGTGTTATCCCTAATGTTTGAAGCTAGTTTCGGACCGACCTATTAAACACTACTGTAAGTGCATTAAAACAAGACAATAAGACTCACACTCCTTCATCATGCCAATGTCGACGCAGCGCTTGAGGCGACAGGCTTGGCAATGTCTGCGGTTATCTTTGGTGATGGTACAGCTGCCGTTAAAGGGACAAGTGAAACTGGCCTTCCGCTTCATACTGCGCCTGAACACACACACACAGAAAAAGTAAAGGAACATTAATAAGTTATACAATCTAAAGTAAGCAAACCTAATATGCATGGGGGAAAAAAAAGATTTTTCAAAAATGTCCAATAATCATTCTTTGGGTAGTTTATTTATTTATTTTTTTCCATTTGCAAATTTTATTTATTTATTTTTATATTTTTTATGTATTTTTATTATATTCAATATATTATTTTATACTCATAAGTATTTTTTTTTTTCGAGAACACTTGGACTCACTTGGATCAATTGCAGAAGCTTTTCTTGCCCACTCTGTGAAACAAACTTACATAGGGAGTAATAGAGTATCAAATCAATCCATCAGATAATAAACAGACAAATAAGCAAAAGTATTAAAGAAATGATTAAATAAGCAAGTTAAAGCCCTTTTCTTTATTTCCTTTATCTGATCCCAAACTGATCTGGTCTTGAGATCAAAGGAAAACATATCAAGTTCATCAGGAAGTTAATCAGGAAGTTTGGTACGGCTCGTTGCTCGTTATTTAAAAAAAAAAAAAAGGTTTAAAAAACGTTCAAAACTTTTAAAATGGAGTCCAGCAGGTAGTTTGTGGACTTCGTAAGTGTTGTATAATAGATGTGGAATTTTTACCAAATCCCTTGCTTAGTTTTGACATGGAGAGCTTTGACTTGAGACAATCTGGTACAACCAACCCTGTGCACTAAACTACTCTACTAGCACAGTGTTTCGCAAAGTGAGTGCCCCTAGTGGGGAGCGAAGGTATTGCAGACAGACTGCGGGAATCCATTTACAATAATTAAATTTAAACAAATTTCAATTTTCAACTTAGGCTTTAAATAATCAGAAAAGCATGTATCATTTAATATTTATGTTTGAATATAAAGTAATCAAAACCATCAGGACAAATCAATAGGATTTAAATTATGTCAGTCTTAATTTGTCTTAGTCTCATCGGGACACAGCGAATGGTAATTGTGACAGAAGTGCCTTACAGGTTAAATGAGTGAGTAAATCAAGTAAGTACAAACCCAACAGACTAAAACAAATAAACAAACAACCAAATAAATGAATAAATTCAATCCACATGTTATTTCAAACCAGTAAGTCAAACAAGTCCTGTGTAAGACATTAACATGTTCTCACCTTCTGCGTTTAAGTAAAAGTGATTTATTAGCGCTGTAACTCTTATAAAAAGTCATAATGGAGAAGTGTCTGAAAACGGCACAGATCAAACACACTCTTCACTCTGTAAACTGTCTGGGCTCGGCACCGCTCCGGGCCAAGAGCCGCAGTGACGTCCTGCACACGAGGATTATTTGAAAAAGGGCTAAAATATTGCTCGCATGGCTTAGCCACTCAGCTACACCCATCCTAAAACACACACATACAGCTGGCCACCCCACAACACACACAGATACACACACAGATCCACAACCACTTTGAGCCCTCCCTCCTGTCCTTTTAATAGTAATGAACAGAAACATCTATTTCATGCGTGGTCATGCTGAACACACTCTCAAAGAGCTTATGAAAACACGCTGCGTCTACTGGCACACTGTTCCTATTCATACGCACTGGCTGACTACGCTGGGCAAAACACACGCACACACACCGAGGTTGCAAATTCAGAGGGAAAGACAGATTTAATCAGCGTTTAACTTGAGTACTTTACACTCATCTCAACACTTCAAGACTTAAAGGACTAAATGGATGTAAACGTCAGGTGGCCAAACAGTCCGGAAGCCAAACGCTGGGTTTGTGATCTCCTAAAGGAAAAAGAATCAAAATGCCAGAAACAAAAACGAACCAGTGATCAGTGTTTATCTCCCCACGCCAGTTGTGTAAGATATTAACGGTGTTGCGTAAGAATTACGTTACTCTCTATGGCTAAACTGTATTTACATTCAGCATCGCATGTTAAACAACTGTGTGTACTTAAAACTTTGCTCGATCCCAGCAGATCTCAGCGGCAGGTGGTGGGGTTATTCTTCATGTCTTTCACCCCATACTGACCAGACCGACGGTGTTTGATGTTTGACTTGGCATCCAAATGAAACTGATCAAAACAGACAAACAGACGATGAACCCTGGCCCAGAATAAACAACCATCTCGAAGCCAGTGGTCATGTGACTTCGGACGATGCGTCCCAGACCAAATGTTTTTGTTTTTTCAGCCAGGGACGTCTTTAGATGCGAAATACACTATGTGACCAAAAGTATGCGGACTCTTGATCATCACAGACATAGATCCTTGTTGAACATTAGATTCCCATCTCAGCTTCACTGTTTTCTTCTGGGAGGGCGTTCCAGTATAATTTGAGCATCGAAGATCAGGTTTGTGTTTGTTCAGGTCAGCTACAAGAGCATTACTCTTGAGGTCAGGAACTGATGCTAGGGTGTCTTGGAGGTTCCAATTGCAGTTCATCCCAAAAGTGTTCAGTGGAGTTGAGTTCAGTCAGGGCGATGTGCTGGACACTCAAGTTCTTCTACTTCATCCTTGGTTGGTGGATCATGTGGTAGACCCTGGATCTGGATGTGCAGAGACACAGTTCCAGGCACACTGTCGTGCTGGAACAGGTTCCAGCCAGTCTCTCCTTGTCTATACTGCTTTATCATGTGTACAATGTCGCGAGGGGCCTGGAGCCTATCCCAGGAGATTTGGGGCACTAGGAGGGGTACACCCTGGACACACAAACATTTACATTACAGCATTAGGAAGACGCCCTCATCCAGGGCAACTTACATTTTTCCCTCATTATACATCTAAACAATCGTGAATTAAGAGCCTTGCACAAGAGCCTAACGGTGGCAACTTGCCGGTGGTGGAGCTTAAACCTGAGACCTTCCCCACCATAGTCAAATGCCTTAACCACTGAGAGAGAAACACATACACACACAAAACCGGCAATCTGGAAACGCCAATCAACCTAACCTTTGGAGTACCTAGAGGAAACCCACCAAGCATGGGGAGAAGATGCAAATTTCATGCACACAGACCCTGAGGCAGAAATAGAACCCGGAATCTGGAGGTGCAAGGCGACAGTGCTAACCACTACACCATCATGCCTTTATCATACAAAGACATTCTGGACAATTGTATCTTCAAACTTTGTGGATGTACTGCATATGGATGTTACAGTCAGGTGTCCACATACTTCTGACTATATCATTTAAATTCCAGATGATTTAGATATGTATATGATTATATACAGGATGTATATACAGTAAGAGCTTAGTAATGAATCGAATAGATTTCACCTGGAACCACCTAGTCGTGCTTCATGAAACATCTGGACCCTACTTCAGGAACCACTGGTCTAGACAGGATTCCGGAATCTGACGTTGATTTCTCATCATACTAAAAAATAAACTAGGTTGCTTCATGTGCCTCATACTGTAGTTTATCTTCATAATTGAATCTCGTATATGCACATGCCTGGCAGATTGATACAAATCAAACGATAACAAACCCAAAAATTGTTCTCTATTTCCCTATTTTGCTTTGATAGGTGATCTCAGACTGTTCTACAAAACAGCTCGGTTTGTCATCTGGTATGCATATGTAAGCGCTGGCGCTGCATCAACTATGAAATCAGAGATGCCCTTATCTTCTCAGCATTTAAATCAGACAAAACATTGAGTGCAGAAACCCTGCGTCTTGTTTATACACGCTGTAGACAACATGCACAGAGGAACTGCTAGATGGTGAGAGCTGGTTTTCCCCACACACGCCACACGTGAGGCTCCTCAGGACAGAAATACACACAATTAACATAATATACATACTTATACTGTAAATACACGGTATGTATTATAATTCTCAGGGTGTGGGGATTTAGCTCTATGTCATAACAAGGAAATCTCAAGAGTTACGCATAATAAACACAATAATGAGAAAGTTTACACTGCCAGTCTTAAACACATGGAGCATACTCGTTCCATGGAAGTATGTTTCCGTTTGTATTTTCAGCAACACTTTTATGTTTCCATAGTAACAACAAAGACATACGGGTTTCCTTTCTCTAAGGAAATGTTTATGTAACTTTATATGGAAGGAGTCTCCAGTATCAGTGATCTGGAACTTTCTCCACCGCAAAAGGCCTTCAAGAAAAAGGAGTTTCCACTTCACACAATTTCTCTAATGGTTAGGATTAGTGCATTGCTCCGTTACAGCACACATTGTGATGGATTTATTAATTTTTTTAATGTTGACTGATGATTGATTATCATCACAATATACTATATAGTATAGAAACTTTTCATACACCCGCATACGGGGTAAAAGATGCTGAAGTCTCACTCGGCTGTGGTTTAGAAGACGTTCCACTGCTTGAACGCTGGCTACTGCTTTAACCTTACACTTCATGTGTATTCAGCTGGATGGTAGACTTTAAATGGTGACGTTTAACTGGTAGCGTTTACAGACTTTGTCCGCACTGCCATAGTGTTGAGCTAAAATGTCCAATTTGATCCATATTTCCCAACCATCTTCACGCTGTTTCTGCTGCTGTGTCTCATGTTGATGCTACAACCGAATTTTACACCAGTCACTCGTTGCATGCAACAAAAGTTTTGACCCCCCCCCATAATCCTGTTTTTTAAATACTACCTTTATGTACTGATTGTCCCTTTCCTTAATGTAGTTAGTCATATAATTTTATTTAATATGAAGAAACGGGAGGAACTCAAGACATTTGCACAGTACAGATTATTTCGCTGTTGATGAGCCATGGAGGGAACATGTGCCTATTTTTTAAAAGCTGAGTAAGGGAATTCACTTGTCCGAACCCAGATGTTCGTTGCCCTTCGCAAGCAGGCGAGTGTTAATACCGATCCCTGTAGACAGCACTAGTATAATAAAGCTAACAAAAAAAAAAAAAAACATGGTGATTCGCTCGAAAGAGGACCCAAATATTCTGTAATAACTCTTGTTTTGTTAAAACAATCTGAACCATTTTGCTACATACCTTGACATATTTGCAATAGATTTTTGACAGACGCATTTCGACGCGACGCTCGCAATGTGTCTGAACATATGGGCAAGGATACTGGGGGAAATAGCAGCCATTTCATGTTGGAATTTTTTCCTTCAAATCTTCACAGTCAGGAACACCATATTTCTTCCTAAATGCACTCTGACATTGCTTAAACAACATTGTGATCCAGTAGGTTCACACTATGAAGACACGCTGCTCATTACTGTACACCACCATAACTGATGAGAAGTTGAGTAACTGAGTGAAGGGCTGCGGTGTGAAACGGCACAATGGCTGCCTGCCTTAATGGTCTGACTCAGGGGCATCCTGAAGCTCTATACTGTATATACTGAGGAGCACATTGTATGTCGTTTCATTCAGATTGCTTCGACCTAGCGAGAGTTGTTACAGAATACTTGGGGCCTCTTTCGAGTGAATCATTCTGTATTAAAAATCCCATTTTAGATGAAATTTTATGACTGTCAGCATGCTGGAAATTTCTCTTGTATATTTATGATCTACTTGAACATCCGCAAATAAAATACTCTAGCAGTTGTTTTAGGTGAATGATCAACCTGCAACAGTTGTTTAAAAAATCCAGTTAACATTGTCCCCTTTACGGCTATGAAGTTCAAAGGAAGTTAAATATGTTGTAATAAACCATAAACCAATGAACAGAGATGGAAGGTAACTAAGTCATTTTACTTTCTATATTGTAATTAAGAAAATATTTAATGTATCTGTACAGTGGAACCTTGGATTACGAGCATAATTCGTTCCGGGAAGTGGCTCGTATTCCAAAACACTCGTAACCAAATTTAATTTTCTCATAAGAAATAATGCAAACACAAATTATTCGTTTCACAGCTCAAGAAAAAATACATAAAATAATTAATACAAAATATAAAGTAAAAATTAAATAAATAAACCTGCACTTTACCTTTAAAAAAAGTAAAAATAAATCCAGACAGAGTGTGTGAACCGGCATGGTGTCAAATTATGTGCGTGCACAAACATAACAAAAGGCTGAGGGAGAAAATGAATTTTTAACCTTCTAATGAGACTTTCTTTTGCTTTACACGTGCACACACACATATTATAAGAAACAGTACACATAAAGGCTTGCACGTTTTTTAAGATAAAATGTAAAAAAAAAAATATTTGCTCGTCTTGCGGAACACTTGCAAACCGTGTTACTCGCAAACTGAGGTTTCACTGTGCTTTACTTTTTTTTATAGTTTTATTAAAAGATTTTTGTCTTTTACTTCACTACATAGTACAGGAGATATCTGTACTTTTACTTTACTACATAGTACAGGAGATATCTGTACTTTTACTTCACTACATAGTACAGGAGATATCTGTACTTTTACTTCACTACATAGTACAGGAGATATCTGTACTTTTACTTCACTACATAGTACAGGAGATATCTGTACTTTTACTTCACTACATAGTACAGGAGACATCTGTACTTTTACTTCACTACATAGTACAGGAGTTATCTGTACTTTTACATTTCTATGCCTTATTGTGTAACATAATCACAGTGATGTGTAGCATTTAAAGCTGGAATTTTGCCTTCTCCTGGCCGTGTAATTGCAGACAGAAACAAAAAAAACCATGGTAACATTCAGAAATCAAAGTGAGATTTTTATTATGAAAAAGTCTACTATAAAAAATGACTCACTACTTTGGATACTTTGATACTTAACACTATTTAAAGGTAAATACTTTTTGTACTTTTACTCACACAGACATGTAAACGGAGTAATATTTGACTGAGTGTATGTCTATTTTTACTCGAATTCAGGTTCAGTGTACTTTGCCCACCACTGTCGATAAACTGCACTACACGCTTCTCACGCATGTCATTAAAACTTTAATTTGTGCTTTACACAATGTGTCACATGCTGTAGGTTGGATTTGCAAATGCATTTTTTAAATTTTTTTGTTTAACATGCAGCTCGGCTTTACCTGAAAAAGCCCTTGCAGCCTTCGCAGGTCATGGCGTTGAAGTGGAATCCGGTGGCCTTGTCTCCGCAGACGCCGCAGATCCGCGGGGCATTGCGGTCAAACTCATCCGTACTCTGTGCAGATATGCTGACGGCCATGGCCTCCATTACTGTGTGACGAGAAAAATAAAAAGGAGAAACTTTTAGTGAGTTAATCCCAAAACACTTAGGTGTTGTTAAAGGTTCCATATGATAACTCTTTTTTTAAACAAGTTATCAGAAGTCTTAGAACTCTGTCTTAAAATATTAAAGCTGAAATACAATTAGGATCAATATGGCATGCATAAATTCCTTCTGTTTTACTCCTCATGAGGAACATGTGTGGTGCATTCTACATAACCAACAGCATGCTCTCTCTCTCTCTTCTATGTCAATCAAATGCAAAAGTAGTCAAGTCTTCGGCCGAATTGGAAAGTAAATTGGGAATGTTTTTGCTGATTGTTGACACATTTGAACATTCAAGGAGGGAGTCTCCAGTGCCAGAGCTTTGTAACTGACCATTTGTGGAGTTTCTGCTTTCTGGTTAATTTTTCAAAATTTTTATTATTTTTATTTATTTTTTTATTTGTTGTTGTACTAATTTAAAAGAATTATATAAAAAAGATTAGGTGCTATAACATAAATGATAACCAGAATAAACTTAATAAATACAAAATATTTATTTTAGGCAATCAAAATAAGGGATGGGAATTATCGGGGATTAGTCGATATGATATTATCGTGATATTAGGTGCTGATTCAATTTGTATTGCAATTTTGAAAATATCTATTTTTTTACCTTATTCATTTATTATAAAATTCTAAACAAACTTTTACATGGGATGCAGTGATGCCTGTAAATAGTTTAGACCACACCTCCTATAGGTTTATTAAGGAACATTTTTCCATCTCAAATGCAAAAAAAAAAAAAAAAAAAAAGGATTTAAAAATATTGATTCTGAAAACCCAATCGATTCTCAATCGATTCTCTAATAAAAATCCATTCGTTAGCACTTTAGGGTGTAGCGTTACAGGAAAATCATCTATTCAATTGCTTATGTACATATCACGTATTATCTTATTATTGCTCATAATCACTTTATTAAAAACCTCCTCACTGAGTAAATTAAATGAATGAAAACTAAATTGTTCCGACATGTCCGTCACAAATTTGCAACCAGCCTGCCGCTTCTATTTATCCTAAAAACAGAACTGTTTTGCTTCCTCTTTTGCACTGACAAGTCATTGCAGGTTACACACCGCTTATTAGATTACTCTCTTTATCTGCGGCACATGCAGGAATAAGAAACTAATTACAAAGCTTGCACAAGAGCGTGCTTGCTCCTCTGCAAACGTCTGATAAAAATCAAATGCTGCATGAAGAAGAAAAAAAAAAAAACAAGAAATCAATCGAAACAGAACCGAAGAAGCGAGACTCAAAAGCTACAGATAAGAAAACACACTTCTGTATAAAATCATCAATCAGGATGTATTTAGAAATCTTTCATCTTAATTCAGCTTTTCTTTTTATGCTGCTTTTATGGGAAAAATAATATACAGTACATAATCAGGTTCGGAGTTCAAACAAATGTCCAGGGAGGAAAAGGTCGATTACACTCGGAAATCCCGAGAGGAAAAGGAAACGGAACGCTGGGGGGAGAGGGGGGGGGGGAACAAACGAGAGGCAGAATTTTGGTAACTGTACTACTGTACACGCAGTCATCTGAAGTTCACTTTCTAATTAAAGACACAGCGTTATATAACATATAACCCACCCCCTTTACTCTATTCTCTTCTAACTTCCACGCTCTTACCCATTTCTCAGCTTATCTTTTTCATACAGGACATCGGAGTTTCTCCGGTTCGCTCGCGCTCTACTACTGTTCCGTGACAGCGGCCTTGATACACTTGCTGCACTGTGTTCTACTAACATCTTATGTTCGGTGTAATGTGATTGCTGTTTACTCACTCGGCTCCACTCATGACCTCTTTTCTATTCCACATATTCCACCATTTATTCTATTGGTCTCAGTTCTTTTCTATTATAGTCTGTGGATGTCTTTGATCCGATCTATTTGATGTACAAATACAGTACACTTATTCAAGTCAGTTTATATGATATCATCTAAATAGGTCTTTAGATTCGATCGGTGTCTTTTAAGTGTCCTATTCCAATCAGTTCTATGCTTCTATTCTATTTTATTCCACCAGGGGTGTTCAAGTCAAACCGGGACTTCCAGTCAAACCGGAAATCTCTGCTGAATGAAGACCAAAAAACAGTTGAGATTTACAGGAGACTATAAGCACTGTCTGGTGATGAGACTTTTTCATTTTAATTTCATTTAAATTTTATTTTATCATTTGAACTGTGCAAGCTTTTTAAAGAAGGCTGTACATCCGTGAATGACGATCCTGGCTGAGGTGCCTCGGAGTGGGAGGCCTGATACACTGAGATGATAACGCATCTGTCTCTAAGAAACTGTTCTCGCAATCGTTCACCAACACCATGACAGTTCCTCTGTACAGGCCTGACCTGGCTCCAAGCCATTTCCACATGTTTGGGGCATTAAAGGAGTTCCTGGGAGGCCAGCGTTTCATCAGCTAGTCTCATCATGGCTCCGGCGTATTCTTCTATATTTTTTATATTCCAGTTTCGTCTCTTGTATTCTATTCAATTCTATTTGATTTGACTCGGTGTATATCTTCCAGTTCATTCTATTGAATTCTGGGCGGCTCTTATACTCTAATTGCCTTCTAATCTATAGTATTCTGTTTTATGTAACTATATAAACTTGATACATGATCTATTATCCTCTATTCTAATTTTGTCTACTCCTTTATATTATTTTAACATTCAATCCTTGATCCATTACACATACATTGCTTTTCTTCTACTCATGTCTTTCATTTCTGTTATTTCCCATCTATCGCTCCCTTTTATTTTAGTTGCGTCTTTTATTCTGTTCTACTTATTATGGTTGCTATTCTAGTCTAGTCTAGTCTAGTCTAGTACTCCATCACATTTATTTAATCTAAGACATCTAGTGGGTTGCATTTCGTGAATTAAAGGTGTGCAAGCCATTAAAATGAAAATGCCAACAATGCTATCAGTCACCACAGCGTAAAACGTTACGCTCTCAGTCCACAATGTACACACTTAAACTTCGAAACAAAAGGAAGAGGCCAATGCAACAATGCTCTACCCAATGCCACACTACTCTCCACGTTCTACTCTATTCTAACGCACCCTCTGCTCTTTGACCTTTCAGTTAGCGGACCCAACTGTCGACTCTACCTGATTACCTAAAACCCCCTCTTCTCTTTCACCAGCGGCGTTAGCACATGCATGAAGCAGTAATGTGCACCTTTAATATGCAGGATCACGGACACCCTGCGTGTGCACCTTGTGTGCATGAATCATCCATCATCCATCATCCATCATCAGCGCTCACGGTGACCAGGTTGTGTATGAATGCGTGGTCAGAAAAACAAGTACAACAACAAGGAATAATTAATGCGAGCGCTCATCTCCCAGGAGAGACGCAGAGCGAGTGTAATAGAGTAAATAGGGAGATCTGGAACACCACCGTAAGCCTCAGTCTTTAAAGGCATGAATTCCATGAAGAGTGACGCCGAGAGCGACGGCACCAGCTGCAGTAATGGAAGGGGGCCGTGCCGAAGCGGCCACAGCTTCCTGGAAGCCATCAGGCTGTTTTCCACACTGCGAGGTTAGGACGGCGCACACAGCGAAACTGGAACACACTCATGCATTTGCACATTTACACACACATGCATTCACATTCGGCTGGTGAAGACCAGGCTTTGTTTACTGATCGACGAGCTGCGAAATCTAGGTTTGAAAAATAGTTCGTTTTTTTTTTTTTTTTTTTTCAAAAAAAGCGAAATTCTTCTCAAAAGCTTAGAAATAAACGAATCCTAAAAAACAGATCTGCCCCCCAAAAAATACATGAAAAATATTTTCAAATATACGAATTCATTAAATTCCATTAATTATTGTTATAATTTTTTCTTAAAACAAGCTCTGGCATTTTAACCGCTCTCCCCTACGCTCGCCCCAGCACCTGAAAGAATTAAACAAACATGTACGACAGATAACAACTACCTGGTCCAAAAGTTAAATCTGGTTTATTTGCTACACACATTTGTATGCAAGGATGATTTGTGAATTTTGTTTACATAGCTCAGTAATCAGATAGACTGGCAGAAATTTGAGAAGCAAAACAGTGGTTTTGGCAGGAATCTCACGAGGCCCAGAGACTTCCCTCTTTTCAAAGTCGTTCTGAAATCACATGACTGTTACATAACCGGTGGTATGCAGCTCTGGAATGAGCTGGAATGCCGGAGCGGGCCCGCGGCTACGGGCCAACATACACCACCGCTTCCAACATCACTGCAGGCCGACTAATTTTCTGTCAGCGCAGTCGGAGTTGGCCCGCTGTTCCGCACCCTTGCGTCTCTAAACGTATAGAGCTAAGTGGAGTCATGCTGAACATGTAACCGCTGATCACATGACAGACTGGGGGAAAGAAAAAACCCTCATAAACATATTATTACTTTAGCCCTAAACCACACTCAGGCATTTCTAAGATCTTCTTATGAAGCGGGAATCGTAGAAACAACAGGCACACAGTGACTCAAGCAAAAATCCTAAAAAGCTAATAATTTGTAAAAAAAAAAAAAAAAAATCACTTCTAATAAATTTTGTATTTTAAGTATTAAATACAAAAAAACAAATATTAAATCTAACATTTAAAAATAAATGTAAGTAGTTTATACAGCCTTTTTAAACATGAGTAAAACCGTTAACTTGTAAATATTATTATTATTATTTAAATTATAATTGAGTTATTTATTTACCTTGTAAATAAGAGCATTGCTTATTGTTTAGCTTGTAAATATAAACATATTTAAATTGGATTGATTGAAATGAATTGCAGCTATTATATTTGAGTTGTAATCTAGCAGGTAAATGGAGCGTTGTTCTGTTTATCTACCTCGGAAACATAAATTCATTTTTACAAGTCAGATGAACCATTTAAATTTATATTTACAAGTTAGATAAATGACCTAAATATAAATGATAGATACAAAGGTAGATAAACAGAACAGTGCTCTATTTACACGGTAAAGAACAACTCAAATATAATATTAACAATTAATTCAAACCGCTTAAATGTAAAATTTGGATTAGATTAATTTAACAAGTTAGATAAACCATTTAAATGTATACTTACAAATTAGACAAACAGCTTAAAATCAAGTAGTTTACCTAACTTGCAAATATTTATTCGAGTTGTTTATCTGATTTATCTACCTAACTACATTTTTATTTAAACAAATTGTAAATGATATATTTGAGTTGTTTATCTACATTGTAAACAGTACATGGTTTAGTTTATATATTTTGTAAATATAAATCTGAGTGGTTGATTTAACTTTTAAAAATAAATTAAGGTTGTTTAACTCTATTAGAATAGTTTACCTATTTTGTAACCACTAATGAGGTGTTTATTCAGCTTGTGAAAATGCATTTGAAGGTCTTTTAACTTGTATATCAATTCAATTTGTTTATTAAATGTAATACATAACAAATGTATCTGAATTGTGTTTGATATGATAAAAGTTTATTTAAGACTGTCATACAGTTTGTAAACACTGAACTCAAATATTTAAATAGGAGGAATCCGAGGTTTGTGTCGCTTATGTTACTTAATTTATTTCAGCAATTTAGAAGAGTACACTTATTCGAATTTAACTTATCTAATTGTTAAAAGAATACTTTTATACCTGAAGCATAATAAATGTGCAGTCCTTATTAAATGTGTAAAGTTAAATTAGTCAAATCTTTAAAAGTAGATTCGAGAGATTTTATTGAAAATGATAAAGTGCTGTTCCTGTGAGCACTGCTCAGACACTCTATACATATAGTGATTTGTATACCTGGCATGCATCAGTACACACAGATTCACAGGCATATGTGGTTTGGACATCACTGTGCCTTTGAGTCATGACAATATTGTGGTGAAATAGGTTTAACGATAACCCAAAACCAAACCTCCGACGTATCCGTCCACTTATTAAAGCATAGGGTAAATAATTTTCCTGGCACAGGCACAAAGTCAATAACACGCAGTGGCAACACACACTTGTGAAAATGATAACGCGTTATTAACCATAACACTTCCTTTGTAGTTTGCGAAAGCACTTTATAAAGGAAGTGTTTCTCAACCACATGTGTACGATAGTCCTTTGCTTTCTCTCTTGAAGTGATAAAGAAACTATTTTTTATTTTTTTTATTGTTTACGCTAGAACACCGTTACAAATAACTGGCAACGGAAACTCCTTCCATATTACGTCAACATCGCTTTACAGAAAACTTTTTCGTGTTTTTAAAATTAATGTTTATGGTACGAACAGTAATGGGATGAAGAACCACATAAGGGAACTTTTAAAATGATATATATATATATATATATATATATATATACACACACACTTTTTGGAAAAATTATGATGGATGAGGAACTAGATGGATGGCAACTTAATTCACCTTGACTCGCAACATATTTTATAAATAAACAAATAAAAGTCTAAACAATAATTCTTGAAAAGCCTTTGAAAATTTAGAAATTCTAGGGATTTCAATGGGTGCCCTACGTAGCGTTAAATCTCATAAATTTTCCCTTGCGTCCAGCCCGCAGATCACATGGGACATGATATTAAAACAAAAAGAGGAGAAACTTGACCCATTTGATTGTGTCCCCGGGCACAGGTCATGTTTTGTTTACCCATAATCCCACAGAGATAAGAAGCCAGATTACATTTACAGTAGAACCTTTGGAATGCAAAGCAGGTAACAAACCAGCTGCTTGTGTAGTAAAAATGATCCGCTCACCACAACAAGGTCTTTATTAAAGTGCAGTATAGTGTCAAGACCACACCAGCGTGTCAGTCAGCAGCTGCTGTAACTTGATCACGGAGGAGAACAAAGCCAGAGCGAACAAATGAAGTGCACGAGAGTCTGCGAACACGTGCCGCGTTGTCCTCTCCGTCCACGTCACGCGGTGCAGAACATCCTTCTGTTAAAATGATCATTCCCGCGTTCCGAGGTCAAGACGGCTTCGTGCTCAGACCGAGATTACCGAAATGAATAGCTAGGCTAATCCATCGCAGTGTCTAGTTACATTTTAATGGTTGTGCTCGGAATGCACCCACGCTTATTTTGTGGTAAAAGGATGACCATGGGATGGAACCCGCCGTTTTAATGAGGTGCTTTTAATATGCAGTGCGCCTGCATTTTTTGGAACCATGCAGCTATTAATTTGATAATTATATAATTGCAATACAGCGAGCCAGAGAGTCAGCGGTTAGACTGGTTTCTAAATGGAAGCGGATGTCATGTGAATAAATCTTAAAAAAAAAAAGATAAAAAATAAAAATTACTAACGTTCTTCATGATGTGATAACGCGACTGTAATAATTTGGAGAATTATTATTTTTTGGTTATGATAATTTGGCCTGTAAATGTCGCATTGCATAATCCCATAATCGAGAGGGAGTGCTGTTGTACTGATTATCAGCATGGCTGTCCACATCACAGCTAGGATAAGTAACAGAAGTGAAAGTAGTTTTAAATTCTTCTCATGACTATGTAGCCCCGAGGTTCCAGGATTGAATCCCAAATAAAATAATAGTAAAAAAAAAATAGTATTAAATGGAATGCGAGTGTGCTTTGTAGGATTTACAAACCCTTGTTCCATACACACAGTAGTGCCCTTGATTAGGGGTTGGAGAAGGATTTGGAATTCAGTCTTGTCTTTGTAACAGAATGACACAGCTCAGAGGCAATTCGGAATGACTTAAAAGCAATTATTAAGGAGACAAAGTGTTGCTTAAATGGCTATAATGTTATGTTTATGTTACGTTGTGTTGTCTTGCTTAAAGTGCTTCCATATAACTGGGTTGAATGTGGGTTTTGGCAGGGAGCTGCTCTCTCCTCAGTACTGAAGACCATACCGATCTTCTTTCAGTTAGTGACGCAGAGTAATACATACAAACGTCCCAGTGCTGTTATGCTCTATTAGCACCCTTTTTTAACATCTGGAAAACTCAAGAAACAAAAACTTACTGGTATAATTTATGGTTGCAAACTGTTTAGGACTCCCAGCATTATGGACCTTTGGTCGGTAAATATTGAAAGATAATAGAACTTTAGGAAATTTCTATACTAACACCAACAAACATAACGTAGAGTGTAATTAGAGAAATATTTCCTAGAGTAGAAACAGGAGACGAGAGAAAAAGAAAGTGATTCAATTATGAATTCATGTATCACCACAATGACTACAAAATACATTTCTTAAAACCTATTTCATTTATAATCCAGCTGAGCTGCCAGTGACCAGTATTGGCTGGTTTTAGTTTGATTGACCTCACATATAAACATACCGAGCGTAGAAGCTTCCAAGAGGCGCAACAGAAACACGTTTTTATGGCGTTACGTTATTAAAAATCGTGCATCTCTCAGATCAGCCTTTTTCTCCAAACTCTGTGGGTGAATTAGTCTCGAACCCACTCAATACACACACTTACACCGGTCTCGAAACACCCTGAGCGCTAATTAGCCGAAAATCACATGCTTTTAAAATCCTGAACTACTTGAAGTTAGTTTGTATTGTTTAAATGCTGCGCTTTGGTTTTTGAGTGAGAAGACCAATGTTATGAAAAACGGCTACTCTTAATTAATCTTTAAACTTCTCTAAAGTTATTGCGATACTTATGGAATAATCGAATCGGCACCGAGCTGACTGGTGATTCCCGTTCCTTGTAGATTCCCCCACTTAAAATTGAAAAATACACTTTTAGAAAACGTTTCATAAATTAACTTCACCTTTATCCGGAAAGGAAATTCCCAGGAGGACCAAGCTGGGTTCCCAAGCCAGACCCTTAAAACCTCAACTGTATGATTTTACAATGAAATGAAATATGTATTATAGGAAAGAAGGCAGCTTTAAATACAAACCCTCTGGGCACAAATTCACTTATACTACTCGAAAATTGTGTTTTCCTCATAAATCTAATCTCGTCTGTAGCGCTTGTGGTAGTATACCACCTCGTAGCTGCTGTACAACCCAAATAACAGTAAGGCCAGAAAAGCCTTGGAGGGGGGGTTGTACATCCAGACTACCTGTGAGAAGCAAAGAGGGGGAGCGTTTCCAAATGCCCTAGATCTGCACACAACGATTCTGAACTTTGGACCTTGTTCTTCGGCGCTGGCGGGAAATAAAAAGGGCTGCCGCGTAGCTGGCAGCCGGACAAAAAAGTAGAGGGGGAAAAAAATCCGAGCGAAAAAAAAAGAAAGAAAAAAAAAACTGCTTTGCGGTTGGAAGCGGTATGAGGGGGCCCTCCATCCAGAGCAGGGAGAGAAAAATGAGTCGTCCTGCACGCTTTGCTTTGGAGCCATGATGCTGTGCTGCTACTGCGTTTGGTGCTTTCCGGACTTTTGGACGCTGTACACAAATTAGTCCGCAGATCACCGGATGATTAAGGGCGATGTGTGGTCTTTGGGACAGGGCAGGAAAAAAATGGTTCAAAACATGCAAATCAGAGACATACACGAGTCAGCAGAAGGAAGCATGTGATTTAATGAGGCTCAGATCACTCGGCTGGCTGTGATCTGCTAACATAAATATGTCAGGACCTATTAATGCATCGAGGCATCTGGAGGAAATATTCTTTCGGCTTATTAAATAAAACATAAAGGCCCAGAAACGGTACAGTAATGAAAAGCGATTTATAACAGCGGGTCCCCAAACATCTTCAAGCTAGCTACCAAAATAATAAACGTTACATATGCAGTGTGCAGTTTTATAAACTATATAATAATATTACAGAACTCTTAATTCTGATTGCTTTAGAAGATGTTATATAACATCCTACAACAAATGTTATTATTTCTATAGGATCACTTAAGTCATACGGAAGTTGATGAAGTGAATGGTTATAGGGCGGAAACTTTGGGAGGAAACTGGAGTATTCAGAGGAAACCCACCAAGCACGAGGAGAACATGCAAACTCTGTGTACATAGACCTGAGGCGGGAATCGAACCCGGAACCTGGAGGTGCAAGGCGACAGTGTTAACCACTACACCACCTTTGTTACCTTGGCATTGTTAGTGTATGTAATCAGGGTTCTACACAGGACCAACCAAAGAATTCTGATAATTTTTTAACACTCCTCCCAGGCAATCTATCGACACCGTCCAGCATACCATCCAACTTGAGCGCAAACACACATCGAACAGATCAGCCGGAAGTTCTTTAATGACCCTGGATAACAACTTGAACCTTTAGACTCCCAGAGTTTAAAAATCAACTCAGAACTTGCATCATAAACACACACTTACTTTGGAACCTTTCATGTTAGAATAATTGACCAGGCATCAAAGTTCCAGATGTGTCCAGGAGGAGTTCGGGAGAATAAAGAAAAAAAAAAGGTACATCCATAGTTCCTCAACATGAGCTTCATCATGTCATCCAGTCATTGATTATTTTTCTATACCAGCCCACCAACCATGTGTTTTATGCTCGTGCCAATTATTAAAGTAAGTGTATATCTTAAAGCAGTAAGTAAATACGGTGTTTAAAAAAAAATCCTAAATCCTACAAGTTCATTGTTTTTATTGATTAATGGAGTAAAAGAGAGCTGGCAAGCTCATGTTTATTTTGACAGTTGAAAATTTACATATGGACTTCCGGAAAAACCTAATAGGCAAATCAGCCCAATGTTTAGTAATTAAAGACTTTAAGACTGGAGCAAACAGGGCCAGCTTGCCCTACGAGTTGGGTAATTATCAGACAAACATTACAAGGTCCTGAATAGAGACAGACGAAGAAACAAATGCAATAAATCACCAAACATTGATGCACAAAAAAATAATCCAACAATCCATTTGTTAATTGAAATGCTTTCCCATTTCAATCCAAACAAACCATCAAATTGATTACTTGCGACGCCAGCGTTTAATCCAAAGAAATATGGTCAAAGGAAGTGGTGCTTGTGATGGCCTCTGAAACTCTATTCCGGGACCAAAGAAGACAGATGTGATAACGTACAGCTTGGTTTCAACATAGCTGGAACGGGTCATGTCAAGGTCCGATGTGATCATCTAATCTGATTAGCTGCGTTCACCCAGATGGTGTTGATGATGGGGATCTGGAGATAGCGTTCGATAATGGGTTTTTGACATTGCTTCTGATGTCTCCAAGGATTTGAAACTGTGTAGTAACGATGATGACCGTTTTCTTCACGCTGGAATAAGATGCCTAAGCAAGGGGGTGAAATGCTACAAACCTTCTTTTCTTGCATAATGAAATCAAGGTCGTCATAAAAACAAGGAAAGAAGACACAAGTCTATTGTCCAATGCTGGCTGCTTGATCGTGCATTCCTGACAGATATAAAAGAGGAACGGAATCTCCGAAACCTACAATTACGAAGTAAAGACAAAACCATCTGTGACATGATCACAAGCCTTTTATATGGAGACTGTCAGGCTTTCTGGGTGGGAGAGACGCCGTTATGCTTTCTCTTCTGTCAGTCACAGGAACAATCACCAGTTGTGTGCTCATGTGAAAAACGGGTGTATAATATTGGAAAAGAGGCTTTTATAAGTATGAAAAGATGATGCTTTATGTGTTTTAGAGTAAGCACTGATTATGCCATCATACTTCCCTCAGTTAGTAGCTGTTGACTGTTTGGTGACTAAGCCAACATGTGTATATAGACAACGGTTTTAAACACCTGACCAACACACCCATATGTGGTACTTAACCACACAATTGTACAGAATGTCCCTGTACACATAGTAGAACTACAGTTTTCCTTCACTAGAACTAGGAGGTGCAATCCTGTTCCAGCGTGACAATGCCCCTCATGCACAAAGCAAAGTCCAGAAACACATGTGTGTGTTAAAAATGGGAAAAAAGTGGAAAAATCTTAGTGTCCTGCACAGAGCCTGTTCCTCAACCGCACCAAGCAAAACAAAGCAGAAGGAAGAAGCATGCAATTTAGTGAGGCTCAGATCACTTGACTGGCTGTGATCTGCAAAAATAAATGTCAGGACCTATTAATGCATCAAAGCATCTGGGGGAAACATTATTTCGGCTTACGGTTAAATAAAACATCACTGTCCAGAAATGGGACAGTAATAAAAAGCGATTTATTATAGCAGATATCTAAACGTCTTCAAGCTAGCTACCAACATAATAAAAATTACTTACAGTGCTGTGCAAAAGTCTTAGGCACCGTATTATTATACGCTGTACCAACTTTGTTATATATGTTCATCATGTCTGCATAATTATGTACAAAATCATTCAGTGTTTCTATATATAACTTTAAAATTGATAAATAAATAACAGGAGAATATATGCATGGCCGTAAAGGAAGAAATATAGTACAGACCAGTTTTTAGACGGAAACAAAAAACCTAATGTATGCTCCTGGGATTTGCATAAAAATAGCCTAATCTAACAGCTGTTTTCTTATAAAACTGCACAAATTTGTGTCTAAAACTCCTGGTTTTGAGCAATGACTTTTCACTCCAATTATTGACTGTTTATTTTATTACTCTTGTTTTCAAAAGCATCTTTTGCTTATGTCATATTTTTGTATGTGACCAGGACTTTTGCACAGTACTATAAGTAAAACAGCTGTTAGGTTTTACTGAGCTTGCTGGAGAATATGAGCTCTTCTGGTAACTTTGTTACACTCGCTCCTTTCTATTTTTATGCAAATTCCAGGAGCGTCCATTAGGTTTTCTTGTTTCTATCTGAAAGCTGGTATGTCTTGTGCTATATTTCTTTCTTTATAGCCATGCGTATCACTCACTCACTCATCTTCTATACCGCTTTATCCTGTATTCAGGGTTGCAGGGACCTGAAGCCTACTCCAGGAGGCTTAGGGCATTAAAGGGTGGCAATCTATCGCAGGGCACACACACATACACACACTCACACACTCATTTACACACTACGGGCAATTTGAGAACGCCAATTTGCCTAACCTGCATATCTTTGGAATGTGAAAGGAAACCGGCGTATCCGAAGGAAACTCATCAAGCACGAGGAGAACATGCAACTCCATGCATACAAATATCTGTAGGGGGATGTTCATCATGCACATATGAATAAATTGGAGATTCACACACAGATGCCTTCAGGATACAGACAACAACTGTTACATTCCAACAATCAAGCCACTCATGATCCGGAGACAACATCAGAAGCATCTTACCTGGGCAAAGGAGAAAAAAACTGGACTGTTTCCCAGTGGACCAAAGTCCTTTTGTTAAATGAATAGATTATTTTTTTCATTTCGTTTGTAAATAAAGGTCCCAGAGTCTGCAGAAAAAGCTGAATCCAAGTAAGAATTCAATTTGCTTTGAATTTCCAGTGTGACGTTTTCACAATCAGTGATGATTTGCCATGTCATCTGCTGGTGTTGGTCCACTGTTGAAAATCAACAAAGCAACATACCTGGAAATGTTGGAGCACTTCATATGCTTACATCTTTCGATGAGCATTTTGGTTTTACTGGTTCATTCTCGATAATACTATGTTGTTCGGCCAGCCAACTTGTCCGACATGAACCCCATAGATTAATCTCTGGGCTATTATCAAGAAGAAAATGAGAAACAGCTGACCCAGCAATACAGACGAGCTGAGGGCTGCTATCGAAGCAACCTGGTGTTCAATATCGCTTCCATGCCGTGCCTCAAATTACGCAGTAGCCAATCAACTACTAAAGGTATCGAGTGCATAACATTCCTTTTTAGAGAGTTGGACAAAGCTGTATATTGTTAATCCTTTTTTGATAGATCTTGGGAAATATTCTAATATTTTGGAATGTCATGAGCTGCAAGCTGTAAATAACGAAATGAAAAAAACAAACAAACAATAAGGCTAGAAATGATTACGCTGGACGTGAAAAACAACTTTTTATGGTATTTAAATATTTTGAAATAGAATACTTAGAAATACTTATAATTTTTTATAAAAATAACCTGTTTGCGACTAATTTTAGTTTCACAAATACCGTTAATATTTATTAAATTAACGGTGAAATTCCTTCTGACTCGTCCTAAATGATTTGAGTTGCGTCGGTATTACAGTCAGTTGATAAGTTAAACTGTTCAAATATAATCAGATGATTACCTCTTAACTGGTTTTTATAACTGATCAACTTTCTTACTCTAGAAGCTTCCCATTTGTTTTGCTCTGGGCCAAAAAGTCCCCACAAACCTGCTACGAATCCATTAAAAATGTTCTCTGCCACAGTTTTCTAACTTAATCATACACAACAGCTATCAAACTCGTAATAAATACCGACAGCGGAGAAAGAAAAAAAACAATTTGCTCGCAGTTTGCTTATTGTGTTACGTACATAAGGATATCCAAGCAGACTTTTGGACCAAAAAATCATAAATTTTTCACCACCTGCTTGTGTTTGTATGCCTTTTTTTTATTAATTCCAATAATTTTTTAATCTGATAATCAAACTATAATGAAACTGTTTCACTCTTATGCAATCAGATATGTTGAGCTTCAGATACAATTAGATTTCATTTCAAATATATAATGAATGAGTTTTTAATTTTGGGATTGCAAATCGAATCTGTATAAATGCCTTTCTAAAAGGCATCCAGGAACACGAGCCACAACTTGTGTGTGTGTGTGTGTGTGTGTGTGTGGAAGAGAGAGAGACGAAGAAAAATATATAAGTTATGTAACTGTAGTTTTGTGTGTGTGATGCGTTAACAATAAATGCATATTTACTTGGTCGCTCAAGTCCCAGCTGCATTTAAATCAAACTTTCTTTGGTCTTTAATGAGCGAATCGAATGTCGAGTGCGATCCCAGCAAGACCAAGTGTTAACAGATCTGTCTCACTGTAGGCCTGAGGTCTGATTAAGGATCCAGCCCTCAACTTCATCGCCTCCTGTACCGCTTTCATATTCCACACCAATTACAAATGAAAAGATATTTAAAGAAACGGACCCGAGATTTGATATTTTAATGAAACAAAATAACAAATAGAATCTTACTGCATGCACATGCTGTAACTCCTGGAAGATTTAAAATTATTTTTCCCCAGGGATTTCATAGGCATAAATCATAATCACAGAGGTTAATCCGCAACTTACTTTCATTACCCAAAAGCAAACCGACATCTGACGTTACATTCGCCGTTCACCGTTTTCCCCCAGGCCCTGAAGGAAAATGGACCAAAGTTCACGCATCATCTCCTTGAAATAACCCCCAAAAAAGTGCTTTTTTTTTTTTTTTTAAGCTTTAGATCCTGGGAACTGACAAACAGATTGTTTGTTATTCTGTAATCCTAATGAGTCACCAGTGCCAGTGCCTCAAAGTAGATTTCCTGAGAATCTCGCCAACCACCCTGTCAGCAATTCCTCTAAAATCCAACCTAATTGAGCATCATTTTCCTTCATTGTGCCTAATGTACTCCTATTTAACATTTTCTTTCTTCAAAATCGGGCAGTCCCTTAAACAACCCCACGCAAAGGGACGGAATGCCGAGCGGCCGACAGAACGCGTAGCCTCCTTCATCTGAGCTAGCACGGCTTCATGTCAATCCAAGCCTGAATGCTTAATTATTCAGATCCTATAGCGCCGTGGCTGCTGGCTGCTTTACATGCTAGCTGAGTGGCACACAGGCTCAAGCTTCACCTAAGGCTTGAAAGCGTCCGACACAGAGGAGGCCTGTTCATTAATTAAGACTTATAACCTGGAAATTTCTTGAAGCATTAAATACGAATTGCTTGTACAAACCGAGCGGATTCCACGGCCGAGAGAGAGAGACAGCCAGACAGAGAGAGAGAGACGTTTAGGGACCGGAATTTTAAATGACTGCTTTTGCACACAGCATGTATAAATCTAACGACTAACGTAAGGTAACGCGTTCCTGTTACAAATCTGCACCTCCACCTCCCGGCTCCCAAAAAAGGTTCACACACGCTAAGACTCGGCGAAAGGTAAATCTTGCCTTCGTGGGGACTTGAAGATTTAATGACAAGCAGAGTAAGCAAGAAAAGCCTCAGTCATCTTGTGCTCACTTCCTGTGAAAGCTACGCTCGCTGGAGGTGAATCAGACCGTCAAGGAGCTCTAAACATGGCTGAACACTGCAACAAGGCTTCCCCGTCCTGGGGTAAAGCCTACTCTATAAATAGCTAAATTCTGAAATTGAACCTTTTTTTTTTTTTTAAATAAGAATTTGGGCCCTTTGATTAGACCCACAGCTTCTGCAACAATAAATAAATAAATGGTTTGATTTAAACACTCTTTACAGTTTTAAACTGTATGAAAATGGTTAGATCTTCTATAGAGTTGACAAGTTCAGTGTAGTCAAGATTCAGAAAATTCCAATGATATTTCCCAACAAAGTTTCAACATAAACTCATTCCCAATTACAGCTGTGAATTGAAGGCAAATTGTCGCGTCGATGTGATTTGACTTTGTGGGATTGTGATTAGATTCCATTTAGTTGCCTCAACTCACGTAACACGAAACACGTAAATTTTAAATGGCTTTTTCATTTATTTGCGATGGGGGTTAGGTGCAATAAAAAAATTGTTTCAAATTATGAATTCTTGCACAAGGTGATCTTTTTTCCTGCTAATTTTTTTTTTTTACCTTACTTGTTACTTACATGGTTGGGTGGCTTAGTGGTTAAGGTACCGGACTGCTAATCAGAGCGGCCCAGGTTCAAACCCCAGCAAGTGTTTGAAAATTTTTCCAAGTTCAGTTAACATAGCTGATCAAGAAATAATTAATTCATTTGAAATTCAAGTACTTTCTCTAGGGAAAAAAAAACCCACTACAGCAAAGCTAATTTTTTTAAAAGTTCATAACAAAAAAATGCAGATCGTCTCATTATTGAGAAACCGCAACGTACAAACTAATGCTTCAAAATGCTGCCAAATTTTTTGACACACCTTCCACCTTACAGATCATCACCACCACCAACAGCCAAAAATCCCCAAAACTGTGAAATCTACTACCCTGACATGTTATATCATGAATTTGGAGCTTAAAGTTCAATCCCATGCTGGCATAAAGATAAAAATCAAGAGACTGGCCTAAAAATGAAATGCTCTTTTAAGCAAGTACAATCACACGAATAAGAGAGAAACATGAGCCAAAGTCCAAAATCAACAATTTAGCCTGCTTAAGTGAGCACAGCTTCATCTTCGGGGGGTATTCGGGGAGCTAGTAAAACCTCCACTTCAGCGAAAATGAGCTGTACGCAAACAAAGAGCGGTAAAATAGGACAGAGTGCGAGTTCAAGCCAAGGCCACTAGACTAGTTTGAGAGTTTGACACTTCACCCCGTTTTAACTGGGGAAAGACGTTTGCACGACAGCTTTCAGCGGAGATCCTCTTATTAGCCGGAGTTTACTTGTAAAGTATCGACTGTTGTGGGTTCTTTGGCTAATGCCGAACATCAGGATCTGAAAAGTGTTTACACAACAGATTGTGCAATTTTGCCTCACCGCTGTTGCCTTCCAAACACATCAGATGCTGACTGTTTTCCTTGTTGCTATGGCAACATCACCAATTTGGCCCACACTAATTGATCATTTTCCACTGTGCTGCAGAACTTGGAGACCATTGTGTGTGCGTGTGTGTGTGTGTGTGTGTGTGTGTGTGTGTGTGTGTGTGTGTGTGTGTGTGAGAGAGAGAGAGAGAGAGAGAGAGAGAGAGAGAGAGAGAGAGAAACGGAGCGTGCGCTGAAGATAGCGAGTAGAAAAGTTTCCCTGGCACGGGAGAGATTGAGGGCAAAGGTGAGATCGGTAAGATGAGAGGGCCAACTACAATGCGCATTCTTCCAAGAGGGTGTGTTTGACACGCTCGCTGACATTCTCACAGCTTTGGCTCATGGCGGGAATCGCTTCTGGGAAATAACAAGCTGAAGCTGTGACTTCACCGGGGATTTTTTTTTTTTTTGGGGTCCACGGCTTGCTTTTGTATACATCATGGAAATATTACTATTAGACAACGAGGTGGTTTATTTTGTAGATTCCGAACAGTGTCTATGCTGCTTAGTACTAAACGAAAGTCAAGAATGAAGTTTGTCACAAGTTTGTCTGGGACAAACCTTAAAAAAAAAAAAAAAACCTCTATATAACCTTAAAACTGCAGGAGTTGGAAGTATAGCATTTTGAAAAATCAGAGTTTTATTTTTATCTCAAACTTTTTTGACAGTTTTTTGCTATTTAATGAGACTCAAAAAAAAAAACATGCACAAAATACTCATTATCAGTTTGCAGAATTTCTTGCTTCATGTGAAAAAGACTTGTTTATCACAAAGCGGCAAAATGGAGTTATCTCAGTTTGCAACCTGTTCACACACACACATACACACCCATATACGCAGGAGTCATGAGCACCACTTATTTCCTCATAATTAGCTTCTAAAGAGACTGAGTTTCTTGTAGTTTTAATATAGATTTGTAGAATAGATCTCCAGGCTTCCTGAAGGACTTTTTCGAGTCTCTGTACCTGAGCAGATTCAAAAGAATGTTTTTGTTTGTTTGTTTGTTTGTTTGTTTGTTAAGCCCTACAGTAACCTATAATTCATCCAAGCAGAAAAGAAAATCTAACTGAAAGCATGAACTAGTAAGAAACTGGTGCAAATGATGACAGATGATCAGGGCCGTGATTAGTATACTGGTGATGCTGAATGCCGAGTGGTTGGAACAGACGAGAGGGGGAATGAGGTCGCTGCTGAGGCTGTTACGTAAACAAGTGATTTTTAGGCACTTTGCAGCCTGACACAGTAAAACAATCGGTTCACATTTCTTTCATTTAATCCACATCATTTAACTTGATATGACGAAGTGTGTGTGTGTGTGTGGGGGGGGGGGGGTACTGTAAATGCCCAGTTCATTTATGATATTTTTGTAGATAAAAAAGTAAAACAAACTAAAAAAAAAAACTAGGGCACATAAACTTTCACCCTGTATTGATTTACACTGTTTTAATCTTTGGCTTTAATACCTCGGGTGTAAGAGTGAGAGCTGCCAACATCGGCATCCTTTTGACTCCATTGATAAAGGGCAAATCAATAGCTCTGTGCTAAACATGAGCTCACGGTAATAACTCCCACTTACACGATAACAAAATGAGTTCGTGATGTTTAACCGTTTTAATTGTTTAGCGAGATTATCATTTCAAACACGTTCCATGCAAAAGCCTGAAGTCGTACCTTAAGTTCAGTTTAGTGACGACCAGTCTAATGAGCTGTTCTTAACTCAGTACGAATTAGCTGCAGTGGTCTAAAAATGATATATGAAACCTATGGTGTGTTTGTGTGTGTGTGTGTGTGTGTGTGTGTGGTCTGACATTTTTGACAAATCCCTATGCACCTGAAAGAATTCTGGTTTCCATTCATCCTCTTGTACACAACCTCAGGACGTAGCTTGCTTAGCAAAGCTGTCAGTGATGGAGAAAACGGGCCACTTCAATTATGTTTCAATTTAGTTTTTCAAAAAAAAAAAAAAAATTAATAAATAAATAAAATGTGCTGTGGGTTGTACAGTTCTGTTTATTAACTTAACTAAAAACCAAGCTAGTGACTTGAGAGATAAACGACACGGGACTAGCTTGCTAGCATGAACGCAACATCGAGCGGCGCAGTCCCCTTCCAAATCTCAGCTTTGCCTGTGGAAACACACATAAGGGCCTGCACAACAGCTTGATCGCAAACAGATGTCTAATTATTACTAAATTGCTAGCAAAAGATGGACGACGCGCCCACAGACTCTAACCAAAGTCTGACAGATCACACGTTTACACAAACCGACTTACTGACACACCTTTACATTTATCAGATTTCCGCCAAGAACCGTAATTACAACCCAGCAGCATTGTTTGTGGGAACAGAGATGTCACAACGCTGTACGAGCAGAAAACGAGAAGAGCTGCTTGGGTTTCTGCCTGCAGAAGAACAGCGAGTCCTGAGAATGTTAACGTCCAGATGTAACACTAACGCTAATTTGACAAGGATTTATTCAATCAGTTACTACAACACGACTTGAAGCGCTTAGTCTGGAAGGATTATTATGTGTGCAGAGAATATTAAATAAACACGCGCGTAATCTCGCTATAACGCTATGATTATGTAACTGCGAGTAAGTAAAGAGGTCAGCGCCTGCGCGAAGACTTTGGCTCGGGCATGTCGATCGCGAGATCTGTTCATTACACGCGGCACGAGTGCGATTTCTATTTTATGTACCGTTCGCATTACAAAGCGCACCGATTACGGATTTCCGACAGGGGTGTGAGGACATGTGGTGTATGGCGCAGCTTCTCGTTCCTGCCCACGCACCGAGGCTCAGTTATGCAACTTATGCATTATGTTCCAAGCTCATGGGTGGATAAAATTACTAGTCCGGATGAGCAAATTTCATGCCCGGGCTATTCGATTTGTTTTTATTCATAGCTGACCAAAAGGAAACTATGACCTCAAACATGAAAACAAAAGAGCTTGTCCTGTAGCGACCGCTTTAAATTTGCAGTTGTCTTTCTTTTTCTTCTTGGTTCCAAAAGAAATGACTGAACGACTAAATTTAGCAAGGAGCGGACCGCTTCAGGACTTGCCGCTGTGTCAAAATAATCCCCGACAAATTTGTGTGATGAAGTCGATTTTCTGGTACCGAATTTGATCATTTCCCAACAACCGAACCTGCACAGGGAGAGAGTTTTTATCCGCTCCCATCTACAGTATGAAGGCTGCAAATCCAGTATACTTGTGCCAGAATTGGCTTGAGGTTATAACACTTGCATTTTATAGTTACAAACCTGAAGGGCATAGAAGATCACCTCATAAACTTTCATGATCCATGAACTGTTCTCCTCCGAGGAAGAAAAAAAAAAAAGAAAAGGGGCAATTAAGATATACGGAGGTATGTAGCACAGCAGCATCAGTGGCACAAACGTGGCGTTTCGGGCCTTAAACAGGAAGTGGGGTGTTTGGATAAATCTTGAGGCTTTGCTCAGTTTCGCTTGGCCCAGCTAACGCGAGAAAGCAGATGTCCGATTGTTTGGGAGGCGAGTGTGTATGTGTGTGAGAGAAAGTGTTTGTTTGTGGTTTGGCCTGGACAGCTGTCGGTTCCGAATGCCATTACTTCACTGGTGTTTGTTTTATTTCTCTCTCTCCTCTTTCTCTGTCTCATACACACACACACACTCTTGTTTTCAAGCCGGCCTTCTCTCTCTGGAGACAGTGTGTGCCATCTCAGGAAACAGAAGGCAAGCAAGTTGCGCTAATGAAGAGTCTTCACACACGCACACGCCAGGACATCGCGCTGCCAAGACAGACGATGAGAGACAGAAAGGAAAAAACACTGAGGAAGAGAGGGAGACAGAGAGATTGCAGATGGCATTTATACCCACTACCTCCACACACACACACACACACTCGCACTACATAAGACGTTTAATTACAGCAGACTCCTCCTGTGTGTGAATGAAAGCAGAACGAGGAGGACGAGCTGAAGGACAGCGTGCGGCTAAACACTGAATAATGCAGCACAGATGCGTTACCTTTACTTAAACATGTGACATATGAGACCAATCAGAGCGAGATCAACAGCAACCAGGCCTCAATCTGATAACACTGCTAATCAGGGTGTAGAAACTGAACTATTCTAGAAAGGACAGCGATACTGGGAGTGTGAACAGATGGTGCATCTTGGTGTAGCATGATAAGGGAATGTAAGGAATAACTGTAATAACTCTACTGTAAAACATACACAAGATATCTGTACCAGTCTGATGCACACAGAAATAAATACAAGACGCTGCATGAAAGCTCTCTAATAAATACTGTACTGATTTACATTCTGTACTTAACGTTTATGTTCTCCATTAACACTGAACGGCTATCAGATGTGTACTTAATTGTTGGGTGGGTTTTTATTTATGATCTCTTCTTAAGAACATACCGGTGGAGGTTCTATACTGTATACTGTACTGACGTCCTAAAACATTCTACTTTATTAAAGGGAAAATGTTGATTCTCTCCTAAATACTGATATCATTTCTATACTTAATGCTATACTGATCTGTGGTCAAAACGTATTATTGTACTGATTTAACTTCTGTACTGTATACTATGTTGATTTTAGGTTAAGATCCAATTTTATCAGTACCTAAGTGAAATATTCTTTCTATACAGTAGCTACTAAATACTGTACTGATTTTAGTTATACACTGAATTCTGCACTGATTTCGTTTCTATACCGAATACCGTACTGAGTTAGATTCTATACTAAATACCTTACTGATTTCATTTCTACTATATACCACACTGATTTAGTTTCTATACTGAACACGTACTGATTTCGCTTTTACTGTATACTGAATACCCCACTGATTTCGTTTATATACTAAATACCGAACTGATTTTGTTTCTATACCGAATACCGTATTTGATTTCGTTTCTATACTGAGTACCGTATTGATTTACAGTACTGATTTCATTTCTATACTGAGTACTGTGCTGATTTTGTTTCTATACTGAATACCGTACTGATTTAATTTTTATACTGAATACAGCACTGATTTCGTTTCTATACTGAATACTGTATTTGATTTCGTTTCTATACTGAATACCGTACTGATTTAGTTTCTATACTAAATACAGTACTGATTTAGTTTCTACTGTATACTGAATACCGCACTTATTTCGATTCTATACTGAATACAGTACTGATTTTATTTCTACTGTATACTAAATATCGCTATGATTTTGTTTTTATACTGAATACGGTACTAATTTCGTTTCTATACTGGATGCCGTACTAATTTTGTTTATATACTGAATACAGTACTGATTTCATTTCTATACTGAATACCTTACTGATTTCATTTCTATACTGAATACCTTACTGATTTAGTTTCTACTGTATACTGAATACCACACTGATTTCGTTTCTATACTGAATAAAGTACTGATTTCGTTTCTATACTGAATAAAGTACTAATTTCGTTTCTATACTGAATACCGTATTTGATTTCATTTCTATACTCAACACAGTACTGATATCGTTTCCACACTGAATACTGTACTGATTTCATTTCTATATTTAATACAATACAAATTTAATTTCTATACTTAATACCATACCGATTTCGTTTCTATACTGAATACTGTACTGAATACTGCTTTCTTTACTGCTAGTACCTGTTGTTGACAGGTAAAGTGTAAAGTAAAATTAGGTAAATGGTAAAATTAGCTTTGACTCAAGAAAAATGGAGTAAGCCATCACATTGTGATGTGGTCGTTTGTTGGCGTTTGGTGAGGATTTGGGGCATTTGGCAGGGGCATTACAGTTGCTTCAGTATCTTCCGCTTTCTCTAGTAAACTATTGCGTTGATTGGCTCTGTTGAGTGTCGCATATACCCACGCCTATTTTGAAGGCAAAATACAGAAGGACTGGCAAAGTTTCAAATGATGTCCAGCCAAGTTTTAAATTATGTCCAGCCAGTTTGGCATGACAAAATCGGCTGGACAGACATACAATTTTTTTCTAAAACTGGTTTTAGGCCTTTTAATGTATGAAACGTAAAGATATTATTAAAAGAGCGATTTCTGAAAAAAGGACAGGCAGTGCACTAGAGTATGCACTAATTAGACTGTGTACTGAATATACAATAAGTTCCCTCACAGGATCAATAAAGTACATCTATCCATCCATCCATCTTTCCATCTATCCATCTATCTATCTATCTATCTATCTACCAATCCATCCATGTACAGTATATAGTGCTGATTAGGCGTTGCACTAAATACAGTGTTGATTTAGGGTTTGTTCCGAGTATTGTATTGATTTAGTTTTTACACTGAGTCCTGTTTTGGTTTGGGCTGTGCATTACATACTGTACTGATTTCGATTCCGTGCTGAATTTTGATTCAGTATTTAGGATCTGTATTAATAATTTAGCTTTAGTTCTATGCTTACAGATTTAGGGTCTGGATAATGTAATTTTTTTTTGAAAACATTGAACCATTACAAGCTAAATGGCAGGAGGCGAGATGCTGTTAAAATTTTGTACTGAATTTAAAATGTTCATCTGTTTTGGTCATATTTTTCGAGACACAGGATTAAACATATTTTTGTTCACTGTCTGATTCATAACAGGACAAATTATACCTGCATATCCGTGACCCAAACAGCCCACAGTCTGCCACTTACCGCTTCCAAAGTGCGTGTGTGTGTGTGTGTGTGTGTGTGCGTGCTGATGTTAAACCAGGCAACGATGGAACTTCTTTTAAAGACTATAATTATTTGTTGAAATATTCTGAAAGGGTTCCCGGGAAAAACGCTTAAAGCAACTATATTGTATTCTGCCTTTTCAAAACATCTCCAGGAATAGAGGCACAAAAACAATTTCTAAATCAAAACCTAGAAGCTGAGTTTAATAGAATTATTCATCATTTTTTTGGAAGAAAAAAAAACAAAACTTGAAGGCAGGACCCTGAGAGACACCATCTTGTGGCTGTGGACACTTTCCGCTCGGCGTCTAAAGGTCATCTTGTTTTCTCCCGCATCTCCAACGTGCCAAACTAGGCTTAAAGGTCAGGCCACGGAGGTTAAAGCGATAAGCTGATATGCAAATGCTGTCTGTACCTTAAAATCACATTAATGGCTATTTACAGGAGGTGTGTTAACACTTTTTTACATCAGCCACAAAACTGATTCACGGCCAGCACCAGAAACTCTATAGCGCTCTCTTCCTCCTCCTGCAGTCTCATCTAAAGGTGATAACTCTGGCACTTTCGCTGTGGCTTTGGCTCCAGCCCTCGTAGGGACATTAACAGCCTGCTACTTACTGCAATTGTTGTTGTTTTCTTGCGGGCGCTTGGTGTTGCAAATTGCTTCATTAAGCGAGCCCCCTCTGTGCCTTATTGTTTAACTGCCCTGCAGTGTGTGATCTTTCCTGGGAAAGGCTTTACACGTTGGCTGGAGTGTACCCAGTGTTCGAAATTAGGTCAAGTGAAACAACAAATCAATAAGATGTTACAGAATTTATTCACGTAGCTATTAATGAGTCTGACAGGCAGAGTATTGAGTGCCACGTTTCCACAATCGGAACGTTTAGCACTATAATAGCTACACCAAATGTTTGGAAAAATATCAGCTACAGGTATTGGGCTGTGAATAAGGCTTTCCATATTTCTTACAGATTTCTAACATTTAGTAAAAGTACAAAGTGATCTTTTCCTGCTCCACACTCCAGTCCATTAGGTGGCGCCTTTGGCACCAGACACCCAGAAGTTCAAAAGAAGAAGATGCTATATTCTTCCAAAACAAGGGGATTTTACGGAAGATGCAAAAGGTTTTACGTTTTGCGCAGAAGTTTTGGTAAAGTTGTTTAGGATTTCATTCATTTTAACCCTTCTAACATTTGCCAGTTTACCTCAACAACTTTAAACGGGCGACTCGATTCTGGATCGAACAGGAACAACCTTGTTCAGTGGATGTTCCACAACATTAAAGGCACCAATAAATAAGTTATCAACTATCAATATTAATACTGCCCGCTCCACGTATTTTATTCCCTTTATGTTAAATAAAATACCAGACTATTTTAAAGATTCTCATTTGGCCTGGAACATGGTGTAAAATATTTAAGAAGTTTGTACCATACAGACTAAATTCAACGAAAAAAAAAAGCAGTAAAAAAGTAATCATCTTTGTCTTTCGGCTGTTCCCTTTCAGGGCGCCACAACGAATCATCTGCCTCCACCTAACCCTATCCTCTGCTTCCTCTTCTCTCACCCCTACTAAACTAACTTTATGTCCTCTCTCACTGCATCCATAAATCTCCTCTTTGGTCTTCCTCTAGACCTCCTGTCTGGCACTTCCAACCTCAGCATCCTTCTACCAATATGCTCACAATCTTCCCTCTCAACATGTCAGTAAAAAAAGTAATAGGAGCACTAAAAAACAGACACATGTAATAAAATGCCAGATTAATGTCTAGCCTTAATATCCTATGGCGAGTGATTGACAGGCTTTTATCTGAGACACCGGGCAGCCGGCTACAACACTCACCATCCTGTGGCAGCACCATTTGTCTTCATAGCACAACATTGTTGGGTGTTGTTTTAAATTCTGTGTGGTGTGTGTTTGTGTGTGTAAGTGCGTACATAAATCAATATCAAGCTAGCTGCATGGAATGTTTCGCAACTTTCAAACGTTCTGATAATGGCAAAATAAAAGTGTTTTATCAAATTACAGATCCGTGAATCAACGTTCGACTTTTTTACCATTGCGATTTTTAATTTGTTTCGATTCAAAAGCACGTTTGATTTTTAACAAATTAAGTATTTATAACTTTTTTTTCATGCCTACCCCATGTTCTGCTCTACACTCCAGTCCAGTAAATGTCGGTAATGCACCATCCGCCAATGTTGACGAAGGCCCGAAATCGATTCCCAGCCAATCCCCAAACCCGGATAAAATAGGACGTGTTGCGTCATGACGGGAGCAGCCGAAAAATCAACAAGAACTTCGCAACGGTTGGACACCACAGCAGGCCACCTGATCCGCACAACAACTTGCAACAGGTTTTATGCCAAATTCCCTTCCTGATGCAACCATCACATTATATCCAGGCTTGGAACCGGCACCCAATCCAGAAGCTGGGAATCAAACCCAGGCCTTCCGCATGGTAGACAAGAAACCTACCACTGAGACACCGATGAATGAAAGACCAACAAAAACAACGTCAAATTAAATTGATTATGAATTGGAAACTTATTAATCGGTTGGGTCAATCAAATGAATGTCTAAAAGATTATAATTTTTGAAATATATTATAACAAAATAAAGATATATATAAAATCATGATATTAATATGATATAAAACAGCGTTACTTCGCTAAATCGCGAAGAAGAAAAAAGGTTTTCTACCGTGATAATATCGTGGTGGTCCATGGTGATTCCTATCCCATACCAAAACAGTGTTGTACAATCAACTAATAATCATTAATATTATTAATAACTTCATAATTATTTCTTATACAAATTGATTATTTCATATTTATAAAATTTTTCTTCATGAGAGACATAAAGCCTAAAATAAAAATTATATGAGAATATTAAAATGTAATTATTTTAGTTATCTGTCGCAATTAAAATTCAACATGATTTATCATTATTATTGGATTGTACACTGCGCTGGAATTTATTTTTTAGGAATAAATAAATGGTGGCTTTACATTACTTGTGGAGAGAGTTGGTACAAGGTGAATAATGTGTACTTTTTTCATGCTTTAGAACAACAACAGCTGGACACTATCGCCTAAGAAGTTATGATCTTGATATTATGGGATGTCCAGTTTTTAAGACGTTGGTGAGTGAGCAGGAGGAGAAGGAAAAAAAAAAAAGCGCAGCTCAGATGGACCAGACAGACTTTGGTGGAGCCGGATGAGGGGGAGGATGGTGTGTGTGTGTGTGTGTGTGTGTGTGTGTGTGTGTGTGTGTGTGTGTGTGTGTGTGCGTGTGTGTGTGTTACTGTCTGTCTGTCTGTCTGCATCCATCAGCTGTCTTACTACCAAGAAGAGAGTTGGAGCAAGAAAAAGCAAGAGAGAGAGAGAGAGAGAGAGAGAGAGAGAGAAAGAGAGAGAAGGGGAAAAAAAGCCATGATTAAAATAAGACCTAGGGAATTCTGCGTCATTTCATTACCAGACACAGGAAGACAGACACAGGGCCTCAACAAGCAGAACACAATGACCGAGACATATAGGAATGCATTTGGAAAAAAGAGAGAGAGAGAGAGAGAGCGAGAGAGGTGAAAAAAGGGGAGAATGCATGCAAAGAATAGAAAGAAAATAAAAGGAGAAAAGGGAGGACTAATGAAAGAGAGATATATAGAGAAAGAAAGAAAGAAAGAAAGAAGGGGTGACGAATAAACTGAAAGACAGGAGAAAAGTGAAGGACAAACAGAGGAACAGGGAGAGAGAATGACGAAGTGAAAGAAGGATAAGAGAGAGAGAGAAAGAAGGATAAAAGAGAGAAAGAGAGAAGCTTGTAAAAAGGTCAACATGCTCCATCCTGTACACAGCACCACCCTGCTGTAAAACTCCATAAGATTCAGCAGCTCCTCTGCTGAATAAATTGTGTGTGTGTGTGAGAGAGAGAAAGTGAGAGAGAGAGGGAAAGAAAGAGAGCATGAGCATGCGGGCGTGAAAGAGAGAGAGAGAGAGAGAAAAGGGCGAGAGAGAGAGAGAGAGCGAGAGCGAGAATAATGAAATAAGATGACAGGCGCCTGCAGCGCGGACACAGGAAGGGGAGGAGCTATGTCTGGAGGCTCGTCTCCTGCTGGCCAATCAGAGCGAGTCTGGCTCGGCTCGCCTCCACTCCAGCCTACTCATACCTCCGCACGAAAACCACCCTGGCACAGAGACAAAGAGAGAGAGAGAGAGACGAAAAACAAGACACGATGTGCAGAGACGAAGAAACGCAGGCCGCTAAGAAAGATGGAAAGAAACGTGGGAAAAAGTCATTCTAAAATCTGATGAGAAATAAACGTTTTTACAAGAAGAAAAAGGGATAGATCATGTGAAAAATATGTTATTAAAAGCGCAAAAAATAAAAAAAGAAGGAAAGAAAGAAAGAAGAGACAGATCATGTAAAAAATAAAGATTAAAAAAACAAAAATAGGTGAAGGAAAGAAATGATGGTGTGAAAGTAGTGTTATGCAACAAGGAAAGACAGACAGATAGATAGATAAGTGATTGTCAATGTGATAGATGGTAAGTGCACAGAAGTAAATGTTGAAAATGGATCAGAAATAAATGATATCTGTATTAATAATTGCTTTTATCTCAGCTTTTATGTTTTTATAAAAAAAAAAGAGAGAGAGATAAAAAAGTAAAACTATTGTGTTTGTATGCGAGCAATCCGAGAAATTACATTGGACAAAGGGAAGGAGCAAGAACCGAACAGAAAAGGAGCAATAAGGTGCAGTGGTAGAGACAGGCGGAAAGAATAAGATATAAGGAAGAAGTGAAAAAAAAAAAACGAAAACAAAGATCAAGGGAATAACAAGAAGTAGTGAGGGACGATTAAAAAAATAAATTACAAGAGTGCGAAAGAAAAAAAGGACAGAAAAACAGGGTGAGGGAGAAACGAAGACTTAAGTGAAACCACAGACAGATGGAGAACGAGAGAGAGAGAACGAAAGAGAGAGAGACGGAGAAAAAAGGGGAGGGGGTGCAGTCATGGTCTCGTCCGCAGGATGAACTCTGTCTGGCTTTAAAGTTGGGAAGCGTCTACAGAACACCTGCAGCGGCGAGGACACACACAGCGGGGAGACTCTCCTCTGCGAGCACCGCTCCATGTCTTACGTCTCGCAGCATCACAAAAACAACTACAGCTCAATCGCTCTGACAGGAAAAAGACTACATTCACCGCGTCTGTATCCTGCAGAATCGATAAGAAGCACACTGATACACATCGTCAGAGGGGAAAAGACGCACACGGCAGGGTCAGAGACAGTAAACTGGTCTGTGTGTGTTCGTGTGCATGTGTACCAGCTTTCCAGCAGACCACACACTGCGTTCGTACTGACTACTGAACCGTGGCTCTGCTCGTCCTTTAAACACCGTTCAACGCTGGCCACTTTGAGGGAGGATTCATTCAAGCCCTTTCCCAGCGTGCGTGCGAAACGAGGTGTTTTTTTTCCGTTTGATTCATGGCACAAAAATGCTGCGGTTCCTGACAACTCTCTAACTGGTTTCGCTTTCATGTGAAATGGCCAACGAAATTACCAACTTATTTAAAACTGATGACTAAGTAGCCATTAAAAGAAAAAACCTTTGTGACTCATTTTACAGTAAAAGCTTTCCTTTTCGTTAAAAAAAAGAAAATGCGCTCGTTTTTATATTTACGCCCTAAAAAAGATGCGCTGATGATGCGAACTGTTAAAAGTTTTTGTTTTTTTTATAAACTGAGCCAGAATGGCCAGACTGATTGCGAACTGACAGAATGTCTTCAGTTCCTTACATGAACATGCTTTACAACCCTGGCGAGCTGAAAAGCATCTCATGATTGCTTCGTACCATGCCTCGCAGAGAATTCCTTTCTCCCTGGTCCCCACTGGGCAGATTTCACGTTAGGAATATTGTTCTGTACCCGAGTACAATTGCACATCCACACACTCCAATACAGCAGGTTTGTAATCCCCCAATAAACATAAAGGGTGGACAGGGATAGATCAGGTGTTACGGTGCTGATCAGGAGGGCCTCGGTTCGAGCCCCACTCCGCCAGGTTGGAAGCTTCATCAAGATCCTTCACCACTTACAATCTGGCATCGAGCTGGCAAATCCAACCCTGTGAGTAACTGCCACAGAAACGGAAGATATATCTCCTGGGTGGGGAGTATCCGTCGTGCAACGTGCCAGACGGCTACCTCACCCCCCCTAATCCTAATAAACAAAAGTAGAAAACGAGGACATAGAAGTCTATCTCCATGTTTTTGCTGTAGGTAACTTTCATATGTGATTCGAACAGTGCCCGAGATCAAATGGACCCATGTATGGTACGATGATCTACACCCTGGGACGGTACAGAACGTTGACTTTACACACATGTAACACACTTTGGGGACAAGTGTTCAAGTGCCCGAGTCCCAAGAGTGAAAGCACCTACCTTAGGAGAGGTGTTGATGCTGATTCAGTTCTGCAGGCACCACTCTCTACAAGTGTGGAGATCTGATAAGCAACTCAGAATGCACACCTTGGCTTGGGGAGGAATCAATGCCAAACCTGTGGTTCTGCACAAACCACGCTTTACAAATGTGGTTATCTGAAAAGCTTCTTAGAGTGCGGGCCTTAACTTGGGTAAGGTATATATAAATGCCAATCCTTTGGTCCAACCAGCGCACCGAACTTTACAAAAGTGCTGATACGAAAAACATCTCCGAATGTAGCCCTTGGCTTGGGGAAGGCATCTACGGTTCCGCATACACTACTCGTTTAAAGAGCGGTAAGCTGAAAAGCATCTCAGAATAAAAACGTCTTCTTAAGTTTGGCGAGCGCCATTCTTTACAACTGTGATGAGCAGAAAAGCAACCGAGATTGCATTATAGGGTTCTCATCCTGTGAGCCAAGAACTTGGAAATACAGTGGCCACAAGTTGTCCAGTCGGCTAAAGATTGGACCGATCTATCAGCAGAATTTGGTGTCAAAAGCAAGAATCCAAGAATCCAACCTGTTCTTTTATGGGTTCAAGGTGCGGGAAATGTTTTCTTGACACACGCTGAGAACCTTACCAGTACCAATGCAACTTTATTTAAATGCTATTAGAGAATTACTGCTGAGCACCTGACCACAATCTACTCTTCTTGACCTGATGTGCTTCCTCCAGCACGAAACAAAGACCTGAGTAGTATTGGAATCTTGTTAAAACACAGTTTAGTGAACTGTAGCGATGTTCAAAAAATCTACCAGAGAAAGTTTTCCTTTAGAAATAAAGAAGGTAAAAAAATCAAAAAAGGAAACGACAGATACTTTAAAAAGAAACTCAATTATAGTAACATAAAGTATAACTTTATTACAAACCTCTGGACATGTGTAAAGATTTGGCATTTGTTTTGTTGCCATGCAGCGTCCCAAGTTCTGACCTCATCCCCCAAACTCAACCTTCGTTCTTTTCCTTTTTAGCGCCGTACCAACATCAAGCCTCCACTTACACAATCCCACAAATAGCTGCTCTTTCCATGTGGAAGCCATTAAGCCCTTTTCATAAAGTCACCTACTACGGGGTACGTCTGGAGGCTCACCATTATAAAACACTTTTAGGGATTTTAGAAAAGAACACTCCCAAACTATTACCAGAACCCCATCAATGGGAAGGGGGTGAGCAGTGGAAGCTCTGCAGGACGCCGTCACGTGTTGGGGCTAATTAGTACCGCGAAGACGCGAGAAACTCGGGAGGTCCTCCAGGTGAAACGTTTGGACATAACGTGCTGGAAAAAAAAAGTCTAATGAGCACATTGTAAATTCATGAGTGTGGATTAGTAACAGGAGCCGCAGGTGTTTACACTTAAACATACACAACACATAGGACGAGTTTGTTAACGCATGCTGAATATACGTAATAAGATCTTTATTCTGGATCATGTTCCACGAAACCGCAAACATAAACACCTCCGGTGCAGGCTGTGGACCTTTAACGCTGTGGTTCTTCAAGTGAGATCGGTAAAGCATAGCCAGGGGATCTACAACTTTTTAGCCAGAGGATCTTTTCAAGAATTTTTTTTATTTTATTTCCAACAGTAGTGGAAATCAAAACCCACTATTATTTCGAAGACGTATTATTGAGTTGTTATATTTATTAGCCTGGTCACTTGAGTCACACTGTGGAGTTGGCTCTAATGTGCTTATAATAATAACAGACTTATAAAAATAATGCTTATGAACTATATATATGTCTGGAATTTATTTGACTATTTTAGGGGTTGCCCCCAGTATCCTGAGGACTAATGTAACACAATCGACAACAATCAGAAGAGCAATCCAATCCAGGAAGGTACAGCAGGGCACGTTCATGCAAGTGTCAAACGATATCATGAAAAAACCGAGGCTTGTAAGCAGCAGGACGTTTGGCGATCCATGGATGGCATTTGAAACGAGTTCTCAGAGTGGCCTTCTTTAAGGAAAGCCTTGGTCGAAATTTCTTTTAAAGCAACAACGCATTCTAATCATAAACCACTACGTTAATGCTTTAGTTTGCAGCAAATCGTTAAAAAAAACTCTAGAATGTATGTTTGCCCATTTATTTCTGTAGCTTGTTTGATTGACAAAATCTATGATTTATTATTTTTTTTAAAGGATATTTTTGCTGTATCGCACAATAAGAAAAAAGAAAACAAATTCACTGAATTAGCAAAATGCAAACTTGCATCTAGTGCATTAATAACCCAAGAAACTTAACAGATGATTTTTATCATTTTTTTTTATCATCGTGCTGATGGGTTCTCGATTCCGATTGGTCGGAAACTCTGGGTTCATTTTCTATAACAGCAGCTCTGACAATCACTCCATGAATGTTAAGTCACTCGCTTTAATCATTTTGGTATTTTTATAATTAAAACGTGCGGGTAAGAATTTCTACGAGGATATGTTTTTGCAGCAAATTTTGTAAGGAGTCTCCAGTGTCAGAACTTGAAAGTATGTTAAAGTTTTCAGGATGGACAAGTTTTCTTTTTACCGAGCTGAATTTCTTTTTCGGTCTAATCATCATTGAGTGAAAAGAGAGCCTTGTGAGGGACTGACTGTGACAGTGTTTAAAGCCGCTGTGATGTAATAAGTGAAGCTCCTGTGATGTAATACGTAAAGGCTTTGTGATGTAATGAAAAATCGTTAAACTATCAGCTGAATAAACAGTCCGATTGTGTTATTGTTTAATAAAAAATAATAATAATTGCAATCACGGACACTTCACTATAACATGTACGATATAAAAACATCTGGCTCATCACACCGCTGGATCATTGGTTATTTTCTATACATACATACATATACTACGTACATGCCTTTGGTTTGTGTGGTGGTGTTTTCTTTTTGAAAGACTTTTGAATTCAAGAGTTAAAATCACACATTGTACCCATATACAGCACAAAGCGATTTCACCAAGAATTCGGTTAATTTCAAAACACTTTTGTCCTGAATTCAAAGTATAAACACTCACATATTACAGACAGGAATTTGTCAAACAGCATAGCGAAAGAAAGTCATTCATGCAAGTGTGAAACTTTGTGGGGCAGCTATAAAAGACGCATGACTCATAGATGTGTTTCTTCCGCAACTGAAAGCTGTTCATTTCAAAAGAAAAAAAAAATTATGATGTTTCCATGATTCCATTCTCCTGCTTTCTGTAAAGGCAGCAGAAACAAACACACAAACAAAAACAAAAATAATAATAATAGTATTAAACTCAAAAACGTATTACAAATTATTTGCAGTATTTAGTTTTCTTACTATAATAATAATAATTATTATTATTATTATTGTTGTTGTTGTTATTATAATTACAACTGGAAATTGCAAAACTGGAAATAATTGAGACTTGATCGCATTCTGTTTTCTTATTAGTATCGTACAGAGCTCTTAAATGGACACGAAAGAAAAGAAATAGACAAAAACAAACAAATAAAAAAAGACATAAAAATAAGGATCTCTTTCATCGTTTTAGTGACTAATTTATTCCAGAGGCTTTAAATTAGGATTATGTCCCAGTTTCATCCTAGGTTTCCCACAAATAGACAAGGCAGCATTCTTTTAACCAATTATAACCCAGAAGACGAAATCTCTTAACCTTAAACAGGCCTGATAACACAAGCTGGCTTGCAGATTTGTAATCGTTTTTTATTTCAATCGTTATAATCAATAATATCAATCATTTATACACTAATGTGTTTAAGGCCTTGTTCACACAGGTGGTAAAATCAAGCATTTTTCTGGCGTTCGTAGCGTCCGGTGAGAGTGGATCAAGCGCCGAAGGTTTTCTACACATAGGAGTCAATGAGAGTGTTTCTGGCGGCCTTTTCTTGGCGTTCAAATCCCAACAAACGCAAGGAAAGCGGTTCTAGTGCGTTTTCTTCGCGTTCATTTTATGCTTCGGAGGACCGGATATATCCCATGATCGTCCATGCACAGGAAAAAAGCTAAATAAAATGTCAGCGCATTGTGGCATTGCACCAGCTGCAGCAGACAATCAAAAGTGGAAACTGACATCCAACAGTAATTGGCAAACCTGCGCGGAAAAAAAACTTCCTTTAATCCCACGTTGTGCAGTCAGAGGGTGAACCCAGTAGCGGCGGCGATTTTTTCTTTCCCTACGTCGCCGTATTACGAAAATTTTTAAAACAAGAAGATTAATGTCTAATATAGCAAAATGGTCCATATTAAAAGGAGGCACCTCAAATAAAACGACAAGGGCTTTCATATCCAGTTCCCGACACTGCCTCCACAGGTTAACACACAAACTACAACTTGGGTTGCAGGCTGGCGTTAGACAGAGCCAAACGAACGCCAGTGTAGAAGTCAATCGAGCGCCAATACAAAATGCAGCATACACGTCTAGGATGTTCAGAGCGCGTTTGTTCACCAAAAAATGTAACGCCCGTGTGAACAAGGCCTTCTGCACAAACTGACGCACAGAAAAATGGGCAAAAAAAATCACAGCGATTGAAGCCCCGCCCTCATGCTCTAGTTTTTCAACCAATCATAGTCGAGACAGAATTCTTGCAATCAATCATAGCGCAAAAAGCAGGACTTCTTCGCCTTACTCTGAGGCTCGCGAACAGTCTTAGCAGGAATCGTTTTCCTCATTTTCCATTATTTTGTAATTTACTATAAGTGTTTTTGTCCAGCAATGACTACTTTTTTTTTTTTTTTTTACACTGACCCGGATATACGCTCATCCATCTGAGGCCAAAAAAAAAATTAAATCCCATGTATTTTTTTCCCTCCTGTTTTTGCCGCTTTCATATTTTTTTCCTCTGATGTCCCTTAAGGGGCTCGCTGTATTTTTCCTGTGGTCTTGTTCAGGCTAAACTTCACAAGAGAAGAACAAAAGTGGTATCCTGCGACCACTGTTCTACTGCTGTTGTGTATTCTTAAGAATAAAATCATTATTTTAAAATATTTTTTTGCTCCTATACTTCATGCTGTTATTTCATTACAGAAAGGCAGGAAACATGACTCCCAATTCAACTCCAGCTTCGCGCCTAATGGTTTAAGCAACTCGGTGAAGCATTCAAATTAAATCCTATTTTCCTTTTGTACACATACCCTCGCTGAGGTTTACAGATTGAACCACGTTATCGAACATGTGGTGAAGGTTTGCAGAAAGGACTGCAGAACTGCAGTGTAATGGTCAGAGGAGGAACACACCGATTAGACGTAACTGTTTCCTGTGTAAAGCAAAATATCAGATACAAACGTGTGTGTAAATATATTTATACAGTGGGGCAAAAAAGTATTTAGTCAGCCACCAATTGTGCAAGTTGGCTTCTACTTTTTATCATAAGAGTACCTCAACTATGAAAGACAAAATAAGAAAAAGTAAATCCAGAAAATCACATTGTAGGATTTTTAAAGAATTTATTTGCAAATCATGGTGGAAAATAAGTATTTGGTCACCTACAAACAAGCAATAATTTCTGGCTTTCACAGACCTGTAACAACTTCTTTAAGAGGATCTCTGTCCTCCATTCGTTACCTGTATTAATAGCATCTGTTATCAGTATAAAAGACACCTGTCCACAACCTCAAACAGTCACACTCCAAACTCCACTATGGCCCAGACCAAAGAGCTGTCGAAGGACACCAGAAACAAAACTGTAGACCTGCACCAGGCTGGGAAGACTGAATCTGCAATAGGTAAGCAGCTTGGTGTGAAGAAATTAACTGTGGGAGCAATTATTAGAAAATGGAAGACATAAAAGACCACTGATAATCTCCCTCGATCTGGGGCTCCATGCAAGATCTCACCCCGTAGGGTCAAAAAGGTCACAAGAACTGTGAGCAAAAATCCCAGAACCACACAGGGGACCTAGTAAATGACCTGCAGAGAGCTGGGACCAAAGTAACAAAGGCTACCATCAGCAACACACTGCGCCTCCAGGGACTCAAATCCTGCAGTGCCAGACGTGTCGCCCTGCTTAACCCAGTACATGTCCAGGCCCATCTGAAGCAATTGGATGATCCAGAAGAGGATTGTGACAATGTCATATGGTCAGATGAAACCAAAATAGAACTTTTTGGTAAAAACTCAACTTGTTGCTGAGTTGCATCCAAAGAACACCATGCCTACTGTGAAGCATGGGGGTGGAAACATCATGCTTTGGGGCTGTTTTTCTGCAAAGGGACCAGGACGACTGATCCGTGCAAAGGAAAAAATTGAATGGGGCCAGGTATCGTGAGATTTTGAGTGAAAACCTCCTTCCATCAGCAAGGGCATTGAAGATGAAACGTGGCTGGGTCTTTCAGCATGACAATGATCACAATATACTTGAAGAAATATATATACATTTTTTCTTCTACAAATGAAAGGATGAGTGTGTAAACGCAGGTTAGGGATCGTGGGCAACAACGAGCACCGCTACATCCTGTACTCATTACGTCTGCACACTCCGGCCTTTTTAATGCCTCTGAAAGCTCGGGAAATGACTGCAAGTTTGCAATTTGTGCGTTACTGAATCTGAAGAACTGTACCTTTGCCTGTGTGTGTGTGTGTCCACAAGGCAAATTGAAACCCGAGGCACAGCCAAAGACTTTGCGACGATGCAAACAAGCAGAGTTACATCACAGGGATCGGAGGTCACCGAGCACTGATTCGACAAACAAACACTCGGTGTGCCAATGGAGCAAAACTCCTCCTTCACTGGTCAAAGCTTCAGGCAGCTATTCAAGCTGTTCCCCAGCTTCATTGTCTTTACTGCGCTTTTATAAAATGGAAAAAATACAAAGAGGCAGAATTTGTCATAAACAAGTAATAAATCACCCGCTAATATATATATATATATATATATATATATATATATATATAAAAATTAATTGTTCTTAGGAACATTTCTACGATACAGGGTTTGTAGGTGATGATACGCTAACAAACTGCCGACAGCACCAAATAAAAACCCTTGATTATATTTTGTTATCTACAAAAATAGACTTCTTAAAATTAATTTATAAAAATGCATCTACACGTTCAGATGGATTTCACGTGTTACATAGGGGTTTTGACAAGCTGATTTAATTTTCCTCCTAATGTGACCTCATATACGAAGAGCCCCTCCCCCAGCTTGACGCTCAGCTCTGCTGTTTGATGCAGGGGCGTGGCTCAGCAGTAGCTCATTTACATAAACACTGAAACTGTGCATTCTGAGAAAAAGAGAAATTAAGAGGTATGAAAATCAACAGTGAATTTAAAGGAAACAAAATCGGGCAAAAGTCATGAGCCACCCTCATGTGATGTCTTCATATTTTCCTTCTAAAGACTCAGACTTCCCTGTGTTTTTAATGCAATGTTGAGGAATAATTCTCCAGGATCCCTGAAGAACTTTTTCGTCTCTCTTTTTCAGTCCACTCCTTGTACCTGAGCAGTCTCAGAGGAATGTTTTTGTTTGTTAAGCCACACAGTGACCTATGAATCATTCAAATGATCTAAATTAAGGCATGAACCAATGAGAATACTGGTGATGCTGAATGCTGAGTGGTTGGAACAGACGAGAGGGGAAACGCGGTTGATCCTGAGGTTGTTACATAAACGACCAATTTTTAAATTGTATCTTTCGGCACTCTGCAGCCTGTTGCACTAGGCTGCTCAATATTTTTGCACATTACTGTATTCACTTCAGTTCAATTTTATTTTTTAATGCTTTTAACAATGGTCATTGTCGCAAAGCAGCTTTACAGAATCGAATGAAAATATGTCAGCTGACACACACATACACACTTTGTGGAAGCTTTAAGTCTTAGGATTATTCAAAACTTTGATGTTAATTATAGGTAAAATACATTTTAACAAGTGTAACTAGACATTTATAACATCTCCATAGAAAACACAGAAATGATAACAGGGTGTCGAAATGTTTAGTTCATTTTTTAAAGCTGTGTTAATTGAAATGAGAATAAATCTTATTAACTAGGACTGTAAATTAATTCTGCATTTATATTTAAAAAATACTAAACTGAATTTTGATTGTGATTCTCCTTTCATCATTTACAACTTTGCATTATTATTATTATTATTATTATTATTTTTTACTTTTTTAAAGGCCAAGTTTGTTGTCATGGCAATATCAAATGAGTAAATTTGACTCAAACAGCTTGGGAAATATTTATTGCTTTTTTAGTAAATAAAAAAAGTATTTCCATTGCTTTTTAATTAGAAAAAGCATAACAAATATATAAATTAATATTTAAAAATATTCATCATAAAGTGTTTATGAATTATGTAGTTATGTGGTTTATTCCTAAACATCTCTGCAATACTTATGTGGGTTTTTAAAGTGTAGTAAAAAAGTATTTACTGTGCTTTTTTGTTTGGTTGGTTATTTTTCATTAGACCAAAGGCATAAAAAGTTATAAATCTAAATTTTACAAATCTAATCATAAGGTATATATAGTTGTGGTTTATTCCTAAACATCTCTGTAATATTTTTTGTGTGGTTTGGGTGTTTTTTTTTAGCTTAGTAAAAAGTATATCCTGTGCATTTTCATTAGACAAAAAAAAAATAATCAAAAGAGACATCTATATTCATGTAGTTATGTGGTTTATTCTTAAACATCTCTTTAATTATTATTTTTTTTTGTAAAAGCAGCTGACTGATTTTCGACGTTTCATTTTTATTTATTTATTTATTTCTACTATTTTTCAATCAAACGAAATGCAATTACGCCACTGATTTCAGTCATATTCCTGAGAAACACCCAAAGCCCACATGTGCATACAACACGGTTACATCCCAAATAGCTCGATACAAAACACTTAGGGCTCTAGTTTTAGGGTCTCCATTAGGTAACTGCGCAGCGCGCGGAGTGCATTAGGGGAAGCCGTTAGGAGTCGGATTGGGATAAAGCCTCGCTGCTGCTCTTGCTGCGCTGCACCGCTCCCCTCTCTCTCTCTCTCTCTCTGTCTCTCTCTGCTCCTGTCCTACCTGCAGCTGCTGAACTCACCCTGGGTTGCCAAAAAATGTCTCCAGGCAACTCTGCGAAAGTTTTCCAAACACATTTGTAAAGAAATAAGACTTTGTTAGCTTTCCATACATCACCGTGTACACATAATTAGCAAAACAACATTAGCCAAGTTAAACCTGAACCTGCGCAGTTGGACCATTTTATTTTATTATTTATTTTTATAATGTTGTTGTTGAAAATGAGTTGGACTTTCAATAGTGTTTTATAAGCTAGCAAAGCTAATAATAATAATAAAACTAGCACAAGTTTCCTGGCGGTATTATTATTATTTTTTTTTTTTGCAGCAGTAAAGAAACTAACGCGCATACTAGCGTACTGCGCAGCACACACACACTCATACACACACTGTTCTCCTGTAGCGCGCAGTGCGCGAGTGTGTGAGTGTGGACGCTAGCAGTGTTTATGTGTGTGTCAGCATGGCTAGCCCGTTGGAGCCCCTCACACGCCAAACTCACTCGCTTCTCCATGAGGGAAAAAAAAAACTACATTAGAATAAAAGTATACATTACCAGGGGAGATCCGACTTGACCTTCGAACCATCCAAATCCTGGTGTTCACTTCCAACACAGCGTTAATTCCACACAAAATGGGTGTACATAGATAGAATGTTTTTTTCTCTCTCTACTCGTCAACCACCAAAGAGGTGGACATCATCGACTCGGATAAGCCCCGCCCTTCGGCTCAGCAGCTCTGCGTGTCTACATACCCTCTCTCACCGGCAGCCAATCACAATCAAGTTTGGTAAATACCCTCTCCGCGGATTGGTCCTCGAGGATGACAGCTTGATTCTGATTGGGCAAACGGAACTCCACTGACTACACCAGCATACACGTTTAGGGGTGTGTCCTGACGTCATCCGCTAGCCAGGGAAGCGGTAAACAATCCAGTGCTTCTTTATGAACTTTGTGATGATATAAATATCGAAATATATCAATATAACAATGTGTGAATACATAGATTGTTAAATGAATAAACCTTGCTTCATTAGAAGAATACTTGTACATACTTTTTATTTTTTTAAACGTAAACTGAAAAGGATGCCTAAAATGTAATTTATATTATATTATATTATATTATATTATATTATATTATATTATATTATATTATAATATATTATATTATAATATATTATAATATATTATAATTGTTATATTTAATATTATTTGTAGATTATAAAGTTTAACCAGGTTCATGCACATGGTCCCTGCACCTCAAATTGTATCTATATATTTTTTTGTTAATCTGTCCATGTTGCATCTAAATTCAATTATATTTTATTTAGATAGTATTTTAAACAGTGGTCATTGTTGCAAAGAAGCTTTTTTGGAATATTATGGAAATGAGTATGAAATGTATGTAAAATGATCAGTTTGTCCCTGATGAGTAAGCCGAGGGTGACGGTGACAAGGAATAGATAGATACTTTATTGATCATGGAGGAAATTCCAGCTATTCAGCATCAGTAGAGATAGGAACACATTGTAAATGTGATTGTGCACTGTATAGCTTAGATATAGTTATACAAAGGGTAATGTGAGAACAGACCAAAGTTACTGGTGCAATGCTAAAACCAAAAAAACTACAAGAAATATAAAGCATATAAATAAAGCATATAAATCACAAGTTAAAAAAAAAAAACGAAAAACTAATAGGTAAAATTAAGTTAATGTTTAAAAGTAAATGATTTTATGTGTGGCAAAGTGACAACAGTGCAAATAGTAGTAATTGTGCAAAGAACAGCATGAAAGTGACAAAAAAAAACTCTGCGTGTCTGTGCGTAATAAAAAAATATGGACTCGTAAGAGTTAGTGAGAAGACCATAAAGCATGGGGGAGTTATCTGACAATAAATTGACAAAATGTTTTAAAACAGAAAAAAAAAAGTTTTGCAGCTTTTTTGCATGTGTATTATTGTTCTTGTATGAGTTTGTATAACATACTAATGAACTAAAATAAATTAAGTTAGAGGTTGCCTTGATTTTATTTGTACATTCTTTCGAAGGTGCTGTGAATAAGTTTAGACTTTATTGTCACTGTAGTCATACAGTGAAACTTTGTAATTGGTCCCATGAATGACTTGCTGAGTGTGAAAGTTTTACATATTTAAAAAGAAGTCAGATAAACCTATACACCATTTTATTGCATATAATCCTGGTAAGATGGTTAATTATCAATGTTTTAATGATTGTAATTACACCATTATGTAATCTGTATAGGTGTAGGCATGTGAATGATAACATGACATCATGTTTGGCTAATAATGCTGCAACCTACGTACGGTTTTACACACTCATTTACTGCACATTTACACAAACTATTTCTGCTTTAAAATATCTGCATATTGTAAAATTGTAAAATGCATTCATATTTTTCCGCCCTGCACTATCGCATTTAAAAGAGGATTAGAGCCACTGTAAACAATTTAATTTCAGATAAAACTTTCTGAAAGATAAAAATGTGAGAATTCTGAGATTAAATTCAGAATTCTGAGATAAAAGTCAGAATTTGTGGGGAAAAAAAGCCAAAGTTTTAAGATTAAAGTCAGAATTCAAGGGGGGGGAAATCAGACTCCAAACTTTCAGAAAAAAATGTGAGAATTCTGACATTAAATTCATAATTCTGAAATTAAAGTCAGAATTATGATATAAAATTCCGAATTCTGAGATTAAATTAAAAATTCTGAGGGAAAAAAAAACATCTGTAATTGTGGACATGGTGGGGAAGTGACTCTGTTTGAAGTTTTTTTGTTTTTTTTTTCGTCTCATGACCGAACAGTGTGACCCTTTCTGGAATTACATCCTGTGTACGGGGTGGGTCTCGCTGATCTTTGACCAGACGTGTGAACACGTAAAATGCAAACCCTTTCTTTATTAACGCATGTGACTGATTAATGTTTCCGGGCAATACTGCCATTATTGGAGATTCCTCTGAGTACTCCTCAGACTTGTGAGTTGCTTATCCTGTGCATATAAAATATTCATATATGTGTGTAGGAGTAAGGAGTAATATACTCAACGATCACTTGTTTAATAATTTGTTATTTTGTGGCATAATGCACATGTGCGTTTTTTATGTGTTTTTTTCCCTTGGCAGTCATAAAAATTAAAATCATTTATCCGATGCTTTTATTCAAAGCAACCTACGTAAATAATCTTGATCAAAAACATGTCCTCATGCTAAGAAATTCAAGAATACAATCAGTGTGATTCCATCATGGCGGTCCGTCTTTAATCAATTTTACTATTTCTCTATCTTGTAGTAAACAAGGATCTTCTTTTTAATTGGTTGAAAAAAGGGAAAAAAATGCAGGGAATGTTTTTTATTTCCTTTTTTCCCATGATTTCTTTTTCCTTCTTTTTCCTTTTTTTCTTGTTTGTTTGTTTGTTTGTTTGTTTGTTTGTTTGTTTGTTTAAGGACAACAAAGATGTACAACCTGGTCCATAAATATTAAAACACTCAAAATAAAAATACATTTTTAAAAATAAAAATATGTGTTTATAAAACTGTCTGCAATTCCTGATTGGTTATTTTGTCGAATCCCTTGAAAAGAAAGCCTTTTTCACATTTTGAGTTTTTTATTTTAAATTCAATGTGGTAATACAAAGAGGCAACTGCCAAAAGAACTCGTCTTTATTCCAATATTTATGCACCAGACTGTGTTCGAAATATGACTACGGATTGAATTTTGCATAATAAGACTTTATTTTCAGAATATGTTCCCACATCTCAGATAACAGTCTTTCATTTTTCCTGTGATTTCTTTGCTGACTTGCTGCATTTTGCGCTTAAGCAAGTCACAGGGGTGAGGCTACAGAATAGAATTACAGAAGTAAATAGTACTGTATCACTATTATGGACATGTAAAAAATTAATTTGAAAAAAAAAAAATAGGCCATGAGACTTTATAATATAATTTCAATAGATTTGTATATACATGAAATAATAGCTAGTAATGCAACAACAGGTTTAATGTTTTAAATTATTTACTTATGCAGACAGGTTGTTAGGTAGCAACAATATTTAACAACAATGTGTAATATAAAAATAAATATGTGTGTGTGTGTGTGTGTGTGTGTGTGTGTGTGTGTGTGTTCATATGAAAATCTAGGCCACTTTAAAAGCCTAGAGGAAAAGAGGTGGATATAGGTTGTTGTCCGTCTACTCAAGCAGGAGACACTGACGCTTGCATTGCGTGCACGCGTACACACTCACTCCCGCACACACATGACCCATTATCACACCGCTGTCCCGTGCTGTATTCAAACAAATCACCTGCTCCTCTATCAGCTATCCATCTTCCTCGGTGCTGTTAATCACGTTCGCAGCTGAGTGTTCGTGTTTCCTAGGTGTTTAACATGTCAGCGGACAAAGCACCATTCGCTGGCTGTCTCTCTATCTTCAGAGTCTTCATCCGTCCGTTCAACTGGAAAAAAACATTATCGTGTGTGTGTGTGTTGGAGAAAAGGGTCGTGGGTTGTAGAGCTCGGTGGGTGAAACGAAGGGCCCGGAGTACTGTAAATGCCATTGTCTATCTTTATCACTGAATGTGTTTGTTGAGTGGAAAGCACTGGAGAAAAATTAGCACAGGCACCATGCCGTGATTTTCCATCACCGGCACAGATAAAGAACGAGAAATAAATAAACCGTGAGGTACAGAAAGTGTTCTTGAAACACTGTTAGAAGTGCACTTGCCTTACCGCTTCGCTCCGCCTGCACCTGATTGTCCTTTGAAATAAACCAGGCGTGGCTGATTCAAACGTATTAGGAAGGAATAAAACACCAACAGTTGCAAAACTACCGCACATGTTTGTCGAATTAGCTTCACCTTTATTTTCCTCCTTGAAATTCCTCCTTGTCACTGAAACCTCTGATCATTAGGGATTTAAATCTGTTCAAAGGGCCATGAAAATTCAACTGAATTCAATATCAGCTCCGCTTCACTGAGTCATCCCTGACAAAGAGTTTGGCAAAAGAGCATGTTCACACAGCCTGTGTAAATAACATAAATCTCTGGATCTGCTTCTTTTTTCTTTTTTTTAAAGAACTGAGAAAAAAATCGGTGTGTTAAAAACAACAGGAAGGCTACAGTAACTCACACAACTACTGTTTACAGCCATGCAAAACCTATAAGGTCAAAGCTATAGGTGTGTAGCAGAAGTTCAAATCAGGTTCACCACCTGTTTGCCAAGAACAGGAATTTTATAGACTATAATGAGTAAAACTGGATAGTTTAAATCTTAAAAATTGAAGTTAATATTTTTCCCATGATAATAATAAAAATGTTTGAACCTCAAGGGTTTAAGTTCTATCTCGGGTCTGTACACATGACCCTGTACAGAATAAGCAGTATTGAGAATGAGTAAGATTAGAACAAGTGTGCAGGTGTTCCTAATAAAGTGGCCATCAGCGAGTCAATTTCCATAGTTCGAACATAACCCCAGATACGCTTATCATTTGTCAAACATCCTAAATATATCAAACACACTATCCTTATGATGAATCCAGAAATTTAGTTACCTTTCCCTAGTGAATTTGTGTTCATTTGCATGCTCAAAAATATGATTGGTTCTTGTATTTTGTAATACGTTAACGCTTTAAGGTTTGTATCTCCTATTTCAAGTATGCAACAGAACTGGTACGTTGGTCAATTTATTTAGTTTTATTAATTTAGAACACACACACACACACACACACACACACACACACACACACGATAACCTTTAGGGTTCTTAACATCCTTTAAAAAAAATCAATGGTTTAAAATTTATATCTCTGCTTGTCCACCATTGCTCTTTAGTACAAATTCTTTCCACTTACCCCTGCATTTCCTGGTAGTCTTTCTCCAACACACTTTCCTGTTGGATTAAATGGTTCTTGTGCCAAAAAGTTATGCTGAGTCAGCAGTTTGTGAAAGTTCTTCAGTTTTAAACATGCATTCTCACAAAGTGCTGTACTGTCACTGAAAATCAATTCGAGTTTAAGTGGTGTCGATAAACGTGGCATCATCCCAAGTCTTGTAATTGTTTCAGACATTGTTTTATCGCTCATTTCCTCTCTCCATGGCTTCTTGTTTGCTAGGAAGGTAACTGAATAGGAATTCGTTATGCATAATGAATACATGTCGTTCTAACCCAATAGAGAATCATGTAGGAATAAGAAAGTTTCAAATTATGGTTTCAATCAGGATTTGGAAAATGCAAGCTACTAAGATCATTAAATTTAATTTGTGAGGGAAAAAAAACTACGCAAGAAGTTGAGAATGATGTAGCTGAGGTTGACTGTCAGACCCAGAATTTACTCATCATGCATACATTGCTGCAATTTCTACATTTTCATAACTGTTTAAAGTTGCATAGTAATAGCGTTCATTAACCACTTATATGAAACAAAAAGAAAGTAAAAAAAAAAAAAAAACACGCCCCATCCTGGTTTAAATATCAAAATATTTGGGGCACCAAACCAATGTTCCAGATTCTGGTCTTGCACCAACTCCTTAAAGAACTGATTGGCTGCCATATTCACTGTCTCCATAAGGATTGTGTTTTTTCTTGGGAATGTTGAAAATCCATTGATCTGAGGGTACAAAGACAGCTTAGGACACCAATCTGGGAACACCACTGCAAGTGCCAACTCAAGTGTCAATTCAACGGTGTGCTCTAGGAGGTTAAATGAATGAAGAACATCAAGAACTCCACAGACAGGGTCCTGAGCTCAAGTTAGAACCGACAACCTAATTTATCATAGGTATACCTCAACTTTGAGAGACAAAATAAAAAAAAGAATCCAGAAAATCACATTGTGAGATTTAAAAAAAAATTATTTGCAAATTATGGTGAAAAACAAGCAAGATTTCTGGCTTTCACAGACCTGTAACTTTTTCTTTAAGAGGCTCCTCTGTCCTCCACTCATTACCTGTATTAATGGTATTTGTTATTAGTATAAAAGACACCTGTCCACAACCTCAAACAATCACACTCCAAACTCCACTATGGCCAAGACCAAAGAGCTGTCAAAGAACACCAGAAACAAAATTGTAGACCTGCACAAGGCTGGGAAGACTAAATCTGCAATAGGTAAGCAGCTTGGTGTAAAGAAATCAACTGTGGGAGTAATTATGAGAAAATGGAAGACAGATAAGACCACTGATAATCTCCCTCGATCTGAGGCTTCAGGCCAGATCTCACCCCATGGAGAGAGCTGGTACCATAGTAACAAAGGCTATCATCAGTTGCACACTGCGCCACCAGGGACTCAAATCCCGCATTTCCAGGCGTGTCCCCCTGCTTAAGCCAGTACATGTCCAGGGCCGTCTGAAGTTTGCTAGAGAGCATCTGGATGATCCAGAAGAGGATTTGGAGAATGTCATATGGTCAGATGAAACCAAAATAGCACGTGTTTGGAGGAGAAAGAATGCTGAGTTGCATCCAAGGACACTATACCTACTGTGAAGCATGGGGGTGGAAACATCATGCTTTGGGGCTGTTTTTCTGCAAAGAGACCAGGACGATTGATCCATGTAAAAGAAAGAATGAATGGGGCCATATATCATGAGAATTTGAGTGAAAACCTCCTTCCATCAGCAAGGGCATTGAAGATGAAACGTGGCTGGGTCTTTCAGCATGACAATGATCCCAAACACACCGCCCAGGGAACGAAGGAGTGGCTTCGTAAGAAGAATTTCAAGGTCCTGGAGTGGCCTAGCCAGTCTCCAGATCTCTAAATCCTGTAGAAAATCTTTGGAGGGAGTTGAAAGTCTGTGTTGCCCAGCGACAGCCCCAAAACATCAACAGGAATGGGCCAAAATACCAGCAACAGTGTGTGAAAACCTTGTGATGACTTACAAAAAATGTTTGACCTCTGCCATTGCCAACAAAGGGTATATAACAAAAAAAAGTATTGAAATTAAATTTGGTTATTGACCAAATACTTATTTTCCACCATAATTTGCAAAAAAAAATTCTTTTAAAAATACTACAATATGATTTTCTGGATTTTTTTTTCTTATTTTGTCTTTTATAGTTGAAGTATACCTATGATGAGAATTACAGGCCTCTTCATCTTTTTAAGTGAGAGAACTTGCACAATTGGTGGCTGAATAAATATTTGATTACCCCAGTGTATAAGGCAGCACCAGTTTGCATCCTATTTGTTTAATCCAGATGTAATAGGACTTTATTTTGTGTAATTCTAGATTCTGCTATGACCTGTGGTTATGCCTTGGCATCACTCCCACCCACCCATTGGTTGTATATTTCATCAACTATCCGTAACAAAACAGGATCTGTAAACCCAAGCTCTACTGTTGGTAAAATTCATCAGAAGTTCTGCCTTGAACAGAAAGTGTAGACAAATCAACCACAACATGCTCAACCAATTCCCATGGCTAAAACAACGCCCAGATGGTTTACATTGGTGCGGTTTGTCTCGGTAAAGCTTCTGCACCGCTCTTTTTGTTCTGGCAATCAGGAAGTGTCAATTCAGCCGATTTTCATTAACAAATAGAGATCCTTTTAAATACCCATCTCCTTCTTTGACGTAACATGCTTATTCTTTGCTATTCATCGCATTGCAGCGCATGCTTCCAATTTGGTACTTTTTATCAAAGTAAAATCAATGAGGTTGAGTCAGGGTGAATAAGATTGAATGGAAAACTGAAGGCAGGAATAGTGTGACCTTCTTGCTTTTCACCATCCATGCTTTGAGTTCTGCTGCTACAGAAGCTTGACAATGCTGGGCTTTGTGGGAAGCAAGGCCAACTTGCGTTAACATTTGACGTGAGTAGTACTGATGTCTCAGGACTACTTCAGGGAAGCAGGTATACTTTTCTGTTTATTGGTAATCCAGTTCGTTGAGCTGTTGCCTACTGGTTGGAGTATGCCCACTTCACACAAATCAGACAAGTGGACACTCCAGTTAGGTCCAAAAGTCCGGTAGAGTACTGGTTTTAAAGAAAAGTTCAAACAACATATATATATATATATATATATATATATATATATATATATATATATATGATTTTCATTTAAAAAAAAAAAAACACAAAACAGTGATCCAAACCTTGCGAGCTATATCTGATTTGGACAAAATGGACATAATCTTAATTAATTGCAATGATGCCCAAGCTGTCAAAATGCCGGTGATGCTCCTGCACCATCACATCATCATAAATACAGAGAACAACATTTACACACTATATACAGATGATATTAGACAAAGCTTAGAAAACTTTGAAATGACACAATAAAAAAATTTAAGGAATATGTATATGAGAAAAGAAGTAAGTACATTAATCAGTGATTTTTTTTTTTTTTTTTTGCTTTTGCTTTCACCAGTGGAAGAGTGAATATACTTTATGAATATGGAGTTTCTATTACATCAAGTGGTTTAAAATCAGATAGAGAATGATGTGGACGATGCTAATAAAGTGAGACCTTGCAGTATTTTTCTTTTATACACAGCAAGTTCTGGCCTCTTTGTGAGTTTATTTCAACTATGTTTGAGCGTATAAATGTGCGACCTTCGAATACACTCTGGAGTGGAGTTACGTAAAGCTCTTTGCTAGGAGTTGATGTTTCAATACTTTTCAGGAGATAAAACTAAAACACCCATGGAGTTACAATTATTTACCGTATAGAATAAAATGTTAAAACTACAAAGTAAAATCTACAGAATAAGTGTAAACAATCTCAAACAAAGTTCATTCTACAAAACAAAACAAAAAAAAGGATAAGGATAAAAAAAAAATGAAACTTCTGTCTTCCAGAATTGTGTTAACATGAAACAGACTGCTGAATTCCAATTACATTTCATTAATAAAACTCAAGAGGTTTTTCTGATTTGTCATGTAGAACCATGTAGTTACTTTTAAAACATGTCAATCTTACTGCTCCACAAATATGTCAATGCCGTCGCAAAAATGTAGAACAAATGTAGAGCAAAACGTGCATATTATTCTTTTTTGGTTACAGAAACAACTGAAAACAGATCACATGATCCTGTATATCTGTGCTATTTCTTTGCATAAGTTACCCTTTTTTTTGCATTTTTTTCTTAGTCATGCTCGTATTGTTGGTTAAAATGAAATAAAAATTCCTTATCGCCTATGTTGTGATGACAAAAAGGACATGTCACTCTCTACTGCACAATCCTGAGCCCCATTTTTGTTTATTTTAACATAGTAATGCAAAAAATGGCTAAAATGCTCTGGGCTTTAAGGGATACTCCGATATTGTCAAATTAAATAATATTTCTGACACAACATAAATTTGCAAATAACACCATGTGCACTGATCTGATCATGCCTTTTCTTTCTCTCTTTTGTTAATATTTTAAATTTCTGGTGCTCCTTACTTAATTCCCATCTGTACATAAAATCATCATGTACACATGCATAAAAAAAACTGTTTATTATTATTTTTTGCAACATTTATAAGATCAGATATTAAAAAATACACACAATGAACTGAAAAATAAATAAATAATTAAAAAATACACAAACTAGACATAGGATAGACAAAAGTCGAATGCAACAACCAAACTATACTACAAAATATTTCAGATAATATTGTTAAATTATATTGCACATTTTTTTATGATTTTTTTTTTGTTTTGTTTTGTTGCTTGTATGTTACATAATTAGTGAACTGGCTGCTGTAACATAACAATATCTCTTTAGGATTAACATCACCCCCGCCCCCTCTCTCTGTTCATCTATCTATCACTCATCCTGTGTTGTCCTGGTTCCTATAACACGGAACTTAAGGCACCCTGAATAGTACACACCAAGCACGGAGAGAACATGCAAGCTCCATGCTAACAGACAGGAGGTGAGATTTGAACCCTGACCCTGGAGGTATGGGACAACTTTCCTAACCACTGAGCCACATTGCCACTTGTATAATGTATAATTCTTTAAAATTCTACACTTTTTTTTGCTTTTTTTATAAGTTCACTACATTATAAATCTAAAAGTAGGACTTCTTTGAGTAGAATTTGAATTAAATATTAAAATGCAATATTTTCTTTTTTCCCATTTTTTTCCAGGCTGTTAGAACTCAAAACTCCAGCTTGTCATCTTTAGAAGATATACCATACAAAATGACCACGTGAATGGTTTTCCCAGGCCACCACACGTATATCATAACAATTACATCTTTGAGTAGTTGGGCCATAAACATTGACCGAAGATACCGCAAGAAAAGTCACACAGAGGGCACAGAGTGCAGCCCAAGAGAGCAGCGGAGGCCACCGCCTTCACGAATTCAACCACATATAAATAGGAAGCTGTCACTATGACAACGGATGAGGTGGAATCAGTGTAGAAGCGAGAATACAGGGAGGAAAGGTCAAACCACATACAGGTTTCCTGAAGAAAAGGAGAAAACAAAATATTGTAATAAAAACACGGGCTGAACTCAAATGACACACGAAAATGAGTTGTGTATCTTTGTATTACTGCGGGGGAAAATTATTTAAAAAAAACATATAACAAAGGTTAAGAGCTTTTGAAAGAGGGTTGCATGCTTTTGAATGCTTTGATTATTACAATGCCTTAAGGGTCGGTTGAGTTGATTGTAACATTTTCCGTGTAAGGAATTTAGAGAGTAAATTTAATTTTAAGTTAAAAAATAGAAAAGAAAGGAGGTTCCACTTAGGTGACATCGACCTGTACAACAAAAGACTCCAGTTTAATTGGAAAGAGCTGAGTGCTACAAATCTGATAAATGGGACTGCCAGAACCCAGATATAATCTAATGTGCAGAAAAGTAGGCTAATGAAAGAATTTATAAGCTTCTTAAAGAAGAAGCAATAATATACAATATAAAGCTAATACACTTTATTTTTTTAAACTATAAATGTAATAACACATTCATTAATCCTTGTTAACCCATCTCAACACTGTTTCTGCATTTTTGCTCCTAAATGAGTAACAGCTTGAATGAGTTGTTTAGCATAGACTTAATAATTAGATGAAATTATGTTTAATTAGCATCTAGAATAATGGCAGGCAGACATTAAGGACATTTGAATCATTCGCATAAAAGTCATTTCTATAATTTGTGGAACAAGGTTGTACGTTCAAAGTGAAGCAATTAGCTAAATTAATAATAGCAATAAAAAGAAAAAAGTAAGAACTTTCTGTCTTCTTGTGATCTTGAGAAAATTTGTTTATCTTGAATATTGCAAATGTTTTGTTCAGGGTTAATGTGCTCCACTAACAGGGTTAATGTTGAACTTAAATGTAACGAATAACCCACAGACAAAAAGGTTTCAGGAAACGGTGTTGAGTAGATTCCCAACATAAACGTAAAACACATATGATAATAAAATTTCATTTCTCTTTAACAAGCAGAAATGCTTTTGATTTTGTAGTTTTTTTTCAGTACTTAGCTTGTAAATTATGGATCCAAAATGTTGATGAATTGTTGTCATAAGCAACACTTCAGCAAGGATTAACTTTTTTTTTTTTTTTACATTTTTAAGACGTTACCCCTAGTTAGTTCACCCACAGCATTATTAATATTAATATCTGAACATGCAGTACATTATTAAGAAATGTCATTAGAACCTAATACAATAAAAGTTTTATTACAAGAAAATAATGAATTTTTCATTTTTTTTTTTTTTCTAAAGACATCAAAATAAATAGATAAATGTATTGCAAATAATAATAAATAGTTTATAAGTTTATATAAAAAATTTATCCAATCCGAGACATAAAAAAAAGAAAGAAAAAAAAACTTAAACTTAGTATAAAAACACTATAGTTTCTATAAGCTATTCACTTGAGTGTGGGCAAATCCAAAAAAAAAAAAAAAACTCTCATAATAGGGTTATTCTCAGATGTACATTCCTGGGATGTTTGTATTTTTTTTAGAGTTCATCTGGAAATCCACTTGTAGAAAAATATTGCGAATACAACACACTTCTCACGGATGTGGGATACAGGCCTTTTGAAGGACGTACCCACAAGGGGAGGTTAAAAAAAAAACATGGTTTTTATGCAATTACCAGCAAAAAAAAAGCTGTATAAAAGATTTTAAAGGGATTTTAAAATAATAAATTATTGAAAGATGGATTGGAGGATGGAAGCGAGTGCGAGATAGAGGAGGGAAAGAAAGGAGAGTGGGAGGTGATGAGATGATCTGACCATGCTGTGTGCACGATTACAAACCGATGATTAAAAAACATGTTTTAATGTCTGTTTTACTCTCCAACTGTCAGTATTAAACTTAACATCGGTGTGACATTAAAAAGAAAAAACACAAGCTCCTTCAATTAATATCGTACTAAGTACCAGTGATATTTTCTAACAAATTTAATTGGTTCTGTGTTTTGAAAATTGAAACAAAATAATTTAAAACACCACAACCATGACCAGACAGTTTCTATGAATGAATGAAAGCAGTAAATGCGCCCTAAGCATTGTCTTTGTTTGTGTGTCAGGCTTCATACTGTGTATACAGGACAAGAGCTTTAACTGATGTACAGAACGAACACCAGAACAGTGGAAAGAAGACTGGACAGCCATGATACTAAGTAAGAGTGGGAAATAATCATTCATTACAACCATGGTAAGCCAAAACGCATCTCATGGGAAACTTCATTATATAATCATTATATTTTCTTGGTCGTCTTTATCTATTTGGAGCTACAGAGTGGCGTAGTGATTAGCACAGTTGCCTTGCACCTCCAGGGTCCAGGTTTTGTGCGTGGAGTTTGCATGTTCTTCTTGTGCTTGGTGGGTTTCCTCTGGGTACTCCAATTTCTTCCCACAATCCAAAGACATGCTGGTTAGTCTAACTGGCATTTAAAAAATTGCCTGTAGTTTGTGTGCATTGGATTTTGTGCAATGGACTGGTACCCTATCCAGGGTGTATCCCGGCTCATGACCAAAGTCTCCTTCTTACAGTATCAGGATAAGCGGTAAAGAGGATGAATGAATGAAAAATTCATCTATTTTTAACATATTATTTTTTGAATCTGGGAGAAGCCTTCATATTCAGGTTATTTCCTTAACAATGCGTAAAGGAATAGCTCAAAGGTGATTGGAGACTGAAACAAAACAGGCGTTATTAGTGTATAATTAGTGCACATGATTAGATTAGGGAGCTACGGAGCCTCTAAAGTGACATAGTGGCTTTTTATTAATAAGGCATAGCCACGCATTTGTATACCAAGACCAAAGGTTAATATTTCGCAGCCTCAAACTAATTACAATAATGAGTCATGACGTTATTGTCTGAGGATTTTAACGTTATAACTGTGAGCTGTGCAATTTGCAGCAGTTCATTAAATAAACAAGGCTTTTCCCCTTTTTTTGTGAAATGATGACTCTATTGACATACTCATGTCAGGCATTTTTCTAAGATTGAAGTTTATTATTGTATAAAGCATTGGTTCTTTTGTTATACATTTATGACCACACCTTAAAAATGTCATCTTACTTCAGTGACTCTGAGAACTATGAAAAAAAAAAAAAAAGTAGGAAGAAAATGATGTCATGACAGATGGGTGAACAGGACATGGAGAAAAACAAAACGCAACAGCCAGACAAAGAAAGAGAAAATGAGGGCAAAGAGAACGAAGGAATGAAGGAAGGAGGGAACCATGAACAAAGTGAGGAGGGAGGGAAGGCACGGGATGGGGTCTCATCACTCTGCAGCTCCTGATCAATGCTGTGTGTTTCATAACGTCACTAACAAAATGGCCATGTTTCTCTCTCTCTCTCTCTCTCTCTCTCATTCACTCATGCACATACACACACACACACACACACCCTGCACGGGCCTCATGGTAACGATAAGCAAAGACAGCACGTCGGCCAGAAGCACTCCTCACAAATAGTGCGCAAAGGGGTCAAGGTGCAAGCATTTGAGCTGGAATGTTGGGTTGGGAAAAGGCAGGAGAGAGACGGAGTGACAGAGGAGGAGACGGAAGGGAAAGAGTGTGTGAGGGACAGGAAGGGAGAGTGTACGCAAATCCATGACTGTGCAGTATAAGAGCTGCCGTTTTTCCCCTCTGCAAGTCAGCTTTAACCTAATGATAAATGAAAATTCGAACCATGCAGCCAGAACATGAACGTATAATTTTGTGCGTCCGAAACATTGTGAATACTTTTCAGGGGACGGATCGTAACCAGATCGCTAGCCAAATCTTTCTGCAAGCTCCATGAAAAAGAAGGAATTTGGCTGATTATGTGCATAGTCTGGTTATTAGAGCTTTTACAAAAGCATACCTACACAGATTCTGCTATAAAATAAAATGACCACAGGTAGTAAGCTGAAAAATTACAAGCAGGCCTCAAATTTTTATCTACCTCTTATATATAGAGTATGTTGTAATGTCTTGCAATTAGATCTGCATTCGTTTTACGTTATGCCTTACATCTAGCTTTGTTCCTAGTTCACCGACTAAATAATTCTGAGACTTTGGTGAAATCTGCATGAAATGCTATTGGTTTATTAAAAGTCATGTCTGGCTGGAAGCTTTTCATCTGGTCTCTCATGATGATGTGTGGAAGGAAGGGATGCCATCCGAGTGTGTGTAGTGAGATGAGGATGTCATTAGGGTTGTAATGCCATGTCAAACATCATCAGAATGCGTAAGGAATGCCATCTCAGTGACTGTGGTTATTGGTGCAAGATGTGCTGGTTGAGATATTTAAGATTTGCATGCATAAGGAATGGCGTGTCTAAGAAATGGAGGAAACAAAACACCCAGTTCTGCAGTCAAAAATGCTTTGTTGCTATGAGAGCTCAAAGGAGACTAGAAGAGAGATGGAAGGCTTTACCAGTCTATACAAACACGGTGAGCAGAAAAGCATCCCGTACCATGTGCATCCTTAAGGTGGATGAGATAAAACATCAGGAAACTGCAAATCCTGGTAGGCAGGAACAATAATCTAAGACTTCAGCGGTAACATCTTGGACAGCTATAAAACAATTCTTTGAAGTAACATCCTTTAAGCTCCTTTAAGCCTACGAAACTAAAAAACATACTATTCCCGGATCACCAACCTTTCAAGCATCTTTGCACTACGATTGTTAGTAGATATGAAGACAAGTGCTTCTTGCAGGCACGAAGTGTTCTTCAAAATGGGATTTCCAAAGGAAAATCCCTTGGTCTACATTCTCTGCTAAGAACTAGATTACATGAGACGCACGAGAGCAACTTTGATCAAGTGATGCGTTTAAAAGGACAATGATTCATAAAGGACAATACAATGAAGATACTATTTCGTGGGATTTGCTTGATGGTTTCGTTGACAGCTGAGATCTCAGCAAGCATTAAAGCTTTAAACAAACTCCTGTAGTCAGATTCCAGCACTTAGCAGAGCTATCATGGTGCGATTTCTATAAATGTAGCGTGCCCTGAGCGTGCTGCTTCGTTTGGTACGTGGCCAAGTCAGCCGCAGGTTCATGGACACAGATACGAAAGGTCAGTGCCGTTAATAAAGCATGGGACACACTCTCTGGCCTAAATTACCCCAGCTAATTCTTCCCTGCGATCACTATGCGCCTGTGTCTGGAAGGTGAGCGCATTTTTGCGCATACCACTACCGGGTTGTCGGTGACGTGGGCTCTGCTGAATGCTTTCCTCGCTAAGGCTGAGGTCAGGCTGGGACAGAAGCACACAAAGTGGACACAAGTCATTACTTTTGTTTAATTTTAGCTGCATGTGCAGGGATGGCTCAGCAGTTGAGGTTTTGGGCTTATTGATTTGAGGGTTGAAATTTCAAATTCCAGTCGCTGCCAAGCCGCCGCTGTTGGACCCTCAAACCCTTGACTGCTGCAGGGGTGCTTGTAATACTTCTGATCCTTTGAACCTGGCTTTCCGGAAAGCTGGAACAAGTCAAAAGACATAATTTATTCAATTCTATAAGAACAGATAGCTTTTATTGAAGAATTCAGTAAATTGTAAAACATATTCCAGCATACTATTTTTTTTTTTACCTTCCCTGTTCCATCACTTTCTGGCTTATCGCTAACAGGACCATCTGTTTTTCAGTCTCCATGAAATGTAACCATAAACGGAGATAAAAAAAAAAAAAAAGCTCAAAATGTCAAACTATAGTAAATGCAAATTGCAATTGGCAAACTGGTCTTGTGTAGAAGGAATAAAACACATTGGTTTGTGCTATAGAAAAATAATAAGCTTTAGTGTAATGCTACATGTCGCACACCTATCATTGTTTTATTGCGTACTTAGCCAACCCTCACAACATATAGGCTATACAACATAATTACCAACATGCTAATCACAAACCTAATTAAATTTAGCAAGCACTCATATCAGCTCATATAGAACAGTACACAAATTGTGTTTAATCAATTTTATTCAATCTAATTTTACTACTCTGTTTAAATTATTTTTATCCTTTCAGTATTTAAAAAATGTCTGAATATTTGGTTTGCAAGCTAACTGCTACTAAATTAGCTTATTAAATATTTATCTAACCTGATTTGGTCAGGTATATTCTTATTCTTATTTCTTAATGTTCTTATTTTATTGTTTACTTATGACAAATCAAAACAAAACATTATTTAAGTTAGCTAGCTAGGTTTTGTAGCTTAGCTAATGTTTTCTAATAATCACCATGTTGTGCAGAAGCTGTTGCGCATATTTTGTGTGACTGCAAACCGTGTACACAAACATAAAACTCTTCATTTGCTTTTTATACACAACATACTGTACTGTATCTACCAACAGACAAAAATCTCCAGTCATACCACAACAACTCCAGGTTTGCATATTAGCTAGCTAGATAATTTAAGATTATTAAATTGGCTTGTTAGCTAGTTTAACGTCTACAAAGGTGAGTTAAAATGATCCACAATGTGGCTGTAGAATTTTCAAATATAATCACCTTGCTTCTCGATGGACTTTGTCCATCTGTCTTTCGTATTCCATCATTAAAAATGTTTTGGGCTGAGCTGTGAGCCACAAATGCACTGCTGTCTTCACTTCTTCATCAGAAGTGAATCGTCTTCCTTGTACGTCTGCTTTCAGGGGACCAACCATGTGTAAGTTAGATGGAGCGAGATTAGGACTTGCCAGAGAATTCCTTAACACCTCAAAACCACAACCACAATTCAACACAGAGGACCGTCTTAATGTTGGCAGAATGTTGACAGTGTGGGGCAGAGGTGTGCAGATGTGCATCGTCATGCGAGATCACGATGCACTCGGATAGCGGTCCTCTGTGTTTAATCTGAAGTTTAGGCTTCAGCTCTTCAATAAGTGTCTCACTGTAACAAGCACTGTTGATTGTTGAACCTTTTTCCTGATAATGTTCCAATACTGGCCCTTGAGAATTCCAGAAAACTGTAAGCATCAATTTTTCCTCGCTGTTTACTCTCAGGCTTGTAGTGATGCATCCATGTCTCATCACCAGTAATAATTCTTTTAAAAAAAATTTAAAGTATTGTTCCAAATTTTGTTCATTTATAATCAAACACTGTTTATGCTCTTCTGTGAGTTGTTTCCGCACCAGGTTCATCCTCAGACCAGGAAAAAAGGAATACCTGCATGCTGCTCTTCTTTCATGCGAATCACAAGTAAGGCATCCATTTTTTTTGCTCGCAGCGCAGTTACAAATGAACTGATGTAACACATGCACACTGCACAACATTGACAGGGGAACAATAATCTTGAACGGAAAGCTCTGATCAGAGCAACAGAAGTTTTAATATAACCGGATAATTTTTTATTCACCCTCAACCATTAATGGAATCTAGCAGCGTTAGATATTTAAAAAACATTCTTCAGTTCTGGGTTACTTTTAAATTATACGTATCACTAGGGCTAGTTTTCTCAGTATGTCCTCATTCACGAGAAATAACATCACATGTTCCGGGTTGACTCGAACAGTCCCGGGACGGTTTAAGCAACATTTGAGAATTTCTGATTTTTTTCTAGCAATAAGCAAAATGTTAGACAACAGGATATTTCTGTGCGACACATCAGTACAGCATCATAATAAACATGATCACATGAGGTGTGGAATTTTATTGTCCTTATTATAACTTACCATTATGAAACACTAGCCAAGTTTCAAGCTGGCAGGCTGGAGAATCAGTGCCTTCTGCCAGGACTATACTTAGAAAATTACACCATTTCTCAGCTCAGTGCCCTAGAAAACATCCCATGAAGAGACTGAATGACACGATGTACCACACCCTGTCTTTCGTTTTCTATCCAGGTTTCTTTAAATCTCTGTGAAACGTGAGGATCAATGATGCAATATGGGTCCAGGTTATTTTTAAGAAAGATTTGGTGATGAACGCTATGTCTTTGGCAGCTTCTCTCAGTCTCACATCCTGAAGAGCAGACGTTTGTCCGTGCCACGCTATTTATGTCACACTGGCCTATCCTGAATCGGCTCCACTTCGAACTGGACATTGTGCGCCTCTCTCTCTCTCGCTCTCTCCCTCTGTTTTTGTGTCTGTCTGTCTCTTATGTAAGAGGTGGATGACAGTCAGATTGTCCTCTCTGTAACCCTCATTCGTCTCAATGTTATCTTTATGTTCCATGCCATTTCTTCATTTTGTAAATTATAACTGTCTGATTGTTAGTGTGGCTTGTAAACAGTGCGGTATTCACAGCCGCTATTGATGAATAAAGCAGACTATATGATTCTCTCAGAAGCTTTTTAAAGGAGTTGTTTGTGACTTTTTAACACCCTATGTTATGGTAATGAAAAACAAAGACAAGTGACAACGTCTTCCTTCCCCTTATACCTACAGACTCCGCTAAAGTACACAATAATTGGGTAGAGGACCTCTTCATCAGCTTCTTTTCGAAGGAAAAGAGGTAGCGCTGAACGGCTTGGCTTGGGCCCAGGCTCATGCATTATATCAACCAATAGAAAACAGTAAATCAAGCCAAACTGAAATATGTGTGGGGTAATTTTTGCATTTGATGCAAACGACTGCACCTTTACATGTATGGTATTTGGGTAATATACAAAGCTTGCATGTGAACTGTGATAAAATTTTGCAATCAACAAACATTTTACGTTACCAGAAATCTAGAGCTGCTGTAATGTTTGTCAAAGGTAGTTTTTTTCCAGATAACTAACGAAGAGTGTGCTCCTTTTACTTCAGCTGGGAGACGGAGAGTATGAGGGATTCATGAAGGGGAAAATATTTTAGGCAGATATTTAGCAGCAACAAAAATCCAAGGGGTGGGGCTGGACCTAATCCAACTCCGTCTGTAACCCTAGCCCTTACCCTAACCATAACCCTTATCCACTAGGCACTCTCCAACATGGAAAAACACACTTAATAACACACTTCTTCAGACTGAAACTTACTGAATTTTCTCCACACCCCTTGGTCTTTTGGATCACACCCCTCAAAGGAGGAGGTGCTGGACCAGGTCCAACTCCATCACTTGAATTTTTAGATTTATTCCATCCAGGTAAGAGAAGCTGAATCAGATCTGAGTCCTCCCCCCTTGGTTTTTTTTTTTTTTAATTGACTCTGTCCAGGTAGGAGGAGTGGGATCTGGTCCAACTCCATCACCTGGACTTTTGGATCACCCTCTGGATTTTTCAAGTGACTCTGTATAGGTGAGAGGAAGGTTTGACTCCGCCCCCTGGACCTTTGGAATGATTTCATCCAGGTATGAGGAGATGGATCAGGTCTGAAGCCTTCCCCCGGAATTTTTAAGTGACTCCATATAGGTAGGAGGAGGTGGATCAGGTCTGATTGCACCCACCCAAGTTTTGGATTAACTTCATCCAGGTAGGATAAAATAGATTAGGTTTGACTCCACCTCTGGACTTTTGGAGATGAATCAGGTCCAGTTCTACCCCCTGGATTTTTTTAATGATTTCATCCAGGTATGAGGAGATGGATCAGTTCTGATGTTAACCCTGGAACTTTTGGATCTGTGGTACTTGTAAAACAGAACCTATAAACAAATAACGGGTTATAAGAAATTACCTGTGTGGTGGAAACCTGTTGTATCACTCACTTTTATCAGAGTTTAGTCTGATATTAGAAATTGATATTGGATTCTATTTCACAGTAAGGAAAATGTTAGCTATGATAGCTAAAGGCCGTAAGACTTTATCGTGGACATTTTATGTGAAAGCGATATCGACTACATTTCTAAACAGTTAAAAGCACATTTTGGATTATCTAAACTTAGCGTTATTTACAGAAATTGTGGCCTGTTGTGTTTTATATATAATTTTATAGAGACACATGGATGATGCTTGGGTGGCATGCTATGGCATGTGAAGTGACCCTAATTGACAGAGTGGAAAATTGCTAAGTTAAACTGGACACTATGGTGCATGAGGCTGGAATATGTTGGAAATGTCGGACTTGCCAGAACTGAAGCCACACTGGAACCGGCAAAGCTTTTCTGTTTGCACTGCGTTCACTCGGACAGTGCTGGGATTCTGGGCAGACAGTCGGCACACTGTACCAAACTGCCAGCCAGGCTAATTTATTTGTTTGCCTACAGCCTACTGATGGGGGTGATTTTTAGACCAAAGACTTGTGTGCTTTAAGTGTAAAAAGAAGTGCTTTGGATTCAAATAGACATGACTAGCAGTAATATTTCACACTGTTATCAGCCGGTTCAAATTTGTTCCCTACATATAGACGAATACCAGCAGGTTGTTTTGTGAGAGTAGGTTTTTTGGGAAGGTCGTTCTAGAGATATTACACTTAGACAAATGTTCCTGGCAGAATTAAATGCCAGAGAAAAGGTCTGGCTGAAATGAATCCTCAAAAAGAATGGGTTCATTGAGCGTTAATGTTTGATAGCGCACTTTCAGTGGGCATGTTTGGGATTAAAGGAGCTGTTTTGTTGTTTATTTTGCCCTCTGCTGCCTGTGAAGGGAATTGCAATTGAAAGGAAAATATCGCATAAATGCAAAAACATGGCATCCTTTCATGACTAGGAACAAAAAACAGAAAAGGCACTAAAATTATTACAAGATGTTGGCTGTTGAAGTTGATGTCTCCTTACGGCTGCTGTCTTTTTGGAGTTTTACGTTTCTTCCTGTGTTTTTTTTTTCTGGGTTTTCTTTCAAGTTTCCATTCACCTCCTACAAAACATGCCAGTTGCTGGATTTGGGGCTCTAAATCACCCTCAAGTGTGTGAATGTCTATGTGAAGCCATGTGAATCACTGGTGTCCTTTCCAGGCCCTATTCCAGCCTTACAGATGCTGTTCCTGGGATAGGCTTTTCTGCCATCCAGATCCAGGCCACAATAAAACACTAACTGAAGCTAAAGGAATAAATAAACACCACAAAGTATACAGGGATGGATTTATTCTTTTTAAAATAGTGCAAATAAATGCATACAAAATAAGGCATACAGTACATATAATAACACATTTAATCAAAATGCACACGAAACATTTATGTGATTTTTTTTTTTACATGTTTTGGAGAGCTCTGCTGGATTTGTAGTGAATTGCAATCACAAATACAAACACAATATTCTATTCACACTCACTATTCTGTGTTAACCTTTAATTAAAAAAATATATTGCAAGGATTTATTTCAGTGTGCATGGAAGGCAATTTTTTAACAAGAAAATTAATAAAAAATAATCTTGAAACAGTGAGGCACTGGACCTCTAATGCATGATAATACTGTAAATGCCATTTTGTTTTTAAGATATGTTAAAAAATACGAGATTATTTCAGGTCCAGAAACAGGAGGAAATAACACTGAAATTGCATCATGATTTTGATTGTTCATTGTTTCAAGAATAACAAAAATCTACCACATTCATTATTGTTATCATATATACAGTATGTTTTAAACAGGGCATTCATCTTCAGTGCCATGGCAGACAAAAGGAAACCAGAAAAATGTGTCATATGTAATATCACTAAGAAAATTTCACACACCTTGATCAATTTATAAAGGGGCTTGATAAATCTGTTCATTATGTACATTTATGTAAAGTAGATGGTAAAAAGTAGATTGGTTTACTCTCATGCTCACTCATTCCCCATGCCGCTTATCTTGTATGCGGTCACTGGTGGCCCTGAGCCTATCCACAAGGCAGGGTACAAACACTCATACACACACTACAGGCAATTCAGAAATGTCAGTTGGCCTACTTTGTGTGTCTTTGGACTGTGGGAGGAAACAAGAGTACATGAAGGAAACCCACAAAAGCACAAGGAAAACATGTAGACGCTACGAACAGGAATCAAACCCACACTCTCAAGGCGACAGAGCTAACCACTACATCACCATGCTGCCCACATTGGGGTACATTTTGCATAAAGAAATGTATCAGTTCTAAAAATAAACCATAATTTTGTCCACTCTTCAGGCCACAAGCTTCAGAATTTCGAAGGTCGCATTCTTATATGTCTGTGTACACATACAGTATTTGCTTATTATCATACAGATTTGATAGATAAGACTACTACAAGAGTGACTGACATCAGTTCTTACACACAGAAACTTATGTTTCATGTTACGTTGTGCTTTAATGTTATATATTATGTGTTATAGTAATGTCAAATCATGAAACATAACATAAAATATATCATAACATAGCATAACCTAACATAAAACGTAATATAAAACATATTTCATTGAGTGTTAGGAAAGCTTTGGCATGTGTGATATCAAATAATTTAGCTACTGGTTCATATGGAAGTACTAATCTGACTATGGTTCTTTTATAAAAAATAAAATGTTATAGAGATGAAAGAAATATAGTCCGATAAGCAGGTGGTGAAAGTAGTGCTGGATGTTGGGCTGGATATTGTGCTTCTTGGAGTACAACTCATTCTAGTGTCAGTAAAAGACAGATACTTGCAGTTATTACCTACATGCATGGAAAAATAAAATTTCCATTTAATTATAGACCCGAAACACAAACCAGACTCAGAGAAACACCTAGTGAGTCATACTGCCTACAGGTATTTCATAATCAGTGGCATAAAAGCTGTACAGTTTTGACTTGACAGAAAAAAAAAATCTGTTTCAAGGTTGTAAGTTTGTCTTAATTCTCTCATTTCTCTATTTGGCTTCTTCTATAAGTAATAATAATAATAATAATAATAATAATAATTGTTTTTACAACTGTATTTTACAAAGAAAAAGCTAATAAAAAGCTCTGTTCTGATATTTCGATTTTATCTGAATGATAGTCTTCAGATGCTAGTTTTTTTTTTAGTTGATATGTTATAATATATTGTTGTCTATTCTAGTGATGAAATCATTCCAAAAATCATAAAATGTTATGATATGGGTCTGTTTGCATGTTCGCCCCTGTGTTTGGAGGGTTTCCTCTGTGTACCCCAGTTTCCTCCCACAGACCATAGACGTGCCGATTAGTTTTGGTTATTCAGAATATTTGGTGTTCCCAAAATTGACCAAAAAGTGTGTGTGTGTGTGTGTGTGTGTGTGTGTATGTGTGTATGTGCCTTGTGATTGATTGTCCAGACTTTACCCTGCCTCATGGCCTCTGTCTCCTGGGATCTGCACCAGGCCTTTCGACTCTGTACACAGAATGAAGCAGAATAGTTAATGAGTGAGATGAGTGATGTGTGTGTGTGTGTGTGTGTGTGTGCCCTGCGATGGATTGCCACCTCGTCCAGGGTGTACCCTGTTTTGGGCCCCAAGTCTCCTGGGACAGGCTACAGACCCACGCGACCCTGTAAACAGGATAAAGCAGTATAGACGTTGACAAATTATTATAACAATTGTCACCTAGTGACCTTTAGAGCAATTTGCTGTTTAAATTAAATGGATTTATATTTGTATGTTGGAATTTTCCTTAAATTTTTTACCAAACTGTATAAGAGGTGTCTTTTTTTTCTTAGACCTTTCACAAAGACTCTGGCTTTTTAATTTTTTTTATGTATAAAATAATAATTCTCAGTGTGCAGGATTGCAACACCATTTAAAAATGTAAACGTTGAGTGTGTGGCTGTGTGTGTGTGTGTGTTGCATAAATCTGCCACGTTGACTGCAATACTCAAACCTCTTTCAGTTTACTTCAGTTGTAAGTGTGCACCTCAGGGATAAATCCGAAATATTATCAAACACCCTTTAAACCTTCACTACACCTGGAATAATATAACCCTATGAGTAGTGCACTCACAAGTCCACTAGGTAGCGGTTTAGGCTTGACTACTGGGAAAAGTAGTTAGCGAAACATACGTCTTTGTTTAACAATACTGATAGTTAATAATGAGGTGTGTTTATACAGATTTTTGTATATATGTATAAAACGATAAATAAACGATTTAGGTCAAATAATTTCCTGTGTTATATACTCTCTAACAGCGCACGTTTTGCTCCTTTGCTTAATGCAAATCCAAAATCGTAGTACAGTGCACTACAACTAGTCTATTTTACTACCGCTGTAGGGAGGTAGTATAGGGCGTTAGGGGTGATTTGGAATTTAGCCCTAGCCGTGCAGTTATGCGCTGATCCAAAATGGCGTTCGTGTAACTTACGTTTGTGGGCCATTTTAAGTGTTTACAATTTCTCTTAAAATAGGATAATACACAAAATAAAAAAAAATTACTTTGAAATTGATTTATTTTACACAATTCGTAGAACATAACCGCAAGACAAGCTTTATAAGCTTAAAATGCCCGCTGTAGCTCAGGCGGTCCCATGGTGTAATGGTTAGCACTCTGGACTTTGAATCCAGCGATCCGAGTTCAAATCTCGGTGGGACCTCGTCCTTTTCTAATCATTACAACAAGATCCAATTAAATAATGTCTGGATAAAACAAGATAATCTGATGTTAAAAACATAAACCCGAGTGCTACAATAAGAAGGTATTTTTGTTTTAATCACTCAGATGATGTTCCAAACTTTTTAATGTCTATCCATAATGCTTATCCTGTGTAGGGTTGTGAAGGGTCTGGGCAATATCAAAGGGAGCTCAGGGTATAAAGGCGAGGAACACGAGGCACAAATTGAACCATAGAGGTGCAAGGCGACAGTACTAAACCACTGTGCCGCCTACTTCGTTTAGGATTAAAGCAAATTACTTTAAAAGTATTTCCTATAAAGGGGCAGCAGGTTGCCATAGGGGTTAGAACTGTGGCCTCTCATCGCCAGGCTCGAGGGTTCAAGTCCTGCTGTTTGGGTTTTCTCAAACAGTCTAAAGATATGCAAGTTACACTAACTGTCATTTCCAAATTGCCAGGAGTGGAGCCACGATGGACTGACACACTGACCAGAGTGTGTAGAGAGTTCCCTGGGATAGGCTCCAGGACTCTGCATAGAATCAGTGATAAAAAAAGATGGAATAAGTGAGATGAGATTCTGATTCGTTTATTATCATTTTGCAAGTACAACAAAATTGAAGGCGAAGGTAAAAATTATACTGAAAATAATAATAGATAATTAAATTAAAATAAAATAATAATAATAGTTAAGATATACAGTACACACACAATCACACATTTACACATACTTACACATACATAGTGCCACATGTTCTTGTAAACATAAACATTGATAAACATTGTAATGACAGTTATTGCACATATTCAGACTGGTGTTCAGTATAATTTGTAACCATAGATAATGATAATTATTGCACTTGTTTGAAACAAAAGTAATGATAGTTATTGCATCTATTTGAGACTGGTGTCCAGTATAACAATAGCTTTTGAGTAGAAGCGATTTAACTGGCTGATTGTTTTTGTTCGAACTGAGCTGTAACACCTGGCTGAGGGCAGGAGTTCAGACAAATAGTGTGATGTGTGGGATGAGTTCTTCTAAATATTTTTTTACCTTCCCGAGGCCATGTAAAGTGTAAAAAGAGTGTTATGTACCTATAGTACATTCATGGTACTAAAAGCCATTAAAACATTTATTTATATGAATATGTATTGTTTGTTTTTTAAATTATTTTCCATCTTGATAGAAATATAGAAATGTTAATTTTGATGTGGTCAGTGCAATGACAGCGGTGGCATCATTACTGCAGAGTTTCTTTATAGATGTAACATGTTATGGGCCTTAAATATACAGAAACATGGAAATTTTAATGACATGATAAGGTGTATAATTAAACTATTTATGTGCTTTTGAATAGCTTCAAGGTTTCTTGTTTGAATAAATGAAAAGCTGTTTCCTGTCCTTGATGGCAGCTCTGTGTGCAAATTATTGTTCTCCGGCTCTAATCAAGCATTTAATGAACTGCATAAATATACAAACACATTACAATATATACTCCATAACCTTTTTTTTTTTAGTCATTAACATAATTTAAATTAAGATAAAAATAAATATAATTGATGATATTTTACTGAAAACTGAGCAGCTTTATCCTGATGTGAGGCTAAAATATTTCAGAGTTAAAAAAATATTAAAAAATAAATAAATATAAATAAATATATACAAATTAATATCATATTTAACATATATTAATTATTTAATTGGTTAAGCTCATTATTTATCTTTTTTCTGGCAGATTCAATCTTCTAAGTTTCTCTAGGTTTCTCTAGAAAATACCCGGACGTGACCTCCTCCCTTTTAAAGCGTGAACTGGGCTTATCAGCAGCATGGCCACTGGTCTATGGAACAGTGCAAACAAAACAGGGAAGGAATTCATGTATGACATCATAGTTTTTATGCCAAGCCAACATTCAATGCCATCTACTTCCCACAATAATGTCTTCAAGCATGATATGATCTAAACATTTATATCAAATTCCATTGGGTGCATTTTGCAAGTGACCCAAAATAACTGACTTCCTCATGAGTAGAACCCATGAGATGCAATGCGAAAGTTGTTCAGATCAAAGAACTTTAAATGTGTACTGGGTTTCATGTGCGGATGTGCAAGTGTGTATTTCTGCAGAACAATTTCTGTCATACGGTATTACCCAAATGAGGGTGGGTTCCCTGTTGAGTCTGGTTACTCTCAAGGGTTCTATCTCCTATTGCCACCTCAGTGAGTCTTTCCTTGAGTATCGCCCTCGGCTTGCTCATCAAGGACTATCTAATTATTTTGGTTCATAGACATTTTTCACATTTCATATACATTTCCATAATTTTCTTTTATTGTGTTGGGACAATATCAATTGTTAAAAGCATTATACAAAATCTCATGTAAGGGCCCTGTGCCACCTGAGCCCTAGCCGCTCAGTTGTCCTAATGGCATCAGATTCCAAACTCTGTGATGATTTTCTTGACTTTTTAATAATTTAAGAACCCCCCAAAAGCTCCAGATCCTGGAAAAAAAACAACAACTATAGTTAACTATAGCAAATAACGGTCAGCAGGCCCATCCTACGCCATCGCCACCTAAATGCAGGCAGTGGGCACAGTGGACACTTTAAAAGTGGACATACCAATACAGTTATATTATGGTATAATTTTAGAATAGACAGAATAGGAGAGCCCCTTATTATTAGTGCCCTGACCACATTATGACAACATAGGATTGATGTCATAGTCCTTGGCGAACAATTGGGTCCTTCACACACAATATGTCATCAGCACTATTAGAGTGATGATGACGTAATAGCCATGACTCCTCATGTTAAGGTCGTAGTGCTTGGGCCCGAATAATAATAATTTGCGACATCGCTCATATAACATTTGTCTATTTACATTTACATTTAGTCATTTGGCAGACGCTCTTATCCAGAGCGACTTTTTTTTATTTTTTTTTTTTATCTCAGTACACATCTGAGCAGTTGAGGGTTAAGGGCCTTGCTCATGGGCCCAACAGTGGCAACTTGGTGGTTGTGGGGTTTGAACCTAGGATCTTCCGAACCGTAGTCCAATGCCTTAACCACTGAGCTACCCCTGGCCCCATTTTTGTACAATGGACATTATTTAAAAAAAAAAAAAAAAAAAAGTCTGTAGCGTTTACGTTATTGTTAAAAATTGAATTTGACGATTGAACATCTATCTAATTTTTAAACAGAGCCCAGAATAGGCCTCTTAAATAAAATCATAATAAATCTCATAAACTTTACTTCTCATGTTATGCTACAACGAAATTGTAAAAAGTTATACTCTTTAAAGACATTGATATTTAGTATAGGTTAGTATCTACTACATTAAATATAACTTATACTTTCTAGCAAAGCACACCTCAACCAAATGGTAGAGACAGCTCAATTAGGTGACATTTGATGCATTTTAATACAATATTATAGCTTAAAACGTGCTGTACCAAATGTTAAGCAGAATATTAATTGTGTCCCAATGGAACATTGTATAGTATTTTATTAATTTTAAAAGTTAAAAGCAAGATGACTGTAAGGACATTTTTAAATATATAATTTGTCCTTCATTTTTAACTATAAAATCTTGGCACATGTCACATGAAAAAAAAAAAATTATTTGCACTGTTGATTGCAAATAGGTCTCACAAATGTATCACCTTTTTCTACATAAATATTATTTATTAATAGTGCTTAACAAGTATATAATATTTTTTTATAAAAGTAAGAATTCATACCTAATACATTACACTTTAGGTGACTTTTCCTGTACAAAAAAACCTGTAAAGAGTGAGTGTAACTGAAAAAAAAATGATCCAGTGCAATAACATTTATTGTGCTCTTAATAACAATAATAACAACAACAACAACAACAACAACAGTCCTTTACACAAATTGAGAAATGACAGTTATTCACACACAGGAGATTTAAAAGGAATGTTTCAGTCAAAAAAATCTAATCATGAGCTAGATATATGCAAATAATACATTTTTCCAAAACTCACTATAATATAATTCTAGAAAGAAAAAGGGGGGAAAAAAGCCTCCGCTAAGAATAAGAGAAGGCCTTAGGTCAAAAACACAAAGAACACCTATTTACAAATGTATATACACATATTTAAGAAATAATTACAAATTTCAAATGTTTTCAGTGCTTGAACAAACACTCCAACTTCCCTTAATTGTTTTCTCCATGTGGGTCAGTCTGCAGAAAAAAAAACCAGTAGGTGAATTTACTGGCAACCAGCTGGAATTCCCCTTTCTATCCGATATTTGGGGTTAGATGAAACGCACAATGTCTTTTTCCCCTTTTCCCAGACAATTTATACAGAAGAAAAGAAAGTTGCTAAATGTGCAATCATTGAGATCTCACTGTATCGCACCAAGCTAACAATCTGCGAGCTGGACGAATCATGAAATTCATTGACTAGCACAAATCAAAGCTCCAATGGGCTGCTAAGTCCTATGATCTGGCAGCAAAGAAAGCAGCTGATTGGGCTAAAAAGTAAAAAAGACACACTATACTGAGATAGTTAGATACAGTGAGCAAACTTTTTCCTTTTTCAACAAACTTCAACTGGAACCTTCATGTGTCAATTCCTATCGGAAAAATTCTACGAATGTGGAGTTCTAGCTCTGTCCTCACAAAACGCTAAGGCTATAGCTATAGCTAGCGTCTCTTTATAATAAATTGCGAATTATGATTTGTGCTAGCATTATTTGCAGACAGATTATAAAAAGAGACTTGATACATACAAGCTAATCACAGTGGTGGTAACTTTTGCGGTTTAGCCATAGTATTTATAAATTCAGACTGCTATATCAAGGCTATTACATGCTATAACAAGGCTTTCCTGCTTTCTTACTGTAGCTAAAGCAGTGTCTGACTAAGAAGTAAATAAAATCCGTTTAAAGTTGGCAAACTGAAAAGAACCAATACTGGGTAAAAGAAAATAAGGAAATGCTTATAACTACTGCAAGAAAGTGCCAATTAATAAGTAGCAAGCTAGCTAAGAAACAGATTTGCTAGCTGGACAATGGAATTTATACATTCTACCTGAAATCGCATTGCACGAGGCTTGCAATCCGCACACAACCTGGTACAGGTTTTACACCAGATGGCTTTCTGGACGCAACTCTCCCATTTTATCTGGGCTTGGGACCGGCACTGCTCTCCAGTGGCTAGGGTTTGGCCACTAAGAGGGAATTGAACCCGAGCCTTTCCCATGGCAGGTAAGAAACCTACCATTGAGACACCAATCATAGCTATACACCAAATAAAAGTGTTTGTTTTGCAAAAGTCAATAAGACAAATAGTGGATTGCTGTTCTTTACCTCTTCTTATGAATGGGAAAAATACTAATAAAAAGTTTTGTGCTACTGATTTGTAAATCTCTATTAAAATTACCACATAAATCACCTGAACTGCTTTACATGTTCAGGAGGGTGCTAAATGCCCCTGTTATAATTAGCCAGTCACAAAAGGTAGCAGACAGAAATGAACTAGATAAAAATTTCCCACTCAAAGGTCAACGCACTCTTGGATTCCCAGACCGTTCTGGTATCTTTAACATTTTAGCTCGAGTAAAAAAAAAAAGGTAAAACCTTAGACTTCACTCAGGAGCTCTGGATCTTCAGTACATTCTCGTTGCTTTATTACAGTGTTATGAAATCGATGGAAGGAAGGACGTTATTTTGGACCAGTTAGTATAACAAAACTATACTAACCACCATTTTCGAAACCACTGTTCACATTCAGGTTGACGTGTTTCTTTAAAAGAGCTTAACAATGAAGAAAAAGTCTCTTTCCCGTTTAGTGTCAGATCATTGATGACTCCAGAACATTGAGTTTATGATCTTCCTCGCTAAAACGGCGATTACCATTGCTGTGTCCATTCAGGACGAACATGGCCATGTACGCTTTGTCCTCGTCCACGTGGGGCGGCACATGTTCCAGACTAAGGGTTCCTCGACTGCACTCGATGATCGAGGAGTTGGTCTGGTAGTTGTGAGAGTGAGAGTCAGTCGTCACCAGGCGCTGCCGACATTGGACCCGGTACTGCGCAAGCTTACGCCTTATAGCTGAGTGCACCTGGAGGGGGACATATAGAGAGTTTGTCAGAACAGTATTCACAAACATTTCTGAGATACTCTAGATGTTCTAACTCAGGTGGAGCGTAACGTTCTCAACTTCATCAAACATCAAACATAGTACCTCTCCATTTCCAAAACATAAGATGATGGCAACTAGAAAGCCCTGTAGAAAGAGAAACGGTGCCGTGAGTCAGAAATGTGCAGCTACAGTATGAAGACAAATAAGCTCTGACACACTGATTAGATTAGATTTAAGAATGACACTTATGACATTTCATTATTTCAGTTCATATTATATTAATAAGGCCACAATGTGGCAAATTATCCGTTAATAATCATAATGTGAACCCCTGTCTTTGAAATATGGAATAACTTGAATTAAATTCCTCTATAAGCCATTACATTTTAAAAAGAGTAGGTTTAATTTCCTTATCATCATGAGTCATATGCCTGAGGGATCATTTTACAACAGATTACAACAACATGCCTAAGCATGCGAGCAATCAAATAAACTTCATCACAGCTCATCTATCAAATAACCGAAAGCATGCTTTTTATGGCTAGGTTATGATAAACATGTATAAAGAATAGATTCGTAAGGTCTTAGTAAGGTCTGTAAATCAGACCAGGACCAACCTGGAAATGCGTGAGGATGTTCATGAAGAACTCGTACACGGCCGAAGCAAGTTTGCCCCCAGGCTGAAGGGGCATAAGGATGTAGTGAGCACCCATGAGGGGCACCAAGATGAGGGTGGCACGCACAGCCTTCATATAGGCACTGGACTCGGTCCTGTGGGTCACTTTCAGCTTTGTGATCAGAACACGCACTATGTTCAACAGGAAGAAGAGGTTCACCTGTATGGAGACAATGTTCATGGTGCAATTTGTACCCAAGTACCTGATTAAAACCACACTTTCGTCATTTTAAGGAATCTCTTGAATTAAATTCTCAGGTGGAACCAATCCGATATGAAGATTTTACTTAAGTCAGCAAAAGTCTTGATACCCCCTTCCATGTCCAAAGAGCCAAACTTTCTTGAGGAATAGTTCTTCAGGGTTATTGAAGGACAATCATTTTAGTCATTTTAGTTTATTTTCAGTAAAGTCCCTGTGACTGATTAGTTTCAACAACTGTAACATTGTGAAACATTGATTCATGAGAGAGAGAGAGAGAGAGAGAGAGAGAGAGCGATTGGTACACCATACTGGTGATGCTGAATGCTGAGCGGTTGGAACAGACGAGAGGGAAAATGAGGCTGCTGCTGAGATTTTTACATAAACAACCTATTTTTTTATTGTATCTTTAGGTGCTTTGCAGCCTGTCATAGTAAAACATTTGTTTCGATTACTTTAATTCAATCTACACAATTTTACTTTATTTTATTTTATATGTAGAAATGAGGGGAAGCTAAAGACTGCATAGTACTGGATATCAGTACAGCACTCACCACCAGGGCGACATGGATTGGGCCATGGATGATGTAGAGTAGGTTCGAGTTGCTTATCCAGCACCTGAAAACATCACAAGTAAAAACAAAATTCATAAGTGCAAATGTTTGAAAAGCAGTGCTGTAAAAAAAGGATTTGCCTCTTCCTGATTTTTATATTTCTTTTGCATATTTGTCAAATGATTCAGATCATCAAAAAAAAATTATTACACAATGATAACGTGAGTAAATAAAAAAATGCAGTTTACAAATGTGGGAAAGGGAATGCTTTACGCTGGATGTAAAAAGACACATTTGTCTCATCCAATCACACAATATTTGCCCAAAAGCCCAAAATGTTTTTTTTTTTGGACAGCAGTTGCTTTTTGCTCAGCAGCTGCCATTTTTGCTCAGTCTCCTTCTTATTGCAGGATGATGAAAACTGACCGTAACTGTTTCAAATTGAGGCCTGCAGTTGTTGAAATGTTGTTCTGAATTCTTTTATGGATTCTGGTTGAGTTGTTCTTGTGCTCTTGGGAGTAATTTTGGATGAATGGTCATTACTGGGAGGGTTCAGCACTGTTCTAAGGTTTGTCTTTTGTGTATAGTGTCCTTCAATGGGTTCACTTGAGTGCCAAAGCCTTAAAAATGGCTTGGTAACCATTTCCAGTCTGATACACGTAAGTTGCTTTGTTTCTCATATGTTCTTCGAATTTCTTTAGATCGTATTGCCTTTTTGGAGCTTTTAGTGTGCTTCACTGTCTCCACACTGTATTGTGTAATATTCAAATTTGTTTGATGAACTCAGTGAAGTGTGACAAATATGCAAAAAAAAATTCAGCAAATTATTTTTTCTGCCACTTTGTATAAAGAGAGAGACAGAGAGAAATATTGATAAATACAAGCAAAATTCATTTACATGTTATGATCATATTTCATACGGGCCCCAGCGTGAATGGCAGCTGGAATAATCGGGAATCCTAAAAAAATAAAAGGAAATTGGTTAATTAATTAGATAAATGCCTTTTAAATATTAATATAAATCAGAGGGAAGTGAGAGTGTAAGAGCGAGAGTGATCAGAATAAAAGGAAAAGGGAAAAAAACCCTGCAATATATTACTATCAGATTCATTTTAACATTGCCTAGTGCTTTTATTATCTTGACTGATTTACTTGATGTGTCATCTCTTTATCTATTAATTACATAGTGAATAAAACTTAAACTCGAACCTACAGTATAGTAACAACATTAAGGTGAATCAGCATAAGATGAATAATTTTAAAGTGAATCAAAAATGCCATCTTACCCCTGATCTGTGTGTTTACACACTGTTATTGAAACTATAGTAGTGGTGTTTTATTACTGTATTATAAACTTATAATGAATCGACAGCAATTAAATTCCACAAGAGAAAGAGACTGTAGTGAATCGATATGGCTTTTCAACATCCCGGACTCATTAATTACGTAATTATTAAAACAGAACTGGTGCCTTAATATGAACTTATTAAGAACACACAATGGTTTAGTAGTCGTCAAATTACACAGGAACAAATTAAGCAGCACAAACAGTATCAAAACAAAAACAATCTTGTGTTTCACCTCACCAGTCTGAGGAAACTTCAACAGTCTGAGTTGCACCCACATTAAACAGGATTAAAGGTTTTTTTTTTTAACTTAAACATCTGATTTCTCACCTCCACACTCTCAGTAATAACGCCCACTGGCCACTTTATTAGGTACACCTTACTAGTACTGGGTTGGACCTGCTTTTCCAGCAAGGTGCTGGAAAAAGTTCTTTGAGATTTTGGTCCATATTGTCAAAATAGCATCATGCAGTTACTGCAGATTTGTCGGTTGCACATGATGTGACTCTCCCGTTCCACGACATACCAGTGTTGCTCTTATTGCTATGGTGAACTCATTGTTCTGTGCATGACTTTGTGACATGGCGTATTATCGTGTGGTCATATGATTGGCAACAATACTTAGGTAGGCTGTGGTATTTACACCATCAGTGGGGCCAAGACATCCCAAGAAAATCTCCTCCACACCAATACACCACCAGCAGCAGCCTGACCCGTTGATACAAAGGCAGAATGGATCCATGCTTTTATGCTGTTTATACCAAATCTGAATGTTGCAGTAGAAATTGAGACTCATCAGACGGGGCAATGTTTTTCTAAACTTCTGTTGTCCAATTTTCGGGAAACCCCTGCGAAATGTAGCCTGAGTTGTCTGATCTTTAGCTGACAGGAGTGGCACCCGGTCTGGTGTTCTGCTGCTGTAGCCTATCTGCTTCAAAGTCTGACATGTTCAAAGTAACTTAAATCATCTTTCTTCTCCATTTTAATGTTTGGTTTGAATGGCACCAAATCGTCTAGACCATGTCTACATTCCTTAATGCATTGAGCTGCTGCCATGTGATTGGCCGATTAGATATTTGCGTTAAATAGTTAAACAGGTGTACTTAATGAAGTGGCTGATGAGTGTATACTCTCATTCACGCTTAACCGGTGATATCCTATGAACTCATAAACAGCATAAAAGTAAATCAGACTCAAGTGAATCAGATAGATTTGACTCCTCACCCCAGCCCAGCAGGTAGTACCAGCTCAGCTGCTGTTCTCCCACAAACACCGCCACGATGATGAGTGTGTGCAAGTAGATCCCTTCACACAGCATCCAGAAGTACGTTGAGCATGACGCGTAATGCATCAGACTCACCAGGATATTACAAAAAATCTGATAACGGTCATGACACACAAATATATTACACATGGATAAAAATGATAGCTTAAAGGAAGGGATTCTGCTTCTGTCTGTATTAATAAGTCAACAGATTGAGACACACTCACGTAGTTGGAAGTCATTTGCTGATTGTAGATGACATTCGTTAACCATATGATCATGAAAATGGAGTTGAAGATGAAGGACAGAAACATGTTCTTATGGAGAGAGATCCTCTGGCAGCTTAGACACCTGGATGGATATCAGACATTGTATAATATGTACAGATCCACAACACAGTAACAACCTTAGCTAACAGAGTTTTTATATACGAGGGGTGTTCAAGTCAAAACACAGACTGGTGATGATATTTCACAAGTACGGTGATGAGACTCTTGAGCTCTAAGCCATTTCCACATGTTCCATTGAAGGACTTTCTGGGGGACCAGTGTTTCAAACGTTCTGATCTTGCTCCAAAGTACTGTCTACCTTGATGGAATCCAAGCACTAGTGAAATGCTGGGTTGAATGAATTAGTGTAGCAAGGGAATTGCATAGAGAAATAAAGAGAGTTTTTACTCTCATAATCGTGTTCTGTTATTCTGCACAATCAAAAGTCCTTGAATGTGACTTGAATGCCCCTCATATATCTGCTATATTGCGCACATAGCTGTCTTTTTTGTCTTTGCATGAATTTTGCTCTGCGATAATCAACCAGAATATCTTTAAACGGGTTCTATATGAGCAGTTATTTGAGTAAACGGGCAATGCTTACACAATGCTCTGTACTCACTTGAAATATGAGAAGATGAAAATGGATATAAGCAGAGATACCAGAGACAGTACGTGACCCAGCACTGCCACATAATACATGGTGACTGCAACCTACAGGAGGCAGATAAAAGAAAAGAAAAGAAAAAAAAACAACTTAAAAAGAACACTATCATTTAATGCTTTCTGCATTTTCATCTGTCTTTTTCCGAATCATCTGGCACTTTTCCTGACGCAGCCTCCATAATTTACTTTGATTTTTCAGCTTTGTGTTCGGTTGAGAAGAATTCGAACAAAGAGATGGAAATCTAATTTTAATGCTTGCAATTGGTGTAGATTACAGACTGGAGGTTTGCGCCAACAAAGATGATATGATTACTGAGTGAAGTGAAACTGATTAGTGGCGATTGCTGGGAAAAAGAAATCCGTGTCTCGTCACATCCCTGTAAAGTGGGAAAAAATGGGGCAATGTATCACGCTAAACATGTTTAAATACAGTTTAGTGAAGCTGTAGTGATTGTTTGAATGTCTCTGATGATTCGATTCAACCCAACTTCAATGTAATAAAATAACCTATACTGTGCATTCTTTTAACTTATCACGGTACTCTACAGTTCTGATCAATTATCTACAGTATAAGAGGAGATCTAACAGTCGTTCCAGATGTTGTATGGCCGACTTAGTACTTTGTCGTCTGCATGCATGCGTACAACGAAGCGTGAAAAAATCGTCCCACCGTGAGTTTTTCTTTGGTGTAGGCCGAGCACAGGGTGTAGTTGGACCACAGTCGGTTGCTTTCTGGGTGTCGGAACCACTGTCCATCCTCGTTACACACTTTGGTTACTTTTTCTGGGAAACCGAAGATCCGATCAGAAAAGGCGCATAAAATTTTCATACATCTAACAACGACAGTCATTCCATTTTTTTTGTCAAGACATAAGGAGCGAAAAAACTTAGAGGTGCACCTGTTGGGTCAAAGTCTTGGAAGTAATTAGGACAGTCCTGTATGGCGATTCCCGGAGGCGAGTCTCCCCAGCAGAGCCATCCGTCCCACGTGCGGTTACAGTACGGCCCTGCGGGGGCAGTGTCGAGGTGGAATGTTAGTTTAACACAATCAAGTAATTCGGTACTCATTCATCTACACAAGTCTACTCCAAAGCGGGTTTATCCATGAGGGTGAGTCAAAAATTATCCGCACTCTGGCCGAAAAATTTATTACAACAAACCTTCAGAGAAAGGCTTCATTTTCCTTCATGTACCAATGCACTTTGTCCATCTGTCAACAAGCGTTCGTATGCTTTAAAATCTCAAAACAAAGTTTTTGCAGAGTGTTGATAGTTTAGGCATAAGTGTGAGGACGTGCATCGTCATGTGAGATCACAATGCCCTTGCATGGCGGTTCTCCGCGTTTAATATGAAGTTTAAGCCTCAGCCCTTCAATAAGTGTCTGACGGACCTGATGATGTTCCAATACTTCTGGCCCTTAAGTATCCCAGAAAACTGTAAGCACTGATCAATTTTCCAGCTAATGGTTGACTTTTGAACTTCTTCTCGTTCGGTGACTGAGGATGTTTCCTTTCCATCCTCTGGCGTTTACTCTCAGACTCGTAGTGATGAATCCGTGTCTCGTCACCAGTAATGATTCTCTTTAAGAAACTTCCCTTCCTTCCCTTAGAAGTATTATTTAGCAAGTATTTCGCAAGCTGCTTTGCGACAATGTCAATTGTTAAATGCGCTATACAAATAAAATTGAATTGAATTGAATAAATGTTTTAATATAACCAGAGTGCGGGTAATTTTTGACTCACCCTTATATAATGACTCATAAATAAGAAAAAAAAAAAAAAAATAGACAACAGAAAAAAGAATCCATACAGCTGCATACAAGTGAAATTTTCAATCCAATACCTAGACCACGTTTTGTAATGTTTAGTAACAGAGATGTAATTATATTGTAACTATTTACAATATAAACAATATTTATGAAATAAGATATACAACACTTTTTTTATGAAACTGAATCAAACAGATAGAAAATATATTATTTGCTCTGTTCTCTTTCCTCTTCTAGGATTTTCTTTACTTATGAGATGTGTGAAAGTGACCAATAGGGGGCAGAATTGCCACAACCCAGTATAGAGGATAAAGGGGTATATACGATGAGCGAGTGTATTAAAAATAAAATTCAACTTGTATATCAGGCTATATTCAGTCACATCAATTTAGCGGAAGAATACTTATCACACAAAAACTCGACACATCTCCGCTCTAAAACAACATGCGAGTGTTCAGCCGATAACATCTGTATTCACCACACTGACCCTGGACTACGAGCCAAACAGGGAGGATCTGAGAGCTCCAAGTGATGGACGCGGTGTTTACAGTGGGGTTCATAAAAAGGTGCAGCAGTCACAAGAGCCAAAGCACAACAAGTGTAAAGAGAAAGAAAAAAACACACACACACACAAAGAGGCGAGAGCATGTGCTTCCTCGGACCAGGGCCTGGTACACAATCCAAGGAAGCCTGACGCACACAGACAGAGAAGAAAACTCAAAGACGGTCAGGCAGCGGGCAAGAGTGACACTGACTAAGCCTGCTTCCTCTCTTTCAGGAGAGAGCACAGGCTTCCCCTTGATTCCTGCTCTCGCACAATGTATCGCTCACCACTCGCTGTTTCCTTCTTACGGCACTCTACCCTGATCATAAACAGATTATTCAGAATAAACACAAGGCCCTGTATTTTCTGTTTCTTTTTCTAGAACTGTGCGTGCATGTGTGTGTCTGACCTTGCTCTGTGCGTGGAGGGTCGTGTAGTATTTTGAGGTAACACTCAAACTGAGCTGTGAGGATCTGCACCCTCGACACCCTCACAGTGGTTAAGGATACTGGGTTGTTCGTCACTTCCTCCATCGGTATCGTAGTCGTCGCTATCACATCCTCGGTCTGACACAACTGCAAAGGGAGTCACACACACGCTGTCACACACATCGTCACACACTGTCCTACACTGATCTTTTAGTCTTATATGCCAGCAGATATGCTGTTATGGTGTTATGGATACAGAACTGATTGGTTGCATTTAGACATGATACTAAGGCTAAGGCTCGAGGTTGTTGATTTGGGGATCCAAGCAACCACTTGATGTGAAAGGCTGAAAGAATGTTTTTTTTTTATTTATTTTATTTTATATATAATCTTTTTTAAATTCGCATGCAAGACAGATAAACCTTTATATTATTATTAATTTTGTTATCAATTCAATTCAAATAAGATTAAAGATATGAAAATTGATTTATATTCTCTAATTTCTGACTTCTAAAGCCTGGAACATTTCTGAAGTTTATCTCAGTATGGGTGTTTTGAGAACAGCTAAAGATTATTTTTTCTATTAAATCACTGCCTTTTTAAAATAATAATAAAAAATACATTTCAGACAGAGAAGCAAGAGTACAAGAACACCGGATAATATTTATGCATATCGATAATTTCTTGTTATAGAAAAAAAAACATTAAAAGAGCCCATTTAAAGTTGAATACATTTTTATCTCTTCATAAACGGTTTTTGTTGCTAACGCTTTTATTTAGCATTTAAGTTAATATTTACGTTGACAGAGTACCAAGTGATCGATCTGAATGCTTATTTAAACTGAATAATTTAGTCTTATAAAAAAAAATGCAAATATGGCATTTCTCTTCATGCTATAATTAATATTATATTCCTTTCATTTTTCATTTATTATGATTAAACAATGCTTGGCTCTTTTTGCAGGCAAATTTTCAGGACACACACACACACACCTCAGCGGTGAGCATTCGTAGAAACAGCAGTAGGAATGTTGGGTGTTTTCCCATGATGCACTACAAGAGGCAGTGAAAGGGGGCGCAACAGCTCATCAGTCCTCTGTGGAAACAAAAGACATTCATCACGTTAATAAGCTGATACGGACGAATTTGTCAGTGTCCACAATGGTCCCTTAAACACCCTGAAACTGAAATAAACAATCACTTAATGAACATCAACTAATGCAAATCGGACACTGTTACTGAAAAGTGATTTCAATAGTCCACTTTTGTTTAAACACGTTTTGCTCCTTGACCTTGGAGTTCACCTTGAATCTCTTTGGAAGTTGTCTTTGGCTCTTTGGTTACCATTTGTGTTTTTTTTTTTTTTAATCTGACGTAAATTGCCAAAGGGGCTTGGCTACAGTTCCCTGGTCCATAAACGTCTTAATAATATTTAAAGCTGTAGTCGCAGGAATATGAAGCTGAAGATTGTCTCGCTCGTCTTTAACGCTTCATCCTGTGTACAGGGTCGCGGGGGGGCTGGAGCCTATCTCAGGAGACTGAGGGCACGGGGCAGGGTACACATCCCTTACAGATTGCACCCCACCCACACACACACACACATACACAAAGGGCAATTTGGAAACACCTAATCTACAGGTCTTTGGATTGTGGGAAACCCCACCAAGCACAGGGAGAACATGAAAATTCCATGCACACAGACCCTCAGGGCAGGATTTGAACCCAGATCCTGGAGGTGCAAGGCGACAGCGCTCACCACTACGCCCCCATGCCGCCACCAGCATTGTTAGATTGTGTTTTTTATTATTCTGTTAAATTCCAATTAAAAATGCATGTCTGTTTTTTATTAGTCTGTGTTTATTAAATCATGATGTATTATTACTTTTATCAGTTTCAAGTAATTTTAGTGACCAATGTGGGTTTTCATTTCTTTAATGAAAGTGTACCAACAATTCTGTCCGTGTGTGTACAGTATCTATCATGAACAAAAGAAAAGTTTGTGCTTTCTGTTTAGACAAGCTGAAAAATTTTAGTTGTTTTATTAAGTTGGAGAGGAAAGCTGGTGAGGAAGTGACTACACACTGATTTTTATAGAGCAAGTTCAATGTTTTATGATGTTCCTTCTAACATTAAACTATGATATTTCTTCTTAAAGTATTAATACATCTGCAGGATTGCTAAAATAATAAAAGCATACCGGTAAAAATCAGCAATTAAACAGAAATGTATCGAAATCAACATCCAGTTAACATTTATTTTTGTTGTTGTTGTTTTTAGTTAGCATTATTATTCCAGCAAAAAAAATTTAACCTTACAAGAAAAGAATTGTAGGGCGAAAAAAAAAAAAAGCAAATTATTTAAAAGACCACTTTTCAGCCCAACAAAATGCAAACAAAAAGAAAACTTTTTTTTTTGTTGTGTGAAAAAACAAGTAGGCGAGGCTGGTTCTGCAGGACGTTCAGTAAAACTAAGCAACTCATGTCCTTATCAAACCGCACACACTGAACCGTTATAAGCAAAGACTTATCAAACCAGTTACTGCCTTTGTTTCATTAATTAATGTTTTTGAATGTATAAACATTCAATAATGTTCAAATAAACATAATCAGGGACCGCAATACACTAAGCACTGTTATATTTGTTATATATAACTGACTCGGGCAGTTGTTGTGGCCATCCTGTACCTGTCACGCAGGTGTGATATTCGGATGTACCCATCCTGTGCAGGTGTTGTTACACGTGGTCTTCCACTGCGAGGATGATCAGCTGTCCTTCCTGTCTCCCTGTAGCGCCGTCTTAGGCGTCTCACGGTGCGGACATGGCGATTTATCGCCCTAGCCACATCAGCGGTCCTCATGCCTCCCTGCAGCATGCCTAATGCACGTTCACACAGATGAGCAGGGACCCTGGGCATCTTTCTTTGGGTGTTTTTTTACAGTCGGTAGACAAGTCTCTTTAGTGTCCTGCGTTTTTAGAATTGTGACCTTAAATGCCTACTTTCTGTAAGCTGTTAAGGTCTTAACGACCATTCCACAGGTGCATGTTAATTGATTGATTATGGTTAATTGAACATGCATGGAAAACCTTGTTTAAACCCTTTACAATGAAGTTATTTGGATTTTTACAACATTATTGTTGAAATACAGAGTCCTGGAAAAGGGACGTTTCTTTTTTTGCTGAGTATACATACACAAAGCATCAGCTGCCCATATACAACAATGTCTGTAAAAACAACTAATAAACGTTAAAATAGTTAAAACGTTTAAGAAGACATCCTGGCTCTGCAGCACTAATTTGAATGTGTCTAAGAGTTTTGCACAATACTGGAAGTTAATTCTGTTAATATTTTTCCCATTATGTGTAGGAAAAAAAATCCCACTTTTATACAGTGAACTATAAGGGATCAATACGAAATCCTTCTCATCATATTCATAATCATCATCATAATCAGGTAAAATGTTCAGTTAATCAGGACACTGACTTGAGCTCATATCCCCAGCACTAAATGCTGTTACATGAAAATAAAACCCCTCAGGGTGGGAACTAATTTCCCATGTCCGCTATAACAGCATGTTTCTATTTATACATGGTTCAATGACTAATTTACCAGAAACAGCCTTCATAGCCTCTTCAATCGACATTTTAAAGAAGATATCACACAACGTGGACAAACCCCCGGTCAGTGCCACATGCGCACGAGAGTCATCATGGGCCGCTCCGCAGAACTCTAAAGCTGTTCTCATTCACTTTTCCCTCAACTTTCTTTTCAATTAAATGTGAACGGGACACATACAATGACTCAAACGTTTTTATTTATTTATTTATTTAATTTCCCAGGGAAATTGAAATACTGAGGCCTCAAGGACATGTTGTGGTAATTACTCCTTAAAAGCATTCTGCTGTTTGCTTATAATACTCCAAATGCCAAGCATAATAGAGAGATTTACGTAAAAACCTTTTCCCCTTATATGCCCACAACTCTCCGGTGTGCACATGAATAACAGCTTTTCAGACTAAAAATCATTTCTTTTCAGAACAGACAGAAAAAACTCGACATCATTTTTTCTTGTGTATCGTATTCATGGCCGTGTAGGTTTTTTTCAGAGTTATACAGAGTTACATGTTAGGAATGTCTTATACGGTATACTGAATAAGAAAAATCTATACATGTAATAAAACTGTACAGTTGTTGTGTTTGTACATAGAAGATGTTCGTGAAAAACGATTTTTTTCTGTATGTTTGTCTGTTTGTACATTTTAAAGGGGTTTTCAGTGGATCCTTGGTCTGCAAGTGTTTCACCAGACAAGCGAAACATTGAAGTAAATTTTAACTTAGTAAACGAGCGAGGTCTTGAAAAACGAGCAGTTCTGTGGGTAATGGTCTCCCATGCTCTGACATACTGTCACCATGGGTGTGCGCTTAAAGCATTTTTTATTTTGTGTTTATATGTGTGTGTGCATGTGTGTGTGTGTGTGTGCGCATGTTTGAGTAAGAGTCTCTGCTGGTAAACTGGTGTGTGTGTGCACGTGTGTGTGTGTGAAAATCGTCCTACACTGTCGCCCTCTTCCTCCTCCTCTTTTTTCTCAGCCTCAGTCGGAAAGCTGGTGTGTGTGTGTCCATGTGTCTGCGTGTGTGCACTTGTGTGATTGAGAGTCTTCCCCAGTGAAAAAAATATACACTTTAGTGTATTAAAATATACTGAAATCCTCAATAGTACATTGTAAATATACTAACAAAAAGTTGTACCATCAGTTAATATATAAAAAGTATACTAACATCATGCCTTTACCAAATTTAGGAATTAAACTTTAAATATACTTCAAAATAATTGTACTATAGTATACTTTCAAAAAATATATTCTATACTATAAGTGAAATGTTGGTTTAATTTCGAAAGCACACTTATTTAAACTTTCTTTCTTAATGTATTTTTGGTATATTAAAAAAATATATACTCTAAATAATCATTGTAGAAATGTACAGAAAGTATATATTAGTATACAAATTTTCATATATGGTAATCTCAGTATATTTCCAATTTAAATGTACTTACTGTATTCATTTGTACTTATTTATGCTTATATTTAGTGCACTACTCTCTCGTGCGTGCGCGCTTTTAGACTTGTTTTTGCACGCTTAATCTCTCTCTGGCGCGCGCTCTCAAACTCCTTTTTGCGCGCTAAAAAAATCTTGTTGCCCGTTCAGGATTATTTATGTTTGCACTTTTGCACTCTTCTGTGCGCTCACTATCATAAAGCTACATTTGCACGAACTGCAGCAGCGTTAAAACCCTGCAACTATTCCAGCCAACCAGAGACTAGAATTGGTGCAACACCAGCCAATTAAAAACTGGAGGCGGGCAGATTCGAACTGTCTGTTTTCTGATTGGCTCCCCAGTTCTTAACTTCTAGTTTGAATTCATGCCTGAAAGCTGCATCGTTGCGTGCGTTAGTTCGTGTCATTATTATTTTATTTTCATCGCCATGAGGTAAATTTCATGTTTTTTGAGGTAGTTTAAAATTAAGTACATAGTATAAACTATAGAATCTATTGTCTAATGTATCAGTCTCTTTGTAACAGCTAGAATCAACACACCAGGTTTAAACTAATAGTGTACTGTCTTGGTTTAGACAACAGGTTATATTTTAGTTTGGGTTTGTAAGACAGTCTAACATTTTGTTGAACACAAATAAACTATAATACTGTTTTTTTTTAACCTTGTGCAAATTAAATCTGTTGAACTCATGAATAAAATCTGCCGCAGTAATGTAATGTGTTTCAAAAACATCTTCTAGTCTAGAAAATGCATTCAGCATTTGTAAATGATCCCAAACACCTTTAGTTTAATTTGCAATACAGTATTATAGAAGACTGTGTGTACTATATTATATGATGAAAAGGACAGAACTGTCCAAAAAGGACAGTTCTGTCTCAACCCGATTTCTTTTGATAGTTTGTTAAAATTCATTCACAGGAACATCGGATGGGCTCCCCTAGACCGCCATACGTTTTAGATAGGATACAGGATAATTTACTAAAGTGATTTACTGTACAAATGAGGTTTGATCCAATGTGTAAAGGGTTAATGAGTTTGCACAAGTTTTGAGCAAATCTGAAAGGGGAAATGTTTACACAAGTAATTGTGAAATTTCTGGTATGTTTCCAAAAAGCATAGGTGTGGCTGGATTATATCCATCGAGACTGTACTAAATTATGAAAACTATGTGTCTGAGCTCAGCACTTTCATATTGATGATATCTCTGGTAAGCGGCAAAAGGGGGAACTGGAACTTGGTCATGATTTTATTGTTTTTTATTATTTTTCCAACACACAGACAAGGGCGGAAGATGTCCATAGCTTGGCAAATTGAAAAATGAAGAATGACTGGAAATGAAGAATTACTGTACGTAAAATGGATTAACCATCCATGGTGAAACCATCGAACAGGTGAAAAAGAATGGTTATTCAAGTTAATTTTAAATTGGATTGATAGAAATGTAGTATGAACAGTCGTTAGTAAAAAAAATGCGGGTCCGTTTTGGAATATATAACAACCACATACTGTACTGTTAACCACATTACAGTCTGTGAGTGATCATCGCTTGGTGATTGTGTAAAGCCAATGATAAAACTTTTTTTTTTTTTACCTTGTTTGATAATAAAATGAATAAATTATCTGTACAGAATCTTTTAAAATCTTTAAAAATCCCATCTAAGAGCACTTGAATATGTATGTAATATGTAGTAACCTCCTCAGCTCTCTGCTGCTGATTTCAGATTCTCTTAATTGTGTCATTTTGACTCTTTAAACCTTCTGACTGATATAGCAGTTATACTCGAATTGATTTAAAAGTAGTGGTATTAATTTACATTAGTAAAGAAGGCTGTTGAAATCTGACATAAGAAAGTATTTTTATAACCACTTCAATGAACATACATATGGGGAACAAAGCGCGTTGAGGCTTTTACAGAAAAGAAATCATCGACAGTGAATTTGCCAAGGAATGACATGTCCCAATTTTAGCCAGTAAATGTTGCGGAATGCCCAAGCTGCTTTGTATTATCGCTTCGATACACATGTCTGGCAAGAAATATCTTGCAGCTTCAGAGTGGGTCAACTTATTATGGGCCCGCAGCAAGCAAAGTAAACAACTAAGAAGATTTAAAATGACTCGAATTGGATTGAGAACTGTCCAACACATTATTAAAACCTGTAAGGATTTGACTTCAATTTGCTATGGAGCATAAAGGTTGGACTTTGGAGGAATGGAAAATGGTCATGTAGTCTGAAGAGTCCAGATTGAGCCTATTCCAGAGCTTCTTCAGGGTAAGAAGGTAAGCGTATGAAACGGTGCGCCCATCATGCATAGCGTCCACCGTACACACCTCTGGAGGCAGTGTTACGATCTGGAGTTGCTTCAGTTGGGAATAAAATGAAGTGAGCTGAAGATGTTTTGAAGAACCAGGTTGTTCCCTCAGGCATGGGTATATCCCAGACCTTTGTAAAAGGGTGATTCTGGAACCATGAGAAACCATGATGACTTTTTTTTATTTGCTCTCTCTGAAAATACCAAAAAACACCAAGAAACAACACACAGCTTCAATATTCTAAATACTTTCACATGCTAGAAACTTATGGACACTGGAGACTCTGTCTAATGTAAAAAATATTTCTTTATGGGAAACTTCATCATATAAAAAAGTTTACGTTGGCTTTGCTAAATCACAACATATTTAAGTAATAAAGTTATTTATTACTACACCCAACTAATAAAAACGTTGTTGGAGCTTTTGGGGTTTTTCCCACATTGCACAATTTGAGCAACTTGGGGCAGCAGTAGCTCAGTGGTTGGACTACAGTTTGGAAGGTCCCAGGTTCAAACCAAAGCACCACCAAGTTGCCCCGTCGGGGCCCATAAGCAAAGCCCTTTACCCTCAACTGCTCAGATAAATCATGAGATAAACATATAAACATAAATGCTGTAAATTATTCTAAACCGATGCAATCTCAAAATAATAGGAAATTGTCAGCAGACTGATAGGAGGTTTGTCGATTTCGGGAGCATTGTAAGTGTTCTTGAAGGTCTCCATCACGATCCTGTGGAGACACCAGCTTTTTTGGATGATGGAGTGATGTCATTTCAATAATACTTCAACATGCGTTTTAGAGCGGTTTGTAGCAGAGTCTAAAGTACATTGTAACGTTTCATGGCTAATGTGTAGCGAGTTCATAAGGAATTAAGGAATGTGACATAATCGAGTGAAGTTCAATAGGACTTGAAGTGCAAATTCATATCAGTTATAAAGGTGAGGGTAGCTACTATGGATGAGAAACGCCCGAGAGCACACGATATTATCACGATACCTGGGTGTCGGTTTGATCTTTATTGCGTTTCTTAAAGCATCACTATCCAGATTTTTTTTTTCTCTCCAAAAAACGTAGCTAATAATTTGCTCCTAGCACATGGGAATGTCTAAATAGTTTAGAGTGCACCAGTAGGATCAATAAGAAACTGCAACATTTTACTGTACCACCTCAAATGCAAACACAGGTAAATTAAAAAGATATGCTTAAAATTAATGTTAGAATCAGTGTGATGATGCATGAAGTTCCAAACAAAAGTATCACGATAGGCAACTGATGACACTTGACGATGTGGCAAATCTATCATTTTTGCATTCATTTTCATTCAATATGCTTAACTGTTCTGCTGAAACACCCATATCACAAAAATGCATCTTCAACAATTCCACTGTCTCTTTGGGTATGTACAGTTTTTAAGCTATTATCCGTGTAAACTACGAGTGAGACGTGTTTGTGTACAGAAACGCAGAGAGAGTTGCATGCAGTGAGATGAGAACGGTTGTGTGCCGGAAACAGGAAACACAGCCGGATCACATGACCTCTGCTGATCCCAAGAGGCACCGCGTGGGTAGTTCACTGTTGCGGGGTTAAAGGTCAAGAACATCAGGGACTGGGAAGAAGAGGCTCGGTTTCAGCATGGGAAACGTCAACGCAACAAACGTCAGGCTTTTCAACTCTACAGATAGTGTGTACACAGTACTGAACCAACCGATCTGCCATGAGTCATGGTTTAACAGACCACCAGGACAGCAGGAGCTGTGGGACATACAGTATATTGGGGGATAAAAAAAGGAGGAAAGAAAACATAGTAGCTGAACAATACCAAGTTAAAGGAGAGATAATCAGAGTGTGGTGTTGGATAGGATGGAAAGAATATTGCAGGTTTTATACAGCAGGCTTCAATTCTTAAATTTGATTGGTCAGAATATTGATTGATATTTAATAACAGAAGCTCTGACCATGGAAAAAATAAGATAAGATAAATACGATAAGATAAATACGATAAGATAAATCTTTACTAATCCAGAGAAAAATCGCAGACTTCATGGAATCAAAATCTTATTTTATGTTATTTAATAAAGAAAAACTTTCAAAAATTTTCAATATGGTGAATGAGATTTCATTAAACATTTATGAAAACTAAAGTTTCCACTCTCACAGAAAGGCAATCCAGTTTCTCTGTAACATGACAAGCTGATGGATTTCTTGTTTTCAATTCGAAAGAAAAGACAGAGGCCTCTGGCCGAAGTGAACAAATGGAAAAGATAACAGGAACTCTTCCATCACGTTTAAGGCCATACACACGTTCCAAACGTGATATCGCGTTCGTTAATGAAGTAAAAAACTGCTGTTGTAGTTGTTGGTAAATTGCTTTGGTATAAAATCCCAGACCATCCTGTGATTGGTTATGATTAACATGATACGCTGACATGCTTCACTGCTCACATGGGAGAGGCTCTGAAAAATTGTCGCTGCGTTTAAAAATAACTGTCCGATCAGTATAAATCACAGACTTGGTTTTCGTTTGATTACAGACCCAAGTATAATCCTGATAATATCAGCTGCATGAGCCACAATAGATATGGTGTCTCTGCTATGCGTCAGCGTTTGGAGTCGCAGGAGGGTTATTTTTACTCTGAGGGGGAAGTAGGAGCTTCTGAAGCCCAGGAAGGATGCGAAGAAAGAAGAAGGGAAAGAAGGGCCATCTTCCTCCTCTGCCGCCGGGCCGTTTGCCTAGCAGTGTTTGGGTTAAAAATAAGCCATTGTTGCACAGATACAAAAGACAGTCCTGAACAAGTACCTTAGCGTCCGCGACTACTTGAACGTGAGATTGGGGGGTTTTCCTAATGTTAAGGGGCCTCACAAGTCTGAAGTAATCTGTTGGTTCCAGTTTATCTAATTAACAAATGGACAGAATGATCCAGACTCCCATTATTAAAGCCAGAAATAGTCTTGTACGCTTGGACGTGCACCAGCTCAACCGTGCAGTTACAGAGCTGGTTCATGTCCGGTTCCTGGCTGACGCACATTTCCATGGGACAGCCAGATCCCTGTGTGAACGGACCCTCCAGATAAATGGCTTGTATTAATGAAGATATTTGATGACACAAAAAAAGTGAAAAGAAAAACTGTAAAAGGTGGTCTGTTCAAAAGATGGAAAAGCAAAAAAAAAAAAAAAACATACACGTTAGAACATTAGTATCTAGCCGAACAGGCTACACAGAGACTTAATCAGATGACCACCTTGTCAGTAATCTCAGCCTAAGCAAAGCTTTTGTACACTTTTCTGGCCCAAGCTTCAAGGGCTTAATGACTTCAAACACAATGAGCTTTTTCAAAGCAAGCAATCGTGCACATACTTGAGATTAAAGCAACATCCATTAGATAGAAGGTCAGTGCCAAGGCAGATTTCTGTTGAGCGATTTTATCCATAGTACTTACAAAAAGTTTAAAATAGGTAAAAACCTTAAGGTCAGACTCTTTAAGGTCAGACTCATTCATACAGTAGGTTTGATGGCTCCATCTGAGTTTTTTTTTTTTACCATAATGGGAAAAAATCATTCTGGGTTAGTATTCAGTGCTAAAAAAATAGTACTATGGATATGAATATTTTGAAACACCATATTAGTTTGTTCAGTCGGTAACATGGTGCCATCCTGCCCAAGATCTTTCCATTGGTATGTCACAACGCGTACTTTTAAGGACCTCCCCGAACAGCACTCCAACAACCATAGCATCCATGTGGCAGCCATCTTCAATGTATATATATATATATATATATATATATATATATATATATAGTAAATATAAGGGGAGTTCAAGTTAAACTGGGACTTTTGAACACAACACAGTTTATTCATTTCTCTATATAATCCCCTGCCACACTAATGCACTTCCCCCAGTGTTTCACTAGTGCTCGGACACCATCAAGGTAGGAAGTTTTCCCAGTATGTCTGAGCCACGATTGTAGAGCCTGCTTCACATCTGTAACTCTGGCCTTCCAGGAACTCCTTTAATGGAAATGGCTTGGAGCGAGATAAAGGACTGTACGGGGGATATGGCAATAACTCCCAGTCGAATTCCTGTAATGTGCAAGTGCTGTTGGTGAATGATTGTGTGTACAGTTCCCACAGACAGATTATCCATCGATTTTCAAGGATGAAGTGTTCCACTCGCTGAATGTTCATGGGAACGAGTGCAGTGGGCTCCGAGCCACATCGGCTGACGAACGGACTTCTTTAAAAGGTTTGCACCGTTCGAATGTTTTACTGCGGTTAAGAGTCTCATCACCGGGCTGTGCTTGAAGTCTTCTGTTAATATCAACCGTTTTATCAAATCTTCATTCCTGAGAGGTTTCTTAACAAGTCCTGGTTTGACTTTAACGCTCCTCTTAATACACACTTAAAGGGTGAATAAATCATAGTTCCAAATGTTGGCCAAGGGGTTGTAAGGAGAGAATGGTCTGTGGTTGATCCGTGGTTTTATATCTTGGACTGACTTCCATTCCTGAACATATTTCGTTTTTGGCTACATTTATTAATGAGAAAAACGTCCTTAGTAGCTTTGAGTATGAAAATATTATTAATAATAATAATAATAATAATAATATATATATATATTCATTTAAAAGTGTTAGAGAAAGAGAGTGACAGTCATGAGCCATAATAATCCAAGTATCATTGGGTGTGCTTAAGCTGAAATGCACTTGAACCAAACAGTCTCCTTGTGTCAATGTGGGTCAGGAGCTTAGCATAAAACTAAAATGTGACCTGGATTATGATCTCTTCGAAATATTGCTACTCCTGCATTCTAATTAAGAGGAGGCTGCCTACTTAGGGTAAATCTCCAGGTCTCCCAAATGAATGCTGGCACATTTAGAACAATACTGAGCCTCTAAAGAGACACAGGAGGAGAAAATAAAAAAATAAAAAAACACACTGTCAATCAAAATTTATCTACGGTGAGGAAATCCCACCTCCCGTGATTGATTACAGGAATTCTGTCTCACCTGCTGCATGGAGGATGTTAGTTATAAACATAAAACCTAGTGTTTTCAGTGTAGCTTAGCACAACACTAATCGGAAAGTGAATCACAAACAGGAAATTGATAAAGTAGATCAGATCAGCGATTCAGCGCTGTTATTTTAGCAGTGGAAATATGAACTAATCCCAGTAAAAATATTATTTTTTTCGTTTTACCTTTTCTAATTAATATCTATTGGTGCAGATTCATAATCAAGTTAATAAGCGAGTAGCTTATTAGTATCGCTTGTACTCAACATTTTGATTTTACTCATGGGCAGAAATCTATGTAGTGTAAAAGTCTCAATAAATTCTGTCCAGCAGTCGATTTAAGACGCCCCCACAGTTTAACACGTGCAGTACGCGGTATAAACTTGCGGTATATAATCTGGCACCAAACTGCTCATACCTTCACTTCTACTTAACATTTAGATTTTATTTCTGGTGCAGGTTTAACTTTAGGCAGATACTGAAGGGCAAGAAAAGGTTCATTAATTTCAGTCCAGCCAGTTTTGCGTGATGCTGTGACGAAATCTAACTGGACAGACATACAGACAGACAGGTGAATATACAGACAGAAAATTTACAGACTGGTTTCGGGTATAAAACGTAAAGATATCATTGAAAGAGCGAGTTCTGACCAATGTACAAACAAAACCTTTCTTATAAACTGTATACTGTACTGTATATTCTACAATTCTGTTCACCTGATGATACTGAAAGCTTACAAAATTCATTTAAAGTTATCAATGCACTATGCAATGTTATGGACACATTCATAGTGAATGCGTATGATATACACTTTTTTTACAAGACACTAGACACTCTTTGGCTCGCTAAGTGTTTGTTTTGGAACCTAGTTTTATAGTTTTCTTGGAACCATCTCAAAACCTCAGGGTTCAACCTAGAAGCCTTAAGGACTTAACCCACCAAAGACAACAAACCATAAATCATATAACACCTTGTCCTAAAAACACCTAATATAATGTAAAATTATTAAAATGATTGGATGTTTTGCTACCGCAATGTATCAGGCGGTACAGTGCATTCTGTCACGTTCAGTCTCAGCTGTTGTAGCTCTGGGATTCGGCGCAGAAGGTTGAGGGTTCACTTCCCAGAGCTGTCAAACTGCCACTTGCAGGCCCTTGAGCATCTTTAACATTCAGCTTGTACAGCGATGCTGTAAAATTTCTGACCCGGCATTCTGACCCTGACTTCCTTCCAAGCTGGGATATGTGAAGAAAAGCATTTCAGTGTGTTGTACACGAGGGATGTAATAAGTCATTCAGAACCAACGGATAACACGTACTAAACGGATACAAATGCATATACAATCAGGAGCATATCTGTGTCTGGTTATTTGTCCCTCTTTCTATTCCAAAATAGGATTTCCTTAAAGGAACCCAAATCCAGTATGTGGATTGGCCGATTAGTAATGACATCATTGCTTACAAACACAGCCTTTGGTTGGACTACAGAGATTTCAAGATAGATGAATGGATGGAATAATTCGCATTTGATTGCTAGCATTATTTGTAATATGGCCCGTATCATGGCCCTATGTAATGAGATCACACTACGTAGGTTAAGCCTGTAATAGAATATAAAAACAACCCTATAAGTTAAATTATATATTTTTTAAATGACCATCTATACAATTAGGTATAGATGTAATTAATACGATTAGAAAAAATTCTTGCTTGTCTATTCAAGCACAATTATGACCTCAATAAATGTAAAACTGCTAGGATCATGGAGATATTTAAAGCACTGTTTTTCCGGCATTAAGGCCAGATCTATTTTAAGATAAAATTCGAATCCAGATGCAGAAATCCAAGATAAAGATAGCGGCATTGCATTGCACCTTAACCGTGCACATGTATACAATGCAAATACAATCTTTTTCTGATCAATCTAATAATGTTATTTAAAAAAAATAATAATAATAATTACTTATAAATATTAGAACTAGCATGCATAGTTATCCTTTTCCAGGCATTTACGGATTTATGCAAGAATCAAGTTCACAGCATTTCTTTTTATTCCTGAAAGACTAAATTCACTAGTGACTCGAGAGGATAGATGCACTTTTCTTGATATGGATGTGTATAAAATACCCAGTATACCCTGAAGATTTCTAGATAACACAAATAAGGGTTTGAGAGCCGAGCTGGAAAGATGCCCTGTTTGATTTCCGAATCTATTTTTGCGTTAGAAGAATGCCCCTGAAGGCAGAATGTCCCCAGAGAGTTCAACGAACAAACAAAGCGTATGCTTCGATAATGCTGCATTTTCTCAATGCTGCCCATAAAGATAAAAAAAAATCAATAATTCAATAATTCAATATAAAACACAAAAGCATGTGTGAAAAGTGAGCTGGATTGTAACCGCTGCAAGTGGAACTGCTGAAGCATCAAAACAAAGGCCTTTGTTACATCCTCAAACATTATTACTATGCCATATATCATTGTGAAAAAGGGAGCCACTCCTTAATTAGCACACAGTATGCAGCACACACACACACGCGGACAAAGAGCTGACGCAAGAACAACATAAATTATAGAGAACGACAGCAAAACAAAAGCACCAAATTGCTTTATTTCTGTAATCTATTCTTCAGTTGAACAGAAAATGGCAGGCGATGCATAATAGTCAAATTATCATGAAAAATCATCGTTTTTGAAGAATCTAAAAGCAAATGATACAGCTGTGATTCATCAGCGCATTGAGTGAAAGCATGAGCGATCTGAAAAGAGTAATGAGATAATCACCGAAACATTCCGTACAAATCGGCACGGAATTAAAGACCATATTAAAGAAACATGATCGATGATGTGGAGCAGTGAGGAGTCACTTTTCCTGCGCTGATGTTTTGTTTTACAGCTGTTCATGTTAGAGAGAAACCATAAAACATAAACACTAACTCAGTCGAGACTTTCCCATGGAGGAGAAATTACTGCCTGTGACAAAGCTGTTGTTAAAGCTCTGACAAAATAATCAACAGTTTTTTGTTTTTGTTTTTCCCTCTGATGAGTCTTTCTTTCCCTCTTCAGCCCCTCGTTCAGGCGCTCATATAGCGCTCTGTGTTCCTTCCTGTAGGTGTTACTGTCACTTCATTCTGACACATCTACGCATGTTTTCCGATCCTATCTGTTATTATTCTCACGGTTCGCCGTGCTGTTACTCGATTAAGCTCCCCCTCATATCTCGCTGAATCTTAACCTTTTCTTCTCTTTTCTTTTCTTGACTCTGTGGCTTTTGTTATTTACACTTGGCAGTCTTTGCACCATTTCTAACCGCACCGACAATGGCTTAAATCTGGCCACCGGCGTTTGTTCTACAAATCCGTCCCAGCCGTAGGACACTCCGAGTGGGCGCCTGTATATATTACTATTGTAGTGTCTCGTTTCCTCTTGTAGTGGACGGCTAAAAAGGGGAAAGAGTTTTTTTTTCTTTTTTTTTTAACTGTTTCACAAACATCATAAAGCAAACTGTCACCATGGAAAGAAAGTGACATTGTTTTTCTGACTTTTTTTTTTTTTTTTTACAAATTGTTTCCATATGTATAAAAGTTTGAATTTTTTTAAAGTTCATTGTGTTTTTCAAAAACATTTGGGAGCGTGCTTTTATAGGACAAAAACATAAATGGTAAGCCCTTTTTTCTATAGCATTACTTGTTTAAGTGTTTTATTCCTCTTCCATCACATCAGAAGATTTCCAATATTTACTTTTTTATAGATTAATGAATGGCTGTTCGAGTCAAACCGGGACTTTTAAGAATGCCACAATTTTAAACTGCCTTTTCAACATTCGGAGTTCCTGGGAGGCCAGCTTTTCAGGCAGTCTGATCACAGCTCTGAAATCATAATACCTTGATGGTATCCATGTAAAACAATGGGATAAATGCATTAGTGTAGCTGATGGTGTAGATGAATTAGTATAGCTGTTTTTTAGAGAAATAAATGGAATTTTTAACTCTCATAACTGTGTTCTGTCCCGTTTGTTGACTTGAACGCCCCTCATACATTCATTAATAAAAGTAAAAAATGTAATAAAATATCAATCATCTGTTTTTTTTTTTTTCATTAAAGGGAAAGGCCCATTAAAGGTGTTCCTGGGAGGCCAGCGTTTCAGACGTGAAGCATGGCAGGGGATTATATAAAGAAATGAAGGAAGTTTAGGAGAACAAGATGTAAACTGTTTTTTCTTTACAAAACTTTTTAGGTAAAAAAAAAAACAAATCGAGTTTACTTAAAGTCACAAAAGCACAAAACTTTCTCTTTAAAGACTACAAAGTGCTGACACTGGACTCGAGACTTTATTCCAAACTGTTTATACAAGATAAAAAGATTCATTTTTACAAGATAAAAATGTCTTGCTTATTATAAGATTAATATTATGCAAAGCAGACAACACGGCGAACCCAGTGATCAGATTGGAGTATAAATACACATTTCACACAATAAATCAACAGGTTTTATTCTATTAAAGCAAGATCAGAGAAGTGACAGCTCTGGTTATAGTTACTTTATATAACAAGTGCAATCTGATATCTAATCAGAGGACATTCATATGGCCAGTGAATTCAAAATAATGCTTTGATTTCTTTTCCAGATTTTTTTTTTTTACTGATTATTAAACGTAATGATTGATTTTGCAAATAAACAAATAATCTGCAAACGAAATGACTTAAAAAAGACTGGAAGAATAGGATAAAGCAAAACAACTTGTGAAAGCTGGTGTCCAAAAGTAGCACACAGCTCCTATTTATATCGCAGACAGCTGCCTGGCAGGGAAACTGTGTCCTGTGGTGGAGACTGGGTAAAGAGACTCCGGAGCACCTGTGATTTCTGTCCACCACGTCCTTGAAACCGGTGGACATTGCACAAGTGGAGTCTATAACACCAAACATCAAAATGCATTGTACTGTTGCACTGTATTATATTTCAAACCAGCAACATACTCAATCTAAGCAACACTACCGCAACTATAAGTTATTTTAAGTTAGATTTTTTTAGGTACTGGATTTATTGGTCTTGATCTCAAACTCGCCCAGAAACACATCAGTTCGAACTATGACACTGTTCAACCAAAAACTCTTCCCAGTAAGTTTTAAACACTCATCTTGCACAGGACATGTAAGAAATTCTCCAAACTTTTATATTTCACAATTTACTCGATCCATGTAATAATATCATTACTCAAATATGCACAGTAATATTTCAGCTTTTTCTTTTTTGTTTTTTTTGAAGCCAGAGAACTGAAGTTTCCACTCCTAGGATACAATGTTTATCAAAGCCGCTATAAACACTGTATTTTATTTATAGGCTCAACTGAACTTTTGTTCTGGACTATTTCAACTAAAGTGACTCAATAAGACTCAATAATAATACTATATAATGGTTAATTATATAATACCTATTATATTCCAATGATGGAAAGCACAACAGTTTCCCTTACTGTAACAATACATAAAATGCACATGGACCCCACTGGTGATACTCCGGATCCCACTTAGACAAACATGGCCATGACTTCTTACTGAACTAATGAAATGGGAAACATCTAATAGCGCAGATGCCAAGTTCCTTAATAGTAATACGGTACAGAGGATGTACATGTATTTAGGCTGAATCCCACATGGCCAGTAATTTCGATTTAATTGCAGGGATTATATATAGAGCTTTTTAAAATGCTACACTAAGGGTTCACAAAATTTTAACTCCCAGTGAGGCCTTTAACCATAAAATGAATGCATTGCCTGCCCCCCCAAAAGTATTATATTACTTTTGTCTTGTTCTCTCCACTAACAGAACAGATCCGAGTATAAATTTTTTATAGATCTGTCTCAGTGAGAGTCTTGACATGACCATATTAATAAAGGATAATAAATAGAGATGATCTGATGGTCAAGGCATCCTTCATAAATAACTCGCCCCAGTTATTCCGACCAATAATGTCTGTAGATAAAGATACTCATGCTGAAGATGCTTAATTGTTTAATTTAATTGTATGAAATGCGTGCTGTTATAAAAATCCAAACACCAAATTTTAGCTTTAAATATATACACCACTATCTATAAGTGTCAATAGGAAATATAACAACTTCCAAAGAAGCTAATGAGGATGATGATTGCAATGAGTTATGATTGCCAGCACTGTAACTACAGTAAGTTACAGGGCATCACACAAAGAACCTCTTGAATATGCTTCACCTACCCCCGAGGTTCCTCAGAGGGCACTTTAAAAACCTTAATACCAGACTGATTTTCAAATCTTTAACAGGCCGTTCGAGTCAAACCGGGATTTGGGATGAAATTTTTGGTAAATGAAGGCTTTTGACATTTATAGGAGATTTCAAGCACAGGAGTCTCTTTTTGCCCGTGATATTTTGAAATTGATGGATAACTTGCAACCGACATGCGGAAGAGACGCACATGTCTGTGGGAAACTGTAAGCACAATCGTTCCCGAATACAACTTGCACATTACAGGAAGTCAACTGGAAGTTTTTGTCACATCCCCCATACACCCCAGTCCTGACCTCGCCCTGGGGTTGTTAGAGGTTTTCCTGGGAGGCCAGCGTTTCAGATGAATGTAATAAAACGCTGGGATAAGGGCATTAGTTTACCAGGGGAATATATCCATCCATCCATCCATCCATCCATCTAGGAACTTCTGTTGTCGAACTAGGGACTGTGGATGCCAATGGTGATTGTTGTATTTATTCCCATTGTCACAACTGTGCTAGGATTCAACATTTATACACGCATTCACACACTACTACAATTTGTGAACGCCAATTAGCCTAATCTGCATGTCTTCCAGAGCACCAGGAGGAAACCCACCAAGCACTGGGAGCACATTCAAAATCCACGCACACACAGACCCCAAGGTGGGAATCGAACCTGAACCCTGGAGGTGCAAGGCAACAGCGCTAACCACTACACCCCTATGCCGCCTAGGGGATTTTGAAGAGGTATTAATGTCGTTTTTAATTTTCAGAACTGTGTTCTGCGCAATCAAAAGTCTAGCTTTGACTTGAACGCCCCTCACACTTCCACGACTCCAACTCATATGACTTACTGTATGTCACAATTTTTAAAGATCCCAAGCAAGTTGCACTTATGTTAGTTCATATTCCACTGTACCATTAGATGATATGATGAATCTTAATTTCTTTCATGCATGTGGTGTAGCTTCAAAAGTCCTTCAGGAAGAGCTGCATATTAAAGATGCACAAGTGGAAACAGGTTGGTCGTAAGGTTAACTGTAAGATGCATTCACACTTCGCTGCCATCACTGAATGTCCGCCCTATGACGGGTTATAATAACCTTCCTAACAGTGCACGTGAATCAGACTGAAGTTTTTAAATCCATTTAGACTCAGCAGTGAATTCAAGTCGAATCCCAGTTCAGTAAACTTACCGTAAGAACGAGATGTTCAGCGGTTGCTCCGCGTATATCCCGTTCCCGTGAGCATGCTGAAAGCGCGCGGCTCGAGTGCGTTCCGTGCGAGCGCGCGCTGATGTGCTGCCACAGTACGTTCACGCGCTCCCAGAAATAATGCCCGGGTTGCCAGATTGGAGCGGATTTATCCACCCCAACTCAAACACACTGCAGCTCTACATCGCCGTAATAGCAGGACTACAGTATTGTTTTTACTTCTACGAGTAACAAACAAAAAAAATACAGGTAACGCTCAACCAATGATGAATTATTAAATCCGTTTAAGAGGCATTTCCTTTTTTTTTTTTGGAGTCATTCTACAGAAATGATGCTGTCACTATTAGTTTATCTGATGCCAAATAATTAAAATTAACAAAACAGAAACATAAATTTCAAAAAATATAATATGTACGTATTTTCAATCACGATATACACTTTTTTCTTTAATGTTCGATATTTAATTGTAGCATTTTGTTTTAATTAAAAACAACTTCAAAGAAATTGCTTGTTACTTTGATCATACATCAAAGCGGGACCATATGCTTTTCATCTAAAGATGTTCTTTTCATGAAATAAATCTCCCTCATTCACTCATCGTCTGTACAGCTTCATCCTGTATACGGGGTTGCGGGTGGCCTGGAGCCTATCCCAGGAAATTTAGGGCACGAGGACGGGTACACACTGGATGGGGTGCACACACAGACACTCAATCACACACTACAAGCATTTTGGGAATGCCAAGAGGCTAATCTGGATGTTTTGGGAGGAAACCCACCAAGCATGGGGAGAACATGCAAACTCCAGCAACACAGACCCGAGGCGAGAATCGAACCCGGACCCTGGAGCTGCAAGACGACAGTGCTAACCACTAAGCCACAGAGCCACTATGAATAAAGTCTAAATAATTGATTCAAATTAATAAATATCAGTCACCGCAAACCATGTCATCGGTGTTACTGTTATACAAAAAGAGTTTTATTCAGAAATATATTTAATAATTTGAAATTCTTCCTGCATCAGAGGTTATTATATAAAGAGCACCGGACAAATGCAAAACCTATGTTAGATGTCTCAATTCATTTGTTTAGAAATGTCATGATTTATTAACGCACAGAATTTAAACATAAAACTGAAGACATCTAATAATTAATTGATTTTTTTATAAATGAAAACCATGTGGTTTTACACATGGAAGCCATTTTGTAAATAGTTGTAGTTTTTCTCTAAATTGTTATTGGTGTTACTGTCATTGGTGTTACCAGGAGAAGTAACACCAGTTATTAAATGTATAAAATTTTTACATGTATTAAATATTTAATGTATAATGTTTTTATGAATTAAGCTCCGCTGTGGATTCATAAAGCTTAAAGGCAAGTTGTTGCTATTTTGTGAAATAATTTTTATCATTTCAATTCTGCCTTTTTTAATTACCCATAACAGTAACTGTACTGCAGTTGCGTCTAATACTGTGCTGCTCTGGTGTGGTGTGATTTTTTATGTAAGGAGATGTTTATTCAACATTTGTATGAGGAGGTCTGGAGTGGCAGAGAAGTATGTTAAAGTGGTGCAGGACATGTATAAGAGCTGTAAGACAGTGGTGAGATGTGCTGTAGGTGTGACAGAAGAGTTCAAGGTGGAAGTGGGTCTGCATCAAGGATCGGCTCTAAGCCCCTTTTTGTTTGCTCTGGTGATGGACAGGATGACAGATGAGGTAAGACAGGAGTCTCCATGGACTATGATGTTTGCAGATGACATTGTGCTTTGTAGCGAGAGCAGGGAACAGGTGGAGGAAAATTTGGAGAGGTGGAGGTACACTCTGGAAAGCAGAGGAATTAAGGTTAGCCGCATCAAGACAGAATACATGTGTGTAAATGAGAGGGACCCAGGAGAAACGGTGAGGCTACAGGGAGCAGAGGTAAAGAAGGTGCAGGACTTTAAATACTTACTGTAGGGTCAACGGTCCAGAGCAACGGAGAGTGTGGAAAGGAGATGAAGAGGCGAGTACAGGCAGGTTGAAATGGGTGGAGAAAAGTGTCAGTTGTGTTGTGCGATAAAAGAGTATCAGCGAGAATGAAAGGAAAGGTGTACAAGACAGTGGTGAGACCAGCGATGCTCTATGGCTTAGAGACAGTGGCGCTGAAGAAAAGACAGGAGGCAGAGTTGGAGGTAGCAGAGCTAAAGATGTTGAGGTTGTCTTTGGGAGTGACAAGGATGGATAGGATCAAGAATGAGTTTATCAGAGGGACAACCCACATTAGATGATTTGGAGATAAAGTCAGAGAGGCCAGATTGAGGTGGTTTGGACATGTTCAGAGGAGAGATGGTGAATATATTGGTAGAAGGATGCTGAGGTTGGAACTGCCAGGCAGGAGGTCTAGAGGAAGACCAAAGAGGAGATTTATGGATGCAGTGAGAGAGGACATGAAGTTAGTTGGTGTGAGAGAAGAGGATGCAGAGGATAGGGTTAGATGGAGGCAGATGATTCGCTGTGGCGACCCTTGAAAGGGAACAGCCCAAAGACAAAAAAGAAGAAGAAGAAGAAGAAGAAGATGTTTATTCAACATTTATGCAAGGTCTCCGGTGTCAGCACTTTTTCTATTAGCAAAGAAAAATGTAAATGTTAAAAAATCATTATGTTAATCTTCATAAACATTTAAAAAAATTTTTTTTATCATTTTAAAATATACACTGATCTTCATAACACAGTGGCTTTTTTATGCCTTGGGTCTGCCTGTGTGGAGTTTGCATGTTCTCCCAGTGTTTTGTGGGTTTCCTCGGATCGGATTTAGGGCTGGAGAATTTGGTGACATCTTCAAACCATTCCTGAACATCCACATGAAAGGTAACATCCAAGGTTTCCCAGCAGAACATTTCTTAAAGCATCACACTGCCTTTGCCAGCTTGATTTCTTCCAATAGAGCATCTTGGTGCCATCTCTTCCAATGGGCAACAAACCATGATTCACTGTAAGTTCTGACACCTTTCTATCAGAACCAGCATTCACTTTCTCAGCAATTTGTAATACAGTATCTCTTCTGTGAAATCAGACCACATGGGCTAGCCTTTGCTCTCGATGTGCATCAGTGAATCTTGGGTCTCCATGACCCTTTTGCTGGATGTTGGTTTTCCTTGGACCACATTTGGTTAGTAATAACCACTATACCACAAGCACCCCACAAGACCTGGCATTTTATCAGACGTCTGTCTAGCCATCACAATTTGAACCTTGCATGTATTCTTAACAATAAAGAACTTATACTTCAACCAACCCACCAATAGTTGAAAATGTTTCTGCATCAAAGTTTTGATTTCTTTTTGCTCGAACATTTCCAGGGTTCAGACGCACACCAACTGGTTACAGATTCTGTGATTGACAGAGAAGACAAGCAATTCCCCTCCCACTCAGTAAGTACTTCCCTGCGATAGAGTGAACATTTATCTAATGCACTAGGTAGACATATTCTTGATGGGCTTAGATCGTGAGTATTTTTTTTACAATACACAAAAGAATCATTTCCTCTCAACACTTGCATAATGTGGGAGGAAAATGTAGCGTACTAAAGAACCATGTATCAAAAGATATGTTTTCTTTAATAAGTCCCACCCTGTTTGCCTGGGGTGAGGAAAATACAGAAGGATATTGCTTCATTTTTTAGACGAGTTAAAGAAAAAATGGAAGTGGTCCAAACAGAAGTGGTCTCGGGATGCAATTTAGGACAATTAACTTTAACATTTGCACAAATCTCACAAAGGAAATCCCACAAAGGCACTCACGGCAAACAGAATTTTTCAAATCTACCTCAATTTTTTTTATTCCTAATTTAAAATACACTTGGTTTAAAGTAAACCTGGCTGTTAATAAAAATGGTGCTCGAATGAATGCTTTGGTGGGGGGCGGGGCACGGGAGTGGAAATGATTTTGTGCTGGTCATTTGAATGTTTTGTATAACTAACTCACGTTAACGCTGCAGTAATCATTTCATCATGTCTTTGCTGAATATTTCATGACCTCTCGTTTGCTTACGCAATTCAATTTCATGCTTCACTTACCAGGAGAGTTCATTTGGTTGTTTTGCTTGTTTGCTGTACAGTTTATTTCTGATAAAGTCATTATTTCTGCATCCACTCATATCGACCTGATTACTCACTCGACTCGACTGTGCGATTTTTACTTATTCATTTATTATTATTATTCTTTTCTGTGTGTGTGATTTTCAATTTCCTATTTAATGCACCACAGCCTAAAACACAATTTTATGCAATTTTGCCCCCTATTGGCCACATACACACATCCCATAACATAAAAGCAAAAAAAAAAATAAAAAATCAAAGAAGAAGAGACAATAAAGCAAATAATATATTTTTAAGGAACATTATTTGGTTGATTTTGTTTAATGAAAAGGGTGTTTAATGTCTTATTTCATTAATATTGTCCATATTGTAAAAAGTTAGGCAACTGGTTACTGTTAACACTGTCGCCTTCCACCTTCAGGGTCCGGGTTTACATTAATTCCTTTTCGGGTTTGATTCCGGGGAGAGTTTGCATGTCTCCCCATGCTTGGTGGGTTTTTTCCCACAGTCCAAAGACATGGTAGCGTGTGAATAAGTGTGTGAGTTTGTGTATGTGTGTGCCCTACAATGGATTGTCACCACGTCCAGGGTGTACCCCACCTCGTGCCCCAAGTCACCTGGGATACCCCATTGATCATGTGTACAGGATAAAGTGTTATAGACGATGAGTGAGTGAGTGTAAATAATTATGAATAAGTACATCTGTGTTACTATACAGAACTAAAACTAAAAAATATGTGTCATTCAATTCTAATATGATAGAACACTTATTAAAAATACAAAAAAAATAATAAATTGTGCAATGCATAATCAAATCTCGTTTCCAGTTGTTAAAATATTTGGAAAAGTTGCTTAATCAGAATACACACATGAGAATTTGATGATTTATATTCATCTAATGATTAGGAATTTAGTATTGCTGGGGGTTAAATAAAACAGCAAAAAGGAAAGAAAATGTTGGAGGAGGTCTGCGCGTTCTCCTCTCCAGCTGTCGTCATTTCATTTTATTATGTCTCCTGCAGAAAAAGGATAAATAAAGTTAAGCTAGTTTAAATGCATGAACAACAACAATAAACTGAAATGTGTGTATGTGTCGTGTTTATCATGCTATTTCATTATAACATTAAAGCTTAAGGTTTTTGTAGCAACTCAAGATATTACTTTATCATGTATAGTTCTAGTCAATGTGATGTTCGGTACTACTTTGGTAGTCAGTGGAGCTTTGGATATTGGGGGGGTATTTGACACGGTGAGGGGTCTTTGCTACTCATCTCATTGATATTTTTATTAGCCAGGGACCTTTTGGTACTCAATGGGGTCTTTGCTAGTTAGTATAGTCTTTGGCACTCCGTGCAATATTTGCGGCTCAGTGAGGTCTTTACTGGCCAGTGATGTCTTTGTTATACAGTGGAATCTTTGGTACTCAGTGGCATAATTGCTTGTCAGTGAACCCTTTCGTGCTGAGTGAAATCTGTTACTCAGTGGGGTATTTGCTGAGGGTTTTATTACTCAAGGGAGTATTTGGTATTTAGCTGAGTATTTGCTAATAGATGATGTATTTGCCAGTGGGGTCTTTGGTATCTCAGTGAATTAAGAGCTAGTGATATCACACGGTGCATTGGGAGCTCAGAGGGCTTAGTGATCAGAAGGTCAGTGGTTCAAGCCACAGCTCCACCAAGATTCCACTGTTGGGCCTTTGAGTAAATCTCTAACACTGCATGCCCCAGGAACGCTTTATCATGGCAGACTCGGTGTGTTAAATCTCTGAGCTACTGATCCACCATTTTGCTGGAATATGTAAAGAAAAAACATTTTACTGTGCAGTAAAGTAAGTGTGATGAATGAATAAAAACTAAATTAACTGACATCACTTTGATCCTGGGTACCCAGTTGTGTCATTGGATAGTCAGTGGGATATTTGGTACTCAGTAGGTTGTTTGGTACTCAACGAGATGCTCCATGGTCAGTTTGGTTACTGAACTGGAAAGCTTGCTGAATGACTCGAGATGAGTTGGCGGATCCAGCGCGTTCACATTATCACCTTTTCACACGAGTCTAACTACGAAGCATGGCTCCAGCACACTTACTCATCCTCTTGTGGAACTTCTCCTCTTGTGTCTCTATCCAGGAGGTAAGGTGTGTGGCCGGTTGCTCTTTAACTGGGCAGTGTACCCCTGCAGCAAGGAATGAGCTCGCGCAATGCCTGCACACACCTGAGCTTTCTGAATGCATGGTTTGGAGTTGAGGCTGCATGCCATCTCAAAGGCCCGGGTGAAATCCTCACAGCCTTGCTCGTACTCAGCCTTGACACAAACACAAGCAAAAAAATCAGAGGAGAAAAAATCACCCGGAAAAGACAAACCACATCCTTTCTCACATCCACACACACAGCTGTTCTTTCTTACTCTGGACATGTGTAGGGACCCCAGGCACATGTAAGCATCCTGTAGGTTTTCATGCTGATTGTTCTCCCGACAAACCTCAAGATATTTCTGTAGATGCTTGATTGTGTCATTTATTTTACCCTCACTACATGACAGACACACAAAAACGCACGTCAAATATTACACGGAGACAATATGTACGAAATAAAAACAGTTTGAGTCGTGCGTTTAAAGAAAAATCAGTATAGTGATTTGATGCATCCAGACACAAAGCAGTTATTGCTATATATGTATGTGTGTGTGTGTGTGTGCACCTTTTCAGGGATTTAGCAATGGCCTTTTGGGCTTTGCCGAGGCTCTCCATGTCTCCCAGTGCTGTGGAGATCTCCATGAACATGCTCAGGAACTGGTAAAACAAAACAGTTTCATAATGTGTTAGTGTATGTGTGAATATGTTTGAGCTGGTGTGTGTGTGTATATATAAATACACTAGGTCATTAACCTGTCTAGCGATTGTTTGATTGCCCAGGCTCTGATAGGCCAGTCCGATGCTGTACGCCGTCTCGCCCTCCATTTTCTTATCACCCGCTAAAAAAATAGGGGGAAAAAAAAGAATAAGGAGATCGGATAGAGAATAAGGAAAGATGAGAAAATGTTTGTGTTTCTTTTGCTCTATCATGTGATTTTTCATTATTATTACTATCAGCATTATCTTTGATTATCTTCCGTGTTGATGGCGTGTGTGAGAGTGTGACTGTGTGTACCTTCTTTAGCCATCTCGTGGGCCTGCTTAAGGAGCCGAATGGCTTTCTGATATTCTTCATGCTTCATCTGTCTTTGTGCCAGCAGCGTGTAAACCCTACAGAGACTTTCACGTGCACGAGACAGGTGTGCGCGTCTTGCTGCAAGGTGGTGAAACGTCTCAAAATGCTCTTGCGCCAGTTCCAAATCTCCTGTAATACACACAGACATAGACAACTAAATTGTGCATGTCATGTCAGTATAAACACTACAGAAAGCACAGTTATAGAAAATTCATCAACTTTCTAGATAATATGTAATATGAATAGGTAATATGAACTTCTTTTATGCCCCCCTTTTACTGGTTATGTGCATATAATTCATACAGTATATATAAGTATAAAAGTTTTATTCCTTGCCTATATATTAAAATTTCGACAAAAACTTTTCAAGAGTCAGGTCAGTAAATTGAATCAAGCTTCACAAGCACCTCGCTCTAAATACAGATGTCCGAGGTGTTCACTGGCCTCCGCCTCCCTCCTGCCGGAATCCATCTTGACTTTGCGGGCGGCTTCCAGGCTGAGCTCGTAAAAGTGATGACGCAGCCGCATGTCCTCTGGCTCGGAGAAAAACCTCGCCAGAGCTGAATAACTCTCATACACCTCCACAAATTTGTCTAGACAACGAGAAAAATGTGTACATTAATTACCTTCATCCTTATTCCCATCAGTGATCAGAGTAGCTGTAGCATTACCAGCTCTTCGTGCAACCTCAGCGCGGGTCAGGTGCTCTTTCAGCGTCTTCAGTTTGTCCGGTTGCTCCTCCAGAGAGGGTTTCAGACACAGCTCGTTGTCCGGACCCATGGCTAAGCGCTGTGACTTACAGCGCTGCAGCAAAGAGAAAAACTCTTTAAAGGAGAGATGAAATCCTTCCTGCAGCATGGACACACAAAGATTCTGGTGCAGACTGTGACGAGACCTGGGGGAAGAGAAAAAACAAACAAACAGAAAAAACATATAAAATCCCAAAGGTTACATACTGTAACTACTCTGTAGTCCATGCAGATAAATATTGTGCAAAAATTTATGAATACAGAATGTTCAAATATTAATTTGTACCAAAGGCTGTGATGTCACCAGTGTGAGAAATAGGATTTATTTAGCAGCTTCAATAAAAAGAATAATAAAAAAAGAAATCACAAATTTCTGATTGATGGTACAATATTGAAGATTGTAGTTTTTTTTATTTATAATTGTCTTTTTTTTTACACTGAAGCAGGTTCAGGTGGCACGGTGGCTTAGTGGTTAGCACCATGGTCCTGAACCTTCAGGGTCCAGGTTCAATTCCCACCTCGAGGTCTGTGTGCATGGAGGTTGCATGTTCATCTTGTTCTTGATGGGTTTCTAGTCAAAGACATAAAGAGGCTAACTGGCTGCCCAAAATGTTTGAATAAGTGTGTAATTGTGTATATGTGTGTGTGTGTCCTGGATGGATTGGCACCAATCCAGGGTATACCCCTAAGTGACCTGGGAAAGGATCCAGACCGCCCACGACCCAGTAAAGCAGTACAGACGACAAGTGAGTTAAATAAGTTCCTGATTACGAAAACTCATATGAAATAGTGTGAGACTGTTGAGTTGTCCTGCAGTGCCATCTACTGGCCCAAACATTAACTTTTTTTTCATATACTG